>NW_023339696.1:230560-237535 GCF_004916995.1 Morone saxatilis
GCTTGCTGATAATGCAGTCCAGTTACCGGAGGAAGGAGTGTCTACTTGAGACAGCAGTACTGTAGAAAATAAAAAATCTGTTCTAAAGTCTTGAAATTAGAAGAGTAGAGAGGGATGTAATATAAACCAAATCATACATTTTTGGCTAAAAGTGCAGCCATAACACTTCACTAACTTTTTTTTGACTTTATAGTTCAATACAATTTCACCAACAGATGACAGATGATAACTTTTTCTGGCCCTGATCCTGATCCGAGTCCCTAAACACTGGATATCTGCCAGGGGTGTGATGTTAAGGAGTAATGGTTTAGTAGTCTGGTCTCTCCATTGCTGTTGTAGCCGAATGGGAACCCAAATTGTTCCCAAACCACTGATTTGAAGGACACAGGCAGATCTTCCAGCTCTGGCGTTTCCTTTGTTTAATCAGCTGGTATAACCTATCCTTAGGACTGGCAAGGGACATCTCTAAATTCTACTGTACTGCTGCCTTCACTCAATGTGTTTACATGCACTTAAGTAAAGGCTGTTACATACTCGTCGTTCCCGACCTGTCACGTGACAATATGACGTCAAAATGACGTAGATCTTTAGGCCAGGTTGCGCCAGGTCGCGCACCACTCTTTTTTTTTTTTTCAGCTGAGCGCGCCAAAGCGGAAACAGGAAGATGGACGAGTTCGAGGGCAAGCTTTGCTGAGCAAGTGCGCCCTACAGGCATCTGTACATCCCTCATGAAAGGAACACAGAGGTGCCAGAATTAATGGGGAAGAAATCCCATGAATGTTGGAAAAGAGGAGGTCCCATATGCTGGAAAATTTGGAAGAAGCTCCGGCGAATATTTGGAAAATCAAAAAGAGGGTGTGCCATTGTTTACCTTTTTCTTCTTCTTCTAGTGGTAGAAATACGCAGGAGTCGGTAGCCTTTCCTCAGTTGCGACACCTCCGTTCAGGAGAATACTGCAACTAGTGTCGCGGACCCAGCCAGCGCAAGTAAAAGTAGTTACGGCGCTTCCGGACGGTGAACGTTGTCCGCTTGAAGGTCAGGGAATGGCGAGTAATATAAGAGCCTTAATGGCAACAGACTGACCACGCAGAGGAGGGCGAGGCAGGGCAAAAAGATGTGTCCAAACCAACTTATGCTTACATTGTTCCCACTTGATACATAACAGTACCATCACATACATACATACAAAAATATCTTTTTGGACCCAAATTCAAAATCCAAATCCATCAAACAGTGCCTGCTGATACTGGACTGGGCAAAACTTGGTCTTGGACCTTAATGGGGAATCCCCTGATTTTGGATGTACTCTGTTGTTTCCTTGGTCTTAAAGGTTGTAAATAGTTTGTTTGGTGTTTGTGGTTGTTTGTGCTGATTAGACTACATGCAGCTAAGCCTGTGAAATGTGTCTGTGCTCTGTTGGCTCTGTCTTTCTTTGCTCTATCTTTGTCTTATATGCACCTGTCACCTTATGAGTCAGATACTGTAGGCTTTTTTAAAATAATGAACTAGGGATCTTCTGTCTTTCTTGCTTTGTGCATTTTTTCTTTAGGAAGACAGTCTTGTTTGGTGATATCTATTATATTACGTTTATATATTGGTTGTTTGGTTTAATACATTGTGTATTTCATAAGACCACTGACGTTTTGAATGTGATAAAAACCCGCTGATTTTGTTTTGTGTGTTAATATCGGTGTATCATGGGTCCGTCATTTAGGGTGGGATATAGAGCATGGTGAACATTGTCTCAAGTTGATGTGTTTTTAGAAGCATGTCTAAAATATGGGCGGTTTCTCTCTATATTTATTTGTTGTCTTGTATTATGTTTTCTTATATTTGTGAATGCTGTATGTGTTCTGCACTCCAAACTGCTGCTCGTTTTTGCTTGTCTTGTGGTCTTGTAAGGTGGTATATTTTATGTTTCTATGTTGTTGTGTTAGGTGTCTCATTGGATTGGATGTGTTTTGGGGACATTGTGCCTTGTGTGTGCTGATCCAACAGACGGTTTGTGTTTATAACTGCTGAAAAATAAGTCTGTTGGTCTGATAGAAAGTGTACCACCTAGGCATCATGTGTGTGTCATGGTATTATTTGTGTGTGTGCCTGTTAACTCCTTTGCTTGTTGTAGTGCTGTCATTAGTTCCTATGTTTTATGTTGTTTTTCTTTTCGTGCATTTGCAGGGACCTTCCAAATTTTATGGCATGTTTGCATTTGTTGTATTTTGTACCATATAATGTTTGTTGGGTGTCATTGTGTATTAAGCTGGCTCTCCGTGTCACAAAGTGATTCACTATATCTTTCCAGTTTGTTTTAGATAATAGTTGTTCTAAAGTAAGTGTTGTTCTGTTTTTTCTGTTCAGTTTTGTTGTGGTGCCTCTGTATGGTAATGTTTTTGTTACGTTGTCGTTATCCTGTTGTATGTTTTATGTTACATGAATTTGAAGCACAACTCCTACCTCCTTTTTTAGGTGACTTTGTTTAATTTTTTCCCAGAGATGAATTGGGACAGGAATATTAGGAGACTACACCTTGGGTCCCCATAGCTTGCCATTTATGCGTTCATTTTGTTTTGTCATTTTGTGTGTGGTTGGACTGGGTGTTAAATTTGTGTGCGATGTGTTTTTTTTTAACTGTTGTGTGTATAGAGTCTTGTTGTAAGAAAATAATTACCATTCTGACCTTTTTGTTGTTTTCCAACAGTCGAGGCATCTGGCATTCCTGTGCTCATCAACAATGGAAACATTTTATTCATACCTAGGGAAAGTCACAGAGGCACCATCGGCTGTTGTCCACTAGGGCTGGGTTATCCATTTAAAAATTACGATACCAGTGCAATATTTGTACCTTACATGTTTATTTGTTCATTCCGCTTAGGGCAACTTGCTGTAGGCTGTACTTGTGTCCATCACTGTGTTAATTAATTTGGAACCACTTGCTGTGTTTTGTGTATTTATGTGTGGGATATGTGTGTTGTGCCCTGATGCTCTTCCATCTTTTTGTGGGTATTGTGCTTGTTGTGTATCCCTGAACCGATTGTGTCAGTGATGTCAGCTTTGGCGGACAGTGGTGCTTGTTTATCTGTATTGGTCATGTTCGTCGTCTTTTTAGGGTATCATTGTTGTGTGTGTTGTAAGACACAGTTGGGCCAGCTTTGTGCAGCCTGCGGCACAGGCTGTTCAAAGTTCGCTAGGCATTTTAAAGAGGTGTCCATAAAAGGCATAGGAGCAGTTGGTGTAGTCTTTTCTTTATGGTTGGCCAGCGTCTTGCTCACAGCCTTGTCTGTTTTTTTTATCTTGCTGTGTACTGTGGGCTGCGCCGTTTTCGCGTCTTTTCTCTCTTCGGCTTCTCTCCCATTTCCCCCTGTGTGTGTGGTGTGTGTTGTGTGTCGTATGTGTGCGTGCTGTTGTGTGTGTGCTTGTGTGTGTGTGTGTGTGTGTCTTGTCTCCTGTCCTCTACCGTGATTGGCCATTGGCAGAGATCTGGAACAGCCCACCGAGACCTCTGATTCCCTATTGGTGGAGGGTTCTGGTGACTCGGAGTAAGGGCCAAGTAGTAAACTACAGAACTAGTTAGAAAAGTACAAATATGGCACCTCCACATTGTTTTTCCAGCACAGGATTTTCTTGAATTGAACATGCTAATATACATTACACTGAGTGGGTAGCTTGATGCACATGAGCCATTTAGGATAACATAAAAGTACCTGGCTTGCTATACATTTAAAATAAAAAATAAAAATATCAACCCTATTTCTATCAGCAGCCAACAGCTGTTAAATGAAAAAGCTCTGATGTACCCATTGTACACTGTACCGGCCATCCAAATCCAGAAGCGGCTCATTTACAATTTTTTTTTGTATTTTGTACAGGTTGCCTTAGCAGATAGTTAACATTAAATGCACCAAAAAGGTTCATGGCATCAAACTTTATGTGCAGACTACATATGTGCTGTTAGCAGTGCCTGAAGTAGAGTGCAGTCTGTACACATTTGGACAGGGATTATCGTTCAGTTGTTTTGGCTCTATATTCTAGCCCAAATGAACCAGTCACTTAGGTGAAAGTGCTGCGTAAAGTGTCTTTAAGGGTGTGTATGTTCTTGGCAAATTTGAACAGTGCATTAAAACAATGACCTGGATGTACAACACTCTTTTATTAAGTCCTTCATAGTTATTTATACAGTTTTCTTTCTTATTCATTGAGCCTGAGTATGGAACCAAAACTGTCAACGTTGTCCGAATACATACTGACTGCACTGGACAAGTATTTGTTACACAGTGTAACCCAGCAGATACCTTTCATTGTATAATGACATAATTTTTGTACAAACTGCTTTTACTAACCTCTGCATTTTATCTTTTTATCATTCTTTCTTCTCTCGTGTTTCTCTTAACCAATCTTAATCACACTGTTGCTGTACCCTGTGTTGAATGGATCCCATTTCTGCTTTATCCATTCATTACTCATTTGTCTTGTTGCCTATCTACATCCATCCCTCTGTCCTGTGGGCTCTCTTCATCCCTGCGCTGTCCTGTGGGCTCTCAGCTCTGCTCCTCCCTCTGAGGATCCTGCTCCTCCTCTGTCTGAGGCAGACGAACTTCTCAACAAGTAAGGTCTTTCTCTGTGTGTCAGCTCGGTCATGTTTTTGCCTAGCTGCAGCTCTGCATGTTTGCTATAGGAAAGTTTTATTTCCTGTCAAACTAAGAAAGATAAGCACTTACACTAAACGTGGGACTAAGCTTCATCCACTGGTTTGTTGGAGGGCTGACATCTGACCAACATAGTGCTGTAATAAGTTGTGAACTTGGTGATAATACACTACTGATTACTAAAAGGGTTCCTCTTTTTCAAAAAGCTATCACATTAGAGAGGCTTCAAAATCCATTACTTTGCCTCTCTGTTAGCCATGCCAAAAATAATGTATGTATCTGATAAATTTAGGCATCATGTCTGCAGGGTCTCCCAAATTTTGATTGGATTAAAGTTAATGTTGAATCAAGTTGGATTTTTCAGTCTCGCTTTTAAATGTGTTTTGGAGAAAGATTTGTATTGATCTTAACTGTAACAACTAGAAAATGAAACATGAAACCAATACAGATTTTCCTGCACATCATTTGTACTTTTTTGTCGTTAGGGACGTTAAATGGATCTTAAATTGCATTCATAATGGTATTGGTCTTAATAAGTTTAAAAAACAGTAATCAGTTAAAACCTGCTACAACCCTGATATTAAAATAAGTATAACACAACAGACATGATGCCACTCTCATTAGGGAAAAACTCGTCCTTGAAAAGCTGGAAGTTTAGAGACTAGTTTTCATGTCATGGAAACACCTGGAAATGTATGAAATATCCGAGAAATAATGTTGTCTTGGAAATGTTTGTATTTTAGGCCCTCACTCCGATTGCCTACATAAACCTGGGTGCGAAGGGTTAGGGTCAGGGTTACTGTTGGTAGAATTCATTGTATGACAGTTCCACTTTCTTTCTGGTTTACCAAAAGCTTTTTTTATTGTTTATATTTTGGATAGACCCAAAGCATTTCCTACATTCAGTCCAAGACCTCATAAATTTGTATATGTGAGAGAAAAAAATGAATATGTTAACTGAATGTTCTGTTTTTTGTTTTCATAGTATAATATTACTTCCTTGGCTTCCAGCTCAATTCCAATCGTTCTCAGTCTTTTACTGATATTTGTACTGTTTATTTATTTCTTCATTTTTACCAAAGTTACATTTGTTAACAATATCTGCAAATCGTGAGACAAATTTGCTGGTGGAATAAACAGCATGTAGGCCATTGTTTGTGTAATTATGACTTCCCTCTGGGCCACAAGTGTACTTGGAGTACTAAAGACCTGTTCAGACAAGAACATAATTTTGAATGTACTGGCAAGTTACTGTTCAAATGTTTAGTTTTTTCTTCAGTTGTTTTTCTGGATATGATAGAATAGCAATCGTTAAAGTGACATTTCATCGTTAACTAACCCTTTAATACCTTTACCCTGCAGGTTTGTGTGCAAGAACAACGGGGTTCTGTTTGAGAATCAGCTGCTGCAGATTGGCATCAAGTCAGAGTATCGTCAGAATCTGGGTAAGTTGTCTTCACAGAAAAGCGGGCGTCTCTTGGCAGGTTTTATTGACACATGGTTTTGCATGATGTTGTGAAGTGTGTGTGGTCTTACAGAGTTTTGTTATTTGTTGTGGCCATGGTTGGACAGTTTCTGTTAAAATCACATATGTCTACAGTACTTCTGCTATATAACCTTGCGAGGTAACTGGACATTACGAAACCACAAGATCATGCAAGAATCCTTCTTGCTAGAGGCCTGCTGTATTTGATCATCTTACTACATTACATTTTACTCTGAGTACTCTATAAACAGGCCATGTTAATTACAAGACCTTTTAACAACTGTGTGTGTCTTTCTCAGGGAGAATGTACTTATTCTACGGCAACAAGACGTCAGTGCAGTTCGCCAGCTTCACCACCACAGTCAGCTGTCCTGGAGAGCTGCAGTCTCATATCCTTTCTATGTACTTATGTGTCAGGATGGTTATAAACCACCAAAGCTTCAAATGGGATAACCGGAACACAGAGTGATATTCAGCCATTTAAAAGTAAACTCTGGGTTCAAAGTAGAGCCTGCCCTGACTCATTGCATATATCAGCTCATAAATGACCACAAACTGAAGTAAAGAAATACCAAAGATAGGTTTTAAAACTTTCACCATGCTATATTTTGTCCACTACAGAGCAGTGTCAAGTTTATTCTTAAACTGTAAAAGTCACTTTCCAGTACATTTCTGTTAAAAATGTTTACTCACTCACTCACTCACTGAAGGGAAATTGGTTGGCATAGCAGCCTGGTACATTTAAATACAATAAAATACTTAAGTAGATAAGGTGCAAAGAAGTTGTAGTTGCAAGATGGTGGTAATAGTACTGATGATATTGATGGTAGTGTTATTGTTAATAAC
>NW_023339696.1:237635-251564 GCF_004916995.1 Morone saxatilis
GTTGATGCCAAGGTCGCTGAGTTTAGTGATCAGACTGGAGGGCATGATGGTGTTGAATGCTGAACTGAAGTCGATGAACAGCATTCTCACATACGTGTTACTGTTGTCCAGGTGGGAAAGGGCACAGAGTAGCGCTGTGGAGATGGTGTCTTCTGTACTCCTGTTCTGGCGGTAGGCGAATTGGAGGGGGTCCAGTGTGGGTGGTAAGCTGGTTCTGAGGTGAGCCAGGACCAGCCTCTCTATGATGTTAGGGGTGAGTGCAACAGGTCGGAAGTCGTTGAGGCTTGCTGCAGTTGAGTGCTTGGGCACTGGCACGATGGATGTGGTTTTGAAGCCCTTAGGGACAACTGCTTGGGCCAGTGACAGGTTGAAGATGTCGGTCAGGACCTCAGTCAGCTGTCCAGCACAGGCCATGAGCACATCCCAGGGATGCCATCAGGGCCAGCAGCCTTACGTGCTTTAATCCTGCTCAGTGCAGCACACATATCGGTGGGGGAAGAGTGTGGATTGGTGGTCTGCAGGGAGCACAGCCTTGATGGTTCTCCTGGTTCTCTCTGGCAAAGTGAGCATAAAAGTTGTTGAGCTCATCTGCTAAGGAGGCGTCGTCGGTTGGTGTGGTTTTGGTCGGTTTGTAGTCCTTGATGGCCTGGATGCCTTGCCACATGAGTTATTGTTGATACATATTACCAAATATCAATATTGATCAGCCTCACAAATCATGCCGCGGTTGGGCTATTGTTCAAAATAGAAATGTCACTTTTCTATCATCATGATGTATGTATAGAAAATTTAGAAAGCTCAACTTGAGCAACTTGTCCTTGTTTAACTGTATAAGGTAACATAGGAAACTCTTGATAAAACCTTGTTATCTGAACAGTTGAGTTGGGCGGTGACGAGTACATTTATATTTAAATATCGTGGAAGTCAGTCTGTGTGATGTGTTGATGCTCCTTGACAACCAGCCACAGCTCAATGTTCAGACCAAACCAGTGGAACCGCTGGTAGAGGGTGGAGCCCAGATCCAACAAGTCCTTAACATCGAGTGTCTGACTGACTTCTCTGATGCCCCACTGCTTAACATTAAGTTCAGGTAAGCTCGTACAACCCAACACCTAATGCCTTGGTCACACTACATTACTTTCAAAGTCGTCAGATCTCTGTACTTTTGACAGTACACGCATCCTGGAAATTTAGAAACTAGTTTTCCAGTCATGCGAACACCTGGAATTTAATTAAAATGACC
This sequence comes from Morone saxatilis, assembly GCF_004916995.1. Lineage (NCBI taxonomy): Eukaryota > Metazoa > Chordata > Actinopteri > Moronidae > Morone > Morone saxatilis. The sequence continues at coordinate 238,879 of NW_023339696.1, forward strand.
CAAATACAGTTTGTTGTTTTTTGCTACAACTTTTTGTAGGCTAAGCTGTACTGACACTTTAAAGCTGGTTTACAAAGCGTGGAACGGAAAACGCTCTCTTTACATCATGTCATTCAATCTAGCTATTCACACCAGATGTGAAGTGAAACACACTTGCAGCCATCTTTTCAGCTCCTGGTCTATTTTTTCCAGAGCCATAAATGGAATCCTCCGAGATGCTCATTAATAATGCTGTAAAAGGTCACATCTACATGCATACGGCCTATTATTGATGAAATTTGTTGTTGTGCTTGTAAAGTACATGCACAGCAATGTTAACTTGCAACAAACACTTGAACTGTGGTGAGAACAGAGACATAACAACGCGCCACGAAAGCTAGTTAACATAGAGTGCTTTAATGACTGAGATACTTCATCATGAACCCTGAATCATTGAAAAGGAGCCAATTCTAGGCCTACCGGTAAATGATATGACCATTTGTGACCAAGCGCTGTCGTGTATTGTCAAGAAAAACTCCTGGAAAATGATTTCATGTTCAGATATGGTGGAGCTCTGCAGAACCTGACCCTCAAGCTGCCCGTCACCATCAACAAATTCTTCCAGCCGACAGAGATGACCTCAAGTGACTTCTTCCAGCGCTGGAAACAGCTTAGCCAGTAAGTGCGTGTGCTGCTGTGCGTTCTGTCAGTGCATTTATGTTACCTGGTAAAGCAGAAGTCTCTGTGTGAACTGTTCTCAGGCCTCAGCAAGAAGCACAAAAGATATTCAAGGCCAACCACAGCATGGACACTGAAGTACTTAAGGCTAAGGTACGTCAAAATTTAACACCTCGTTCTATTGTGTGCTTTCCATCGACACTCATCTCCTCATCAACCACATTTATCTCTACAATAAGGCTAATAAAGATACGTAAATTGATTTTGGAAGTGTATGAAATTACATACTTAAAACCTCCGACAGTCCCATTTTTGTTGGTGGAGTACATAAAATGTACCTGAATGTATGTTTGTGGTAAACAGTGATCAATGTGTGATGTATGTATGTTTGTATTTGGTATGTTTGTGTCTAGCTACTGGGACTAGGAACGGCCCTGCTGGACAACGTCGATCCAAACCCAGAGAACTACGTGTGTGCTGGAGTGATCCAGACCAAGGGCCAGCAGGTTGGCTGTCTGCTAAGACTGGAGCCGAACGCCCAGGCACAGGTACAGCACCACAACATCACTGCTACGTGTTATGCATAGATAAATCATTATTAGCATTATGGCTCGGTGTAACACTAATCTTATAAATACTGAAGATAATAATTCAATCAAGAATCACGTAGACCAGTCTCATCAGATCATGGATCAGCCATCTTGGCAGTCCTGACTCCGCCGGCTCCCAGCTAATCCAAAAATGAGCAAAGAGGTGGAGCATGGGTGAAGCTGAGGCGGACTTGATGGAACCTGGTTACTGAAAACAGCTGCATGTGACGGCACCCACCCATGTCCTTAATTATGCATAACCTTAGGCCTTAATATAATTTAAACAGGTGAGTTATATAAGAAGAACAGAGAACGGGGGGTTTCTTTCTGCTGAACATTTTGTATGATTTGGGATTATTGTTAATTATAGACATCTGTACATTTGTTATGATTACATTACTTACGATCAAAAACTAGTGAGTCAGAGACAACTTTGCTAACATAGCCAAACATAAGCAAGTGCGACAACCAGCCTCAAGTGGCTGCTCCAAAGACCTGCAGTTTTTGACACTTCCTTGTTTGCTTATTTGTCGGCCAATGAGGTTGCAGTATTCACATGTGGTCATCAGCACTGAGCAATATATTTCCATTTAAAAACCCTGTTGTGCTTTCAGGGTGGGCATATTTCCTGATTTCACAATCAGACCCTTCCTTTATTTTTGCTGGGATGAACAATGGCTCTCCTAACTGTGTGTGTGTGTCTGTCTCCAGATGTACCGTCTGACTCTGCGCTGCAGCAAGGACTCCGTGTCCAGGCGTCTCTGTGAGCTGCTGGCCGAACAGTTCTAGAGCTTAGACCTCTACCAGTACTCCCACCATCCCCACCAGCGACCTCTCCCTCGAGCCTTCCTGCCGCACCTCTCCTACTCCCTCCAACAAAGAATCTTTGAGTAAAAAAAGTTGTAACCTACATAAGGGAAAAAGCAGCCACTGCTAGCAGCAGCGGCCATATTATTATCATTATTCTTGTCCCACATTCTGATTCCAGTTCATCTTCTACTTGTTTATTAACATGATGCTACATTCTTGATTTTGTTGGTGTTTACCTGTGTAGCTGGTGTGTGTGCGCGTGTGTGTGTGTGTGTGTGTGTGTGTCTCCCATGGTTGTGCTGGGGTCCCATTCTGACAGCTGTGTCGTACTAATACTGTGTGTGTGTGTGATTGAGTGAGATTTCATTTGAATTGGTAGAACATTCCTTGAAGCAAAATGGGTGCAGCTGTTTATCTAATATAATGTACTCATCCCCTCCCTACACACACAGTCACAGACACACACACACACACACATACACACACATCAGTAAAAGGCCTCCTTGTGGTTCTGGTGGGACCCACTGATGAAGTGAGCCCTGAGGGTCCAGCACTCTGATCTCTGCATTCATTTTCATCAATCATTCCCATTGAAAATGCGCATAAGGCGTTGGGATCCTCTTTGAGGCCCTCCAGCATGAGATCCCCCCTTTACTTTATCTCTGGATGACCTGATTCCTCTTCCCTGTAATGAGTAGCCCTTCATTTCATTTCTGTCAGTTAGTACACTTGTTTCTGTTATTGATGTATATGTAAATATGCGCCAGTGTATTGCTTTATTGCTTTCTGAGACATTCCCATCTTGCTTGTTTAGAAAGCCTGTGATTATCTATCCCAAGCCTGAGTAGGAGGATGGCACAGAGTGGACACTATGTAGACGGCGGATACAGGGGTAAGACTTGTCGTGTTATAACAGTCTCATCCCCTGCCTGGAAGATATTTCAGGTGCAAAGCTTAGGGAAGTGTCTATGAGCTGCTCTTTACTGGAGGCGGGGAACTTCAGTATCAGATGTATACATGGCAAGCCAGCCTCATAGTTCTCATCAGTGCGGTCTTTCTCTCTTGTGAAACTGGAACATTTGAAAACACCTCTGATAAAACAGACATTTCACCTTGGTGCGGCTCGTTCAAGTAAGTCTTTTAAGTGCATCTTCTTTTCTAGGGAAAGAGAAGGTGAGAAATATTTCTGAACAGCAGGCAAGAACACTTAGGTGACAAGGACTAACAAGTTCCCACCGCCGATGAAGAGCTGTCCACAGCTTGCTTCCCTTAGCTGTTCAACAGGAAGCCCCTACATGTTAGTGATCATGGCTCTGGAGGTTGATGGTACTGGCTTGGGTTGCTGCGCCAGTATCTATATAGATTCCTACTGATTTTCTTTCTGAAGAAGTGCACAGCCTTAGCTATGATCAGAGTAGGGCACAAATAGATGCACCATAATTATCAAAGTATAAAACAGTTTTGTTTTCCGGCAGTGTATATCCGAACAGATGATGCTGCAGCAATTAAATCTTGCACCAACACATGATCTCGTTCAAAGGCTGGACAGCGAGATTAGATCTGATATACACACGTACACGTTCATATTCCTGCTCCTCCACCCAAACATTTATGTTAGAGATCAATGCTAACATGTGATTCACACACAACCACTACAGTAAATGTGGAGAAAACACAGATGTTCAACAACTTGAAAATGTTTAGATCCACAGCTCTCTGACTCCTCCCAGGCTTCCTCTCACGTACAAGCACTGATGTCGTGGGAGAGGACAGGATGTAAGACAACCAGATGTCCATTACAACTACAAGGGGCTCTGTATATGTGTGTGAATGTGAGTGTGGCTGTAAGGAGGAAAGAAAAAAAAAAAAAGCCTAAAGACATTTCTAATACATGGTCACATTACATTCTGTGGCTGCACGGCAATCACAGGACATTGAACTTTGTAGTGGAAAATGTAGTCATTTTGTCATTCTGTGAGTGTGTGTATGTGAGTTTGTGTGTGTGTCTATGCAGTATCCACTAGCTAATGCAGCCTCATGTATCGGTGTTAAGAACCTGTCCAATACCTGTGTTAGAATTAAGATTTACTCTGTAATGAAAAAATGTGAAAGTAAAACTATGCCATATATCCAACGTGACGCCTCCTGTCTTGTGTCACAGTGATAACATGATGACAGAAACTTCTTGTCTAGTATGTTCAGTAGGTGCTCAACAGGAGTGAACATTGGGAGAGCATCAAAGGAAACGGGAAACAATTCTGACACTTCTGAGGTAAATAAACGTTTTCCAGTCATGGAAAGACCTCAAAATTAATTAATATGAACAAATATCCTGGAAATAATCTGTCATCCTGGAATTTGTTTTATTGAATTATAGAAATGTATAGAAATGTACATAAACAGTAAGTGCGTATTTTAACAAATTTTCCAATAAACGCTGGCCACCAAACTAATGAACCTTACCTCAACTTAACCACTTATGTAGGAGGAATAAAACTTGGGTTAAATGTGTTAGTGCTAGGCCTACTGCTGAATTATATGACCATTTGTCAGCAAGTGCTGTCCTGTATGGTCAAGAAAACAACAAAAAAAAATGGAAAAGGATTTCTTAAAAAGAGTGAAATCTGATGAAAGGCACTCTCTTGGGCCTTTTGCAGGAACAGGAAACCGGCTATGCTCCAGTTTGAGCACCTAGTTACGAACCGTTCTGAGCATTTGACCAAAATTAAGTTGGTTCCCAGCTGGAACCAAAAAATAACAGGTTTTTCTTGGGAACCAAAGTGGGCGTGTCATATTCTACAGGTTGTTGTGCAGTGCCCTCTGTTGATTCATCCGATTACTATGGTTCCACTCAAAACTGGTGGAAATGTGGGCTGGTTCGTTCAATGAATTTTTAAAGTTTAGATTATTATATAAAGATCCAGTCTGTAGGATTTATATCTAGTAGTGTAATTGCAGCTCCCTCACTTCACCCTCCCCTTCCAAGTGCAAAGGAGAAACTACAGTGCTGTGAAATGTGCAAAAAGCGTCCCAGATCTACGACGCAGTGTTTGGTTTGTCCCTTCTGGCCTACTGTCAGAACATGGCGGACTGGAAGGTGAACCTTGGGTGTCTAAAACACAAACGATTCTTAATGTATCAGGCTTATTTTACACTACATCAAAACATACCGTTTTTCAATATATTGACATTTCTGACAATAGATTCTGCTTAATGTTACACCACTGGGCCTTAAAGATACAGCTTTGAGAAGTAATCCAGGGCGCCGGGTTAGCTGCAGCTGGGTAAGAGCTGGCGTGGTATAATGCGTATATAACCCAGGCTGAGTCCTTGCTGGCAGGCGGCCCAGCCGGATTCTTGAATCCGCGCTGCGGCCCTTTGCTCTGCATCCCCCTCATCTCTGGCCCCCCCTTTCCTGTCTGTCTTCAGCCTGGTCAATATAATTAAAGGCAATAAAAGGCTTCCAAAAAATATACTTAAAAAAAAAAAAAAAGTAATCCACAAGTTTTTAATTACATTTTTTATTATTTACTGATTACCAGAATACTTAAAAATTGTACATGTAATTTGCATTCTAGTAACTTGACTAAAATTTTCAAAAGTGTTTTTGCAGTAGCCAGCGCCCTGATTCGCACAGGGTAAGCCAACTATTCAAAGAAATACATATATACACTAAATCTATTTATAAAAAATTAAAGTCTCCTGCTAATCAAGAAATCTGTGTCCTTCTGTCTCCTACAGGGTTGAGAATATCGATTCTTCACTGCGGCGAATGGTTGTAATGTGCAGAGTTTTGCACCCACACAAATCTGATCTGGAAGGGGGTGGTTCCAAGTATGGTAAATGAAAGGCTAAATGGGGACTGTACTTATAATGGCACATTTCTAATCTTCCAACCAGCTCAAGAGTGGGCTTTACACTACATGCCATTCACACACATTCATCACACTCAATGCGCAGCAGCAGTGGGTGGCTGCAATTTGCTGAGGTGCAGTATCTTCGCTCGAAGCGGCGGCGCCGTGGTGGATAACCACGCTCAGCTAGCTAAGTCAGCAGCAGTATGGCCAGTTATGCAACTTAAAGTTGTATTGTATGGAAGTAATCGTGAAATTTAAAGCTGCCAGAGCGCGTGCCCGGTTAGCTCAGTGGGTCAGGAGCCATGTCACCAGGGCTGAGTCCGTTGCTGCACGCGGCCGAGGGTATCGCGGAATCTGACCTGCTGCCGCTTTCTCTGACCTGTGGCCCTTTGCTTCGTGTCATCCCCTCTGTATCAGCATCCTTTCCTGTCTCTCTCCAGCTGTCACTATCATAAAGGCAATAAAAGCCCCCAAAAAACTCGTCTAAGCCCTTCAACTACATGCACAAATAGCACAACTTTTGATCAGCAATATTTTTTAACTGTACTGACCAATTTTGAAGTTGATCCGACAAATTCCCTCAGAGGAGTTCGTTCAAATACATCACGAAAAAATCGCCCCTGAGGGCCCATTTTGTTGTGTTCATAGTTTTCGAGCACAGGAAAACCTCCAAATATGCATTCGTTTGGGAGGAAAAATAAAAAGAATTCCTTCAATTACAATAGGGCCTTCGCACGGCCAGTGCTCGGGCCCTAAATATGTTCTTATAGTGAAAACCATCTGGTTATGGTAAAACAATAAACTTTTGCAGTATAACGTGATACTGATCCATTTTACTTCTTAACTGGCAGTAACACACTTCCCTAGCACACAGACAACACTGTAGGAACAACGCAATGACGTACATGAAAGCAGCAAATACAGACAGGGGCGGATCTAGAGGGGTGGCATGCTTGCCAAAAAAATGCTTGGCCACCTTTGCTGTCAAATGTATGACGTTTATATTTCTCTAGATATGCAGACCTGACTAAATGTTCAATGAAATTCAATTCATGATAGAAAAAGGTGAGCAGGGTGTTATTTTATTCACAATCCGCGTGAAATGCGTCTGTTGGATCATTTGGAGAGAACAGTGCATGTGGTGCAGACTCCAGCTGTCTATCACAATGTGCACTTGAACATTAAGTGCTGTTGGTGGACAGACTGTGCTGCTGCACACTGGCCTGGATGCTGACATCCCTGCTGCTGACAGGCGCGCTCAGACAGCGTAGATGCGTCTGCGCGTGTGGAAGTCCGGCAAGGCGCTGATTGGCTGAAGATGACATCATCCAGTCAAGATTCTATTGTTGGAAACAGGATGAGCTCATCGTTTAGAAGCCAGTTTGAGACAGCAGAGTGAGGACAGAGGACGCAGCAGCATAGGAGCGATTTTATTCAGCAAGGAGCGGAGGACAGACTCTGCAGACCTGAGACCTGCTCTGGTTTCTGATACTAGAAGAGGACGCGATTTTAAAGAGGGACACTCACAGTGAGTAATATGAATAAGTAGCATTAACATTTTGCATGAGAAAAATAAATACGATTTCTAAATAAGAAAACACAATTCACAATTTGCTGGTTGTTTTTCAGATGGAATATATGTGCTGAGATTAAGAAGCGTTTTCTGCACTCAGATAGAACAAAGCAACATTTTAGGCATTGTCAAGACAACTTAGGCTTACGTCATCAAAGCTGTTAGAGAAAACACTGCCTCCAGCTGCTGTGTTACATGTGCTGCAGATATGGTTTGGTCCCGGGAGAGAGAGTCCGAGCGGCCTCCGCTGTCCGTCATCCTGCCGCGGCTCTATCTCGGAGCGGAGAGGGACGTGACGCAGGTAAGTTGAGGACTACTAGTGATCCTTCACACATGTAAAAGTAAAGATTCAACTATGTCAAAATACTGCTTTCAATTTTAAACTCCAACACTGCCACATGAAAATGTCTATAAACCTAAAACATATCAATGTTCAAACCCAGACAAATCCATTTTCCAATTTGCCCCTAGTTGCTATAACTTCTGGATATTTACTACATAACCCACCCCCTCAGATACCTTCCTGAATTAATGTAAATTTAAACCAAAACGGTTTAGGTGCCTAAAAATAACCAAGAATGTCTAAACCTAATTATGTGCTTAAAACTTACTGCGACTTTTAAGGGCATAAATGTCATGTAGTACTGTGGACCCGCAGTTAAACCTGGTTACAGGAGTGCGAAAGAAAGCAAATGTGAAACAATGTAAAATGTGAATCTATTGGATTGATAACTGATGCATTAATGTGCAAGCATCCTTTTACTGTTGTATTTGTTTAATGGGTAGTTAAAGCTGCAGTAGTAACTTTTAAAGAAAATAACTTTTTGTCATATGTTACTGTTACCCTGGCTCCTCCTACTGCTCCTAATGGTATTTGCGAGAATCCACCGTGAATCTGTGGTACATAAAGCCTTGGTATTTGATGCCCTGGAAATGAACAATCAACTATCTTCCTCAGCTCTGATTGGTTGTTTTCGTTCAGGCCTGGTGGATTCTTGCTATTGCCATTAGGAGCACTAGGAGGAGCCAGATTCACAGATTATCTGTCTCTGTACTATTGTCAGGATATAGTGAAAGTTTCAGCAAATATCACAAGAGTTATTTTTTATAAAAGTCCAGCCTTAAATCTACATTTTAGACACTGGTCACATGTTTTATATGAATGTGCTAATTGGAATGTAGTTACTAATAGTCACTTTCTACCATTGTAGAATATTACCAAACATGCACTACCACCAATAGTGTCAGAGCCTACTGAAATGTGACTACAGTTTCCTCTCAGTGGAATTAAAATATTTTACTCTTTCCATCCCTGTGTGTGTGTGTGTGTGTGTGTACATACGTTTGTGTAGGATGGGCTGGCCTCTCTAGGTATTTCCTACGTGCTGAGTGTGAGCCGCTGCAGCCCACAGCCCTCCTTTCTGCCCCGCTCCAGATATCTTCGCATCCCCATTGACGACTCCCTGTGGGATGACCTGCTGCCCTGGATCCCTCAGGCTCTGCACTTCATCGGTAAGGACTGCTGGACTCACCATCCCACAGTCACACTGCAAAAACACAACACATCAACTAAACAAAACTAAACAAACATTTTCAGAGCAAAAAGTCTAGTTTGTTGTACAAATATTGATCATATTGATTGATAGTTTACTGCTGCCTGTCTCTTACTGTGCAGTTTGAATAACTGCCATTGTGTCTGTTTTCAGATGCAGCCATGTCTTCTGGTGCCTCTGTGTTGGTTCACTGTGCAGCAGGAATCTCTCGCTCCCCGGCTCTGGCTGTAGCCTACATCATGTACAGCCTGGGAATGGACCTGGACCAGGCCTACAGGTGTGCAATAATGCATCATATCTGCCAATGTGGTTATCAGGGTTGTCAGTGTTCCATTTTTTATTTGTTTTTCATGTTTATTGTTGTTTATATATACAGTAGAGTCCGAACGAATGTCATTGTGGTGTGACCACTAATATTTCAGAGTGAGACACTGTGGTCTTTCACTCATTCAACTGGCTGCCTACAGGGTTGTTATTACCTGCGATTGGTTGCTCACTTGCATCCTCCAATATAAATCAACTCTATATTATGTAATTGACTGAAAAACTGGAATAGGAGTGAATTTCTTGGAAAAGCATAAAGTTGCCAGTATTATTCCATAGTTGCAGTTTAGTACATCCATCAATGCCAATATGGCAGCTAATATAGTGAAGTTTTGAGCTGGAATGGTACCATGGCTGAGTCCTTGCTGCAGCGGCCCAGGGTTCAAAACCTGCGGCCCTTTGCTGCGTATCATGCCCTCTCTCTGCTCCCCTTTCCTGTAATTTTTTTCTGCATTATATACCCCTCAAAATAATCAGATAACATATACACCGATACCAATATGATTCCAATATGTCTGCGATTGGCCAATATTGGCTGATAATATCCGTTGGACTCAAAACCAAAAATATCTATGATCAGTTTAGCAATTAATACTAACATATAAGCCACTTATTATGCTCATTCTTTATTCGGGTACGTTACCTGTCTCTTTCCCTTTCTTTTTTATTTTATTTTGTATTGTGTTGTAATTGGCCTGTCTGATGAAGATAAAAACTGTCCTGATCTTGTCTGACTGCACTGTACAATCGACTGGTATCAACCAGAGTGTGTGAGCTGTGGAAGACTAACAGCTCTAACAATTCACATACTGTCTGTCCCCTTATAAGGTTTGTGAAAGACCGCCGGCCCTCCATTTCCCCAAACTTCAACTTCCTGGGTCAGCTGCAGCACTTCCAGGGCACTCTGAGCCAGAAGGCCTCTGGTGGCGACCTCCTCGCCAGGCAGCTGGACAATCGCCTGCCATTCATCGGTGACAGTGTTAACCACACTCACACCGGTCACAGCATGAATTATCAGTCTGACAGTGTCACCAGTGGCTCAGTAGAGGTCAAACAGGCCCACACAGATAATTTCTACCACACAGATAAAACACAGCATAGACACTCGCATTCAGATCGAAACCAGCAGCTCTCCCTGTCAGGGAAACTCCGCTATCTGCATTTGACTCTCAATCAAAACCATCAGCAAGTCCAGATGTTACGTGAGATTCCAGCTCCAAGTCAAACCAGCTCAGATTTGACTGGCTCTGAGCCAGTCAAACCAACAGCAAAGCCTGCACAGCTACAACTCCCAGTAGGCTCTGCTTCTCTACTGGAGAAACGCAAAAGCCTCACCCTCTCTTTGACCCCTCTGGGAATCTGCCCTCCCTCCCAAGCAAGCACCAAGCAAGCAAAGGTCGCCTTCACATCCAAGACTGTCCACAACAGGGAGAAGAGTAACACTGGGTCCTACAGGCAAGCAGAGGACACCCACGACCAACAAAGTCCCTCCCACAGCAAGTGCAGCATGGCCGAGGTGAAGGAGCAGAGCCTGCTGTCGCCGTTCAGCTTCACCCTCAATAAACTGCTGGGCTGGGGGGAGAGAGTGCTGCTGGGAGGGGTTTTTGTCCACCCTGTAAGGATGGGACAGCCTGCATTGCCATATAGGTGGGGTGGGGGGAGAGACAGAAACAACTTAAATGTCCAGGATGGCATTGGTTTGTTTTGATGCATGGTTTGTCAAGAAGGAACCAAACCACACACATACACACATACATACATACATACATACATACATACATACATACAGGAGGTCTTCTGTTAATTTATTTATTTATTGCAGAGCTGAATATAATATAATTGTACTTGACAATAAACCTCCACACAAATGCATCTTATTTATTACATGTTGATACAGGTCACCTTATTGTGTCATTTGTAAGATTCTGCTATTTGAAGAGAAAGAACTTTGACACAATGGTTTGAATTGTATTTCTTGAAGATTAAAGATGACATTTCAACCTCATCTTACTGCCTATTTCCTAGTATGAGGCTCTAGTTTAAAGCAGGACTTCTCAACAGTGGTATCTGGTTTTTAGTGGAGACTATGTATGGGTATAATCAGTTGGTCAAGAAAATCTTTAAATGGCTCTATGATGCTAGCTAAAAACAAGATGTTCCATCTCATCAATCCAGTTTTCTAGACAATAACTAAGGCCTGACCACCAAGCAGGCAAAGTGGGTAACAGCAGAACCCCAGAGGCCCCAACTGCTCAACTGTGAGTGGTTTGTAGTAATTTATGAAAAGGAAAAAGAAATACATATGGAGTGACACTTTTTTCCCCTACTCTCAGGTGTCATTTTTACCATTGGTAAATGAGGACTAACAGAGTTACTACAGCTTATGTCAATACTCATATATGGAAATGCTCTGTGTTGCTCTAAAAGGCATACATGATGAACAGTAGTAGTCTGCTTAATTTATGATTGAATGGAAGTTCTGTTGTTGTTCTTCTTTTTAATATTAGATTAATTTTCTGTTAGAATGCCACCTATTTGAAACACAAATCATTCATCATTATTTGAGGTCACATTTATTTTGATTCACATGAGGTTTGTGTTTTCATTGTTACCCACTGTACATTTATGAGTTTTCTTTTGTAAAAGTTGTGTATTGTATATTATGTAAGCTTTGGTTATAATTATTTATTTTTACTGCAGGGCTAAATTTGGCCCGGTCACTGCTCAGTGGTGTAAGGTAGTTATGACAGGACCCTGAAGGGTCCTAGCTATTGTATATTGTACTCATCACATAATCAAATGGAAACTTGGCTATATCAAAATACATATTACCCAGATATCATCACTGAATATCTGTTTATGACAAAAATACCAAAGTAATTAAGATGATATTCAGGTGCAACTCCCTCGCTTCATCCTCCCCTTCCAAGTTTGCAGGAGACTACAACAGCGTTGCTGGATGTCGGATTTGGGGGTGCTGAGAGAACTCATACAAGATGCTAAGGGACAGAGGCTGCTAACAGTGGCCTACCAGTTGGATAATGTGGCCATAACATTAATCTGAACTAAACTGAGTGAAAACATACACATGTACATATTGGGCAGCTGTGGCTCAGAGGAAGAGCGGGTCGTCCACTAATCGGAATGTTGTTGGTTTGATCCCCAGCTTCCCCCGGCTCCTCCTGCCATATGTCGAAGTATCCTTGAGTAAGATACTGAACCCTGAATTGCTCCCAATAGTGTGCATCGGTGTGTGAATGTGTATGAATGAGTTAGTTTCTGTTCGATGGACTTTGCCCTCACTGAGTGAATGTGTGTGAAA
>NW_023339696.1:251585-258474 GCF_004916995.1 Morone saxatilis
TGTGGCACGTAGTGTAAAAGCACTAAAGGCGCTATACAAGTACAGGTCCATTTACCATAAAATTAAATAAAAATATCTGCTAACACTATTATATTTTTATATTATTATTATTATTATTATTATAGTTTTATTATCAACCATAAGAATACACAATCGTTAAACATTTTATGGACTTCATCAGTCACAAAGCATGAAAATCTGTAAGTGAATTTCATTGTGTATTCAGTAATGATAAGTAGTGGACTGTTTGAGGTGCAGGGGTGAAAAAAATAAAAAACGGCACCAGTGCACAGAAAGTTGATGTATTTATGGTATAACAGTTTAGCCAGGGTTAGGATAAGCAGGCCAGAGGGCACACCCTGAAGGGCACATTTTCACATATTTTCCACTGGAAGGGTGCCAGAGCACCCTAGAGGACACTTTTTACATTTTCTCTACTCGCAGGGCAACTTGGAGGGCAGTTCATTACGTTTTTTCTCCACTGGAAGGGCACCCGAGAGCAGTAGTTCCCAACCTGGGGGTCGGGACCCCCACTAAGGGTTAATAAAGCTTCACTGGGGTCACGAGGCATTCTTGATTTTTAGGACAACTTAAATAATATACACTGTAGTTGGCCTATATCTCAATATTTTGGTCATTTCTTTGAAGTAAACTAAATGTACTTTTTAAAGTTTAGATTATTATTTTTGATATACAGTAAAAAGAAAACTGTGGAGAGGTGAACAGAAGCTGCACAATGCCTTTAATCTCTGATAAACAGCATTGTCCTGCATTAGAAAAGTAGTTAAAACAAGCAAAGAGCTAATAAAGAACATGGGTGAAGTGTCAGGGAGAAGAAAATGCTGAATTTGTTTGAACTGTATATAAAGTTACTAAAACATACCAGGAAAACTCATCTCTGATCAATAGTCAAAGGAAATATACGCTCAAAGTCGCTGCAGTTATTGTGTTCATTGTTTGGGTCATTGTCATAATTAGTCTCGAAAAAAGGTTGGAAAGCACTGATATAGACTGCTTCATTGTGGACAACAGGTTAACTACATCTGTCGGATTGGAACTTTCTCACACGTGTCCGGATGGAGAGGTGAGCTATGTGTTGCCTCAGGGCGCAGAATTCCAAAGTACAAAGCATTTGGATTCAAAAAATGGCGTGGCGCTGTAGAGGGATTAAAGATAGAATAAAAGGTTTACTATTAAGAAGTTGTCTTATTAGCCAGCGTTGTTAAGTTACATTCTTATTCCGGTTGAAGCTATCTGATATTATTCTGAAACATAACTACTTCGCAGCCGGGTTTACACTCCGCGCGAGCCAGTAGGTTTAAATGATGTCACGGATACTCCAAATGACCAAATAAGGAACGTGACACATGGAAGTGGAATTTGTTCTGGTCAGTTTTCAGCTTTAATGAGTAGAAAGCTTTAGTGTGTACAGCGCTTCGCCATGTCATATATTTTCTGAGTGTTGGTGTGTGCCACCGACATAACGCCTAGTTGTTGTGTGAATACCTCTGTGTGTCAGTGAATGTGTATAAGCGTTGCTTTCTTGAGGAAAGAGAAAAGAGGAAGCAGTTCCGCCCTCAGAAGCAGCCCGGAGGCCGCGGAGAAAAGAGCCGAAAGAAGAGATAAGAAGCGAACGACAGAGTCCGCTTTAAACCCAGAACACGGTGTTATTCTGCCGGTTAGTGTTTCAGCGGATGGACGGTGGAACTCCGGTGCTGTGTTGAAAAGCTCGTTGGAGAAAATGAGCTTCATGTGAATAAGTTTCAGTTTGATAAAATCGTCCATGCTGGTGTCTTCTGCCAACATTAACAGGCGGCTTTACTCGAGCTCTTCGCTTCTGGATCGTGTCTTTGGACCTTGGGTTAGCTCCTTGTGAACAGTGGGTCTCTGGTTGAGGCCCTTGAAGCTTTTTGATCCGAGTTACAATACAGTATGAGCGGAGAAGAGGAAAGATTCAAACTGGTGGTGGTGGGAGGAGGAGGGGTGGGGAAGAGCGCCCTGACCATCCAATTCATCCAGGTACGGACTCTTTACGTTTACCAACTGTATACTTATTAGAGACACAGCCTACTGTACATGGCATACTCTGGTACATGTATTATTGCTATTACATTCTGACTTTATTATTGGTTAAAGCTGCAGTTGGTAACTTATGAAAATAACTTTAATAACGTCAGAAGGTGCCTTCGATACTGTGGAAAAACAAGTACCGTCACGTTTTCAGAATGTTGGTATCAACTTGGTACTAAAAGATAGATTCTCATTTAAATCCCCAGGTGAGTCTAATTCCCTGGTCGTCAAAGCTTCAAAGTCACCTACCCAAAGCGGCCCGGTGGATTTTTGGACATAATGTTAGGGGTGCTAGGAGGAGCCAGAGGAACCTCATTTTTTCACAGATTATCTTTGTCAACTACTCCCATCAGGATCTAGTGACAGCTTTAGCAAATATGACAAAAAGTTATTTTGATAGACGTTACCTACTGCACCTTTATACATCACTCACTAATTCTTTATGGATCAGAAGCTGGCTATTCATGGGAACAAAACTACCAGATTATGAACAATCTCTCTAACTTGTGAGTCATCAATAAAAGTGTCACAGCTGTCTCACTTTTTCTTGAGCCATAAATATTAAATCGCATTGTAAGTTAGAACAATACATCAAAATAACAAGATGTCAACATGTGAGAAACTTAATCATAAATAGATTTTGGTCCAGATTCTCTGCAGCTTTTCCACACGGTAAGTGGCCAAACGGTACATTTGTCCAGACAAACTCCAGATTTTTCACAACCTGGCAACCAAAGCTATAAAGTATTGTAAGGACATTTATAACGCCATTAGATACAGCTAATACATCCTGTACAAAGGGTGCAGCAGTGACAATCTGTCTGTTCTGAAAATCTAGGCTGTGACAGGAGACTTTGACCAATCCCTGTGCGGTAAGTTGATTGTTGAGTCTTATTCCCATGTCGTCCAATAACAAGAGTTGTTCTGATAGCGATATCAGTATAAAGAACTGCCTAGAAAGCAGTAGTACAATATGATTGTGGGAATGATAATGTTTGCAGCACAAATTTTATTTTCACTGAAAAACTATTAAAATCATTATGATGTGAAATGTAATGTATGTAATTGGGATGGTACCAAACAAAAATGTTTACAGTTTCCAGTGCATCTGCATATCCAGCACTACAGTACTTTATTATAATGTTTTTAACACCTTTTTACCTTTATAAAGAATTGATATCAATTATATTTTTATTAATTGTGCAACCCTACCAGAAATGGGACCCTACTGGGATCGATTTTTAACACACAGGTCTTGGAATGGTGCTTGGTATTGAATGATATGCAAAGTTCAAGTATTGGACTCAGTATCAGGAAGGAAAAAATGGTATCAAAACATCTCTTCCCATAGTTTAGGGCCAACCCTAAATTTCGGTGTTCAATGACCTGGGAATGGGACTCAACAATCAACCATCTTTCTCCAAAACCTCTGTACAATTTCCCACACATCAGTGAGTATGATAGATGTTTAAATGTATTTTTCCTTACATTATAAAAAAAACATGCAGTCGGTAGTCCACCACAGTGAACATCATGTCTGGTTTTATTTCATTATGTAACATGGTTGTAACTACACAGTAACAGTTCTGATGAGTTCCCATAAATTTGCACTTTCATTTTAAGAATATCACACAGTTTTCCTTCATGTCAGGCTATATTTAGGTGGTCGCCTGCCTAGATAAACTCAGTTTATCTACCTCTTTGAAGGTACTCATCTATTTACTCATCTATTCTCAGATCCATCGTATCAGTCAATGAGTTACACACTGGACCTTTAATGCCAGTACCGAGTTCATTTACTTTTGTTGCCCTGCTTACAGGAGTATTAGTGATCGGAATATTCGCATTTGCCCTGTGGATTTTCTAGCCATATTTAAGCATTAGCAATAAATGGCCACACAACAGACTTTAAGATGAAGCCAGATATTTGTTTACGGTATAGATATTTTTCACAGCAGCCATTTTGACATGAAATAGTAGGGTACACCCAGGTGTTACCAATGATACTAATTAAGGTTCTGTTCCATTTAGTGTAGCAGATCCTTTCTACTGAGCAGAAACTAACACATTCACACACATTCACACACTGATGCACAGCATCAGGAGCAATTTGGTGTTCAGTATCTTGCTCAGTGATACTTCGACATGTGGCAGGAGGAGCCGGGGATCGAACTAACAACCTTCCGATTAGTGGACGACCCACTCTAGGTCTATTGTAAAACAAATCACTGTATTTAAGAGATGTAATGTGCTGTGCCCACAGCTGTGTCTCGCTATTAACCTTGAGTGTTTCCCACAGTCCTACTTTGTGTCAGACTACGACCCCACCATTGAAGACTCCTACACCAAGATCTGTACTGTGGATGGAAAGGAGACCCGGCTGGACAGTAAGAATCCATCCCACTGGACATGAATTCATAGTTCACACTGTTGTTAGGGAGATTTCAGGGTGTGTGAGGCTTTGTTTGAAAGCAGAGGGTGTGTTGCACTGTGATGTGATATGACACAGGCAGCGTGTTTGCTCTCTGGATGTTTCATTCCCTTGTTAGGACTTGTACTCTGCCAGTATTGCTGCATCAAGCCAGGCTGTAGTGTCTTGGGTCACACTGCTGTTTCACCACACAGTAATATGTGAATCATCAGATGTATACAGATTAAATCTGCAAAACTGCTGTTTATGTGACTTGGTCTGGCTGCTCTTTATATGGTTGCACATTTGTTTACCGCATTTTACTCCATTTTCAAAATGTTCTGTGTTCTTCTTTCAGCACTGCCCATCACAGATATGACTGTAGTCCAAATGATACAGTTGGGTGAACTTAAGGTTCTCCTTCAGAAGTAGTAGGAGGTTCTTATCTGTAAAACCACATATAATTTTTATTACATAATATTTTATACTGTATGTGTTAGAGTGGTATGTACACAGATGTTGGAGTGATTGCGAAGGGTGGAGTAAAGGGTTGGACTAGCATATCATGACTCTCACTCACTGGCTCCAGCAGAGTCATCAACAGGAACATCCATCCATTTGAGTCACACAGCTAAGCGTTGGTGTTTCTGAATGTTAATTCCCTGGCAATTATTGGAAAAACCCAGAAGGTTGTTAAACAACACTTGCTGTTTAACAAGGTACGGCTGTTTTTATGCTTACCGCAAACATCATGCAAACCAGTAGGTCAGCAGTGTTCATGTTAATAAGGTCATTAATTATTTAGCATAATGTAATAATTAGGTTAGACCATGTTTCAGATGTCAGCTGCATGTCACCTTTCCCCCCCATGAAGGTTTGGCAACCCCTGGTTGCGAACCACTGATCTAGAACCCTGATGATGCTTCAACACATCCATTACCATCCATGGTTTAACACAAATAATGCAACTATTGTTGATCTTACACCTAATGTAGCTATTTTTCATGCATAAATATTTTGTATGTTACACCTAAACTCAAACACCTATAACATACTGTATTCTGTACCTAAACATAACTGGATATTATATTAGATGGAAAGCACCACTCCTTATAAAGGAAATGTTGGTTTTGTTGTTTCATTCCAGTAGCTCTATCTTTGTCTGTTAAAGGTTGGTCATCGCAGGTTGTTTTATTGCTGTGTGCGTGTGTGTTTGTCAGTCTTGGATACAGCAGGTCAAGAGGAGTTCGGGGCAATGAGGGAGCAGTATATGCGCTCAGGAGAAGGCTTCTTACTGGTGTTTGCGCTTAACGATCGGGGCAGGTAATGGAAAGTGTGTGTGTGTGTGGGTTTGGTGTGGTGGTGTGTGTGTGTGGTGTGTGTTGTTTACACTTGATAAGTGCCTCAGGGAAGGTGGACAAGGTGTTGATGATTGTCAGCTCACAGCTGCTGTCTGTCTTCCTGTCAAAAAGCGAAGTTGGCTGGAGTGAGACTGCTTGAGCTGTTACTTAGACAACAGCTCAACACACACGGAGGGACTCCAGTGTGACTATACCTGTGACAGACTAATTGCTTCCATTATAACAAACCACAAACTAGTTGCACACGTCTCAGCAAATAAGATGCAGCTCTCCCCTTTGGTGGCAATTAAAACTAAAATCAGGAAATGCAATACAGCGTTTTTATGTTGGTTTTGCAGCTGAGCTAAATCACACCAAGCAGATACAGGCAGCCATTAACGAGGCGTCTGTCAGTTTCTTACACAAAGACCCTGCGCTCTTACTAATCCAACTTCTGTGGTTTAGACAAATTCACAAAAAAACACAAATATTGTTGGTATGATACACTTTAAAGCTATAGGAACTATTGTGATCAATGTGTCTATTTGTGGTCACGCAAGAACGATGACTACAACGGATAACTCCCCACCTCCGCCCAAGTTATTAACTATATTATTATTACTGTTTGCGTTGGTGGCAAAGAAACAAAAAGACATCTGGTTGGTATTCATGACTGGTGCCTGGATAAACAAAGGAGACATTCATTAAGGACTTAAGCTGACCCCATCAGTTGTCTTAAAGGCAGTTTTTCCCTTGCCCCGTCCGCAATTCTTGCTCATGGTGGTTACTGTTGGGTCTCTGTAAATGTTATAAGGAGTTCGTGTCTAGACTGCCTCTATTTGAAAAGTGTCCCTTAAGGGGTAAGCTTCTGTTAAATGAATGATGCCGTAGTACAAGAGGTAGAAAATTGAAAATTGAGTTAAGTCTGTGAAGTTGTTGCCGTCCCAGGTTAAAAATTTTACGTAATTTAGGAGTTTAATGTAATATGAGTTTGGTTCAGCCTGAATACCACATGAGCAGCTGCAAATAAAGAACCAAACAACACGGCGACTACACAGTGATTCCTTCT
>NW_023339696.1:258574-267916 GCF_004916995.1 Morone saxatilis
TAACTCATTCATACACATTCACACACCGATGCACAGCATCAGGAGTAATTTGGGGTTCAGTATCTTGCTCAAGGATACTTCAACACGCTCTGCCTCTGAGCCACAGCCTTTGAAAGCACTTTTTCTGGAATATCAAACTGTCTGCTGTATATCTCCTGTACACAGTATGTTGTTTCCTGTAAATGAGTATCCATATGAATATATGCTTTTTGATACTGGGACAGCTAATTCTTGCCTCCCTTCTCCCAACAGCTACCATGAGGTCCAGAAATTTCACACCCAGATCCTGAGAGTGAAGGACCGAGATGATTTCCCCATGGTACTGGTTGGAAACAAGGCTGACCTGGAACAGCAAAGAGTTGTAAGTAAGACCTTTGTGCATGTTTATGTATCTTTATAATATTAATTAATATAATTAAGTGCAGATATATACACTACTCACAAAAAGTTAGGGATATTCGACTTTCGGGTGAAATTTATGGAAAATATTAAACGTTCATGCTACAGTGATATTATATCATGAAAGTAGGGCATTTAAGTAGAAGCATGCAATGGTAATTTCTTCATCTCAAACAATGTATTGAAACAAAACAACAACAGTGGTGGGTATCCATGACACTTGTCATGTGTCCTTGAGCATCAATTACAGCTTGACAACAACGTCTCATGCTGTTCACAAGTCGACTTATTGTCTGCTGAGGCATGGCATTCCACTCTTCTTGAAGGGCTGCCCTCAGGTCATTGAGGTTCTGGGTTGCGGGGTGATGACCCTCTACACGGCGACTCAGCTGATCCCGTAGGTTTTCTAGGGGATTCAAGTCTGGAGAACGTGCAGGCCACTCCAATTGAGGTACCCCAGCCTCCAGCAGCCGTTCCCTGATGATGCGACCTCAATGAGCTGGGGCATTGTCATCCATGAAGATGAAATCAGGCCTGCGTTGCTCATGCAGAGGCACAATGACTGGATTATTGATGTTATTCAGGTAGCATCGGCTTGTCACAGTACCATTCACAAGGTGTAGGGCAGTTCTGTATTGACTAGACACACCTGCCCAGTCTGTAACACCACCACTTCCAAAGGCTCGTTTGGTGACCACTGTGGCTGATGCATAGTGTTCTTCTTGGCGTCTCCAAGAGCGTGGGCGGCCATCATTTCTGCTCAATGTGAATCGACTTTCATCAGAGAACAGCACTGAGGCCTGCTGGTTTCTCGTCCAGCGCAAATGCTTCCTGGCCCATGCATGACGTGACACTCGGGTGCCTCTCACCTCCCTTAAACGTTCCTGGAGTTGAGTGGCATTCACCATCTGGTTTCGCAGGGCATTATTCACAATGAAGTGGTCACTCTAAGCTCAGTGGCAACTTTCATCTGAGTAAATTTGTTTAAAGCCTTGCAGTGGCCAGGTACTGTTGATCAATTGTCATCTTGGTCTCATGATGTCAAAATGTGAACAGCATGACGAAGAGGACTGTTTAAATACAAACTGTCATTGAACCAGAACAATTGGTGGTCGATTGATATATCAGACACTTGTTGTGATATTTGCACTTAATGACCTTGTTAGAGAACAGAATGTTAGCAATGAGTACGGAAAGATTGAACAGTGCATTCAAAGGATTAGACAAGGTCAAATTAAGTTGACCTATAAAGGTTATAGTGCATTTTATCTGAATGCACTATATTTCTTTTTTTTATATATATTTTTGGGGGCTTTTTTATTGCCTTTTATTATAATGACAGCTAAAGATAGACAGGAAAGGGGGGCAGAGAGAGGGGATGGCACGCAGCAAAAGGCCGCAGGTCAGATTCGAACCNNGCCTTGGTACATGGGTCACCAGCTCTACCCACTGAGCTAACCGGGCACCCAAATGCACTATATTTCATTGAAATTTCATCTGAAAGCCGAATATCCCTAACTTTTTGCAAGTAGTGTATATTAATATCCAGGAATTTATCTTAAAGACACTACCATTTGCCATACACAGTCCAGCCACATACAAGGTTTCCACCTAGTCTTGTTCTTTACATTTGTAATGAAGCCTTTTATTTCTTATCTGGGCCAATCTCTTCTCAGTACTGTATTGATCAGGTAGATCACTCATTATTGAAGTGAATGGAGAGTAAGAAGAGCCCAGCTGTACAGGCTGGATGAGGGGACAGTGGATGGAGACTGGGCAAACAATACCCAGTGTTTGCTTTGTGTGCAGATCTCGAGGGAGGATGCTCAGGCATTCGCCAGAGAGAACAGGATCCACTACATGGAGGCTTCAGCCAAGAATCGCTACAATGTGGATGAGGCCTTCCTGGAGCTGGTGCAAATTATCAGGTATAGTTCTGAATTATTTAACTTAAGTTTACCACAATTTAGTCTAAATCCAGGTCCCTGTTTTATAGTTTTTAATTTTGCCCTACTACAGACATTGTGATCATTTAATATTATTTCATTTCTTCCACACTGTTATGGCTGTGTGTTTCTCTGCCAGACACAGAGAAATATTCTGGTCCACCTTTTGGTTTCTAACATATGATTTTAGCCTCCTCTGAATGTCCTCTTTTTCCCTAAGCGGGAATTCAGACCAAAAACAGGGGTTGGTTGTTTAAGGCACATGGATGGAACCTGGGGGATTCAGCCCTTCGAGGTGTGCATATCAAGAATTATTGGTGGACTCTACTTGTTTGTGCCTTTATAGTCTTCCGCCCACTCAAAGCGCTTGTGCACTACATGCTACATTCACCCATTCATATATATTCATACAGTGATGGCAAACGATCGTCACAAAGAGAAACTAATCCACATTCGATGCTCAGTATCGCGAGCAATTTGAGGTTCAGTATCTTGCTCAAGGACACTCTAACATGCAGCAGGAGGAGATGGGAATCAAACTTGTCAACCTTCTGATTAGTGGACAACTCGCTCTGCCTCCTGAGCCACAATCACCCCAATTAATGGCCTCCACGTCGTCCATTAATTCCTGATGGTGACACCTCATCTGGGGTTATTTCTGACTTGCGATAGATAGTTCTATCTCACAATCTACAATCTTCCTTTTTTTAACCTACATTAATCAATATTATATATATAGGCATATAATATACATAACTTTACAATGATTCATTACTTTCTTTCTGTTCCTACTCTTCTTGATTCACAGGAGGTTTCAGGAGATGGAGAGTCCTCCTCCTCAAGCTCATCACACAGGGAAACAGAAGAGTGGTGGCTGTCCCTGTGTCCTCCTCTAAGTTACTATGAACACCAAAGCCTCATCCCTTTACTGCTTTTCCAGAAAGGAGTGTGTGCGTGTGTGTGTGTGTGAGAGAGAGAGAGAGAGAGAGAGAGAGAGAGGATAAGGTGCATAATTTTTTTCCCATGCCCAAACTGGTTCATTTGGCACTTTTGCCCAAAAAAGCAACTTTTGTGTTTTATTTTTAATGAAAATCATCTGTAGAAGCAGCAGCAGAATTAGTTTGGTGAGAAACAGGAAGTCAGTACTCTGGCCGGTGTACCAGTGCACATGAGCATTACCATGATAACCACCGGTAGCATCCCAAATAAAAACCACACCATCACGTGTTGTAACAATGACCAAACTGCTGCAGGTACAGAAGTCAGAAGTGACTTTGCCACCACACAGCTTACTAAACACTTTATTTCCAATACTATTACTGTTTTTAGTGTGCAAAAAAGGACACAAGGAAATGTGCATGTAAGATTTCAGCTTGTTGCTCATGGCATGTGGCATGCCCAAAAATGAAACATCCATTTTCCACGCCCTCCTGCAGGGGGCAGCAGAGCCCCACAGCAGAATTATACAAGGAAAGGGAGGAAGCGTGGCAGCAGTTCCAGGCTGTAGTAATGTTTCTCCTTATCTTTTCACCTGCAGTGCCATAATGAGACTGAAGTTGAGATTAAAAACATCCATAAATACCAGATGACAGTTCAAGGGCCTAAACGGATTGTACATTATCCAGATGCAGACTGTTTCAGTATGGGAACTCTTGGTCCGTTTGCCATGCAATGCCTATTGAAAATTTGACTAAGTTAAGGTTACATGAACTTCAAGCTGGCAGTGCAGTATTCACATCAGCAGAAGTTGTTTCTGTGTTTGCACATTTTAACATTTGCAACATGTTGGGTTGAAACAAATACTGTCTGGATCAGAGGTCTTCAACCTGGTAGCCTGTGAGTAGCCTATGAGCTACCCAGAGATGTTGTGTAATGTCAGTCTTTTCACATGTGAAAGTCCAAACTAAGGTTTGAGATTTTGTTACACTGTATACATTTGATCTAGGTTTGGTTTCGCATTGCAGTTTAGCTGAGTCTTGGTCTCTACTTGCAATTGATTGGTTTATTGACGACCGTTTATCTGATGTCAGCTGTAAGTGTGGCAGGTAGCCTTCTATCACAGTTGGAATGAATGGAGTAAATGTATTTGCCCATATAATATTACTATGGCATTACTACCAGCAGCACCAACTTCAAGCGCAATAATTAAGTCTAGCTCGAATTCACCAAAGATTAGATTTACCATTCATAAGAATGTTTCCATACTAGAAACAAACCAAGCCATGGTTCAATTTGGTCTACCACTTAATTTGGTCGCACCTAGGTTAAGCTGTTTAGTCCGGACTGTGGTCTCAGGGAGGTTTCACACCTGTAACTTTGGGTCGGAACAAACTGGAAAGTCCGGACTGTGTCAAAACATTTAAATACATTACTTATACATTTTTATTGATTAAAAAAGTATATTGTGACTATAATTTATTACATATTACATATTCCCACTTGAAACCACGCTTCCCTATTCTGCCCTTGCCAACTTTCTCTGAGTTGCACGTGTAGATTTTCATGATCTATCAGTTAATTGGTGGATTAGGCGAGCTGGGTAAATTGACTCTCAGTTCTTATCAGTAGATTTCTCATAAGTTCCTTCAGTGTTAATACAACCACCAGAGAAGAAATAACTTCCTCACCCACAATTCTGTTGAATATGTAATTCTATTGAAAGCATCAATTTAACATGGATGTTCATCAAATATCCATAGCAGCCCTGCCATTCGTTTTCTCCTTTAGGTAGCCCTCACACTCAGAAATGTTAGAGACCCCTGGTCTGGATGTTCATGGTTTTGGGGATAGGTTGACTACATTCTGGTACTCTTGTCTTTTTTTCTCCATTGTTTTAGTTTTTACATCATCAGTGTTTAAAACCACAGAGTTGACACAGTAGTAATGAACTGGTTACAGGTTAAAGTTCCTTCTTGACTTTGAGTAGTTGAACAAAATAACCCTAACTCAGGGTTCAGTTCAGAATCAGAATCGGGTTTATTGCCAAGTAAGTTTTTTGTCTTGGTGCATTGGTGCATAAAAATGTAGAATGTAGTACATACTGCATACCGCTTTTCATACTAGTATGCAGTATGAAACTGTTAAATGAATTCATTTTGCAGTGTGCTAGGCAAGGCTCAACTGGTTTCAGGTTTTGGAAAGCAGAAGTAAACAATAGCACGGCTAATGGCTTACTGTGTAACATCCCATTATGCTCTATGTTAGATGTTATGAATTTGGATTTTCTCAAAGATGTACCTGAGAGATGGGTAACACGTATCTGAGGATTGGAAAGAACTAGATTAACCGGTGTTTAGCTAGAGAGAAATACAGTTCCTAATCTACATTCATAGAGATGTAACTAGCAAAATGCTAACTAGAAAGCTAACCTCTATATGTAGATTAGTTAGTTAACATTAGCTAACTTAAAATGTGACTATATGTGTCACTTTTATCACTTAACCATCTTTAAAATGTGGTTATCTTTTCAATATAGAGAACCTAGCACATAGCATATCTAAGTACAGGAATGGAGAAAGTTGGCCGAGGTTCCAAGGGGCGGGACTTAGAATGGGTCCATTTGGACCATGGTATCAAGACAATCAAAAACCACAGACATGAGTCCAATTCACATCTTCAAGCACCTTTGTCACTGCTTTTTATCTGCAAGGAAACATTGACTCAAGATGATGCACACCAAAACAAGGCTTTATCAAGCTCACTTGAAAAAAAAAGTTACAGTATTTTTCTAAATATCCAGTTTTATATCTCCCATTTATAATGCTTTGGGCAGTTTGGTTTTCCTTTTTTCCCTTGTATTAAGAATTAATATTTATGTCTACCTTACAACCTGCATTTCACATCATAAGTTTTATATAGAAAAATTGTCAAATCACTTTTGTACACCATTAAAACATTTACTCAAACATTTCTTTCTGTTGTGTCTTAGTTTTGGGTGATATTTTTAGGTCCTCGGTTGATCTTAAATTCTCATCATTAGGATTTTGTTGTATCAGATATTGGATGAACATGAACAAGATTTCACTTTTTACATCCAATCTAACAATGAAGTGGAGCTTAACGTGTTAGTTTTCCCAGTTTTGAGACTGTACACTGATGTATACTGTGTTGTGTGTGTGTTGACAGTGCACCATTTTGTTGGCATATTAGAAATGAATGTACTGTACTGTACAAACAGAAAATGATGCATGGTGTGGGCCAGCAGATGTCAGTCAATGTGGAACCCTACTGTGTTGTCACTGTATTGTGGGAGTTGCAACGATGAGTCGATTAATCAATTAGTTGTCAACTACTAAATTAGTTGCCAACTATTTTGTTAATCGATTTTTTTTTTCATTTTAGTCATTTTAAAGAAAAAATTCCAAATTCTTTGATTTTAGCTTCTCAAATGAGAATATTAGTTTCTTTAGTCCTCTATGACAGTGAACTGAATATCTCTGGGTTGAGGACAAAACATTGACATTAAAGAAAGTCACCTTGGGCTGTGGGAAACACTAATAAAAATGCTTCACCATTTTCTGGACCAAACAACTAATGGATTAACCGAGAAAATAATTGATAGATTAACTGTTGAAAAAGGACAATATATGAATGGCACAAAGTAATACACCAAACTCTGACTTCTACAGATATCACACTTTCTCAACAATCGGCATTTAATACAGAGAATCACTTCTCTGCTTTGATTAAAGCCTGATTGACCTGCTAGTGTATTAGCTGTTTGTTATTATATTAATATAAACCAAAAAGAGGTTAAAGGTTCAGGTATAGGTGTCTATAGAGCCAGTGTTTGGTTTGTCTTTCAGGTGATTATACACTAATGAAAACATAGTTATGCATATTATATTCAATTTCTACCAATAGATCTTCCTAAATGTAATGTCCCTTTAAAGGGACAGTTCACCCCAAAATCAAAAGTACATATTTTACTCTTCCCTGTAGTGCTATTCATCCATGTGGGTTGTTTTAGTGTGAGTTGCTGAGCTTTGGAGATATCAGCTGTAGAGATGTCTGCCTTCTATCCAGTATAATGGCACTGTAAAAAATGCTGTTACAAAAAAACTCAACAGCAATGTCTCTTTCCAGAAATCATGACAGGGTTACTGAGGATAATCCATAGACCTTGTTGTGAGACGTATTATGTAGGAACTACACCCCCCACCTGTAGCAGAATGTTAGCTATCTCTGTGGTCCTAGGTAAACTAGCTAACGTTACAACTCAGCCATTAATGTTTACATTCGGTGCTGTCACTAACATGAGCATTTCGGCCGAGAAAATGTTAATCTTGATTCCCAGTTTTGTTTTATCCAAGTGTAGGGTCAGATTGCCGAATATGTGAGGTTAAAAGTTTTTGGTTTATAAGCGATTTTTGGTGATATTCATGGTAGAAGTGCAGATAAACTCATTATAGTGACTGCCTGGCTGCAAACAGACAGCAGGTGATGCAGAAACATGGTGGGCCGTGAATGTTTAGTCCTGTGTGAGCTCACCAATCAGAGCAGAACAATTGACAATGTGAGAAAAATGTGTTTTCTTGAACATTAAAGCATGTAAACCAATTCTAGTACCTAATATGTCACCTTTAATTTCTTTCAATAAAATAAAGGTAACTTGGTCAAGTTTACACAACATTAAAATACACACAAACACACAATAAACAACACAAAGAAGGCATGGCATGACGTTTTTTGTTTCCCTATTCCCTTTTTTAATAAATCCTCCAAACAACTTAATTATATACCTTTTATATCACCAGCCTCCAAAATGAGTCATATCATGTTTAAAAACAGTTGTATTACACTGCTTTAGTAAACTGGAATAACTGGCAACTGAATGTATACACACACACACACACACACACCACACACACCACCCACAACACAACACCCAACACAGTGAAGACAGTGAGACAGGCAGACAGACAGACAGGTTTGTAGAGGTTCCTCCCTCCTGCTGGTATGCTGTCCAACAGGTTTGTGATGTGACCTCTCTCTAAGCAAACAGCATACACTTTGTGGCCGGACGGTTTCAACAGAAAAATCAGCAATAAGAAGTTCAGTTGGAAGAAATATTGGTGCCTCCATGTTTCTGAAAATCAAGAAGGATACGTGGTGTTCTTTTCCTGGAAAGCTTTGACAGACCAACCAAGTAAAGAGGCAACAGTGTTGCACAGGTTCATCCTCTACAGCAGTGTTGGAATAATTCCCCAGACGTCCTTCCTTGTTATTTTCAGTGTAGTTTTTTGCTTCAATGGCAGCCTCTTCAGCTGTGTGGATTGCCTTGCTGTCCCTGCTGCAACTGGCCAACGGCTCTGTCACCTACAGGCACGCTCCAGGTAAACCACACCTTTTCTCACTCAGAGTTGGTCAGTTCATACAAAGGCACACTGCACCCATCAAGGACATTTATTGGTCTTAGTACCAAGGTTAAAACTAAAAACTAAAACTAGGTGTAAAAAAACATTTAGTTAACTGAATTAAAAATAAAAACTAGACTAAACAACAACAAATTGAAATGACATTGTGTACTGACTAAATTAACTAAAATAATAAAAATACAGGAAGTCTCTTTTGGTTAAATTTGTCATGTCATGTCATGTTTATTGAGACTGTCTACCTGACTAGGAACAATATTATTAATGTAATACCAATTCTGACAAATAGTCCCCATATTATAATTATATAAAACTAAACTAAAAATAGACATTTTTAAACAATAAAAGACTAAACTGAAACACGCAAGCCCACCCTGGAAACTGACTAAAACTAAAAACAATTACCTTAACAAAATTAAAAATGAAGTATAAATAAAAACTAATGAAAAATACAAAACTATAATTAAAGCTGCAAGCAGCATTGGGCGGGACCTTGCCATCAACCTACGTTGGGG
The DNA here is from genome assembly GCF_004916995.1 of Morone saxatilis. Lineage (NCBI taxonomy): Eukaryota > Metazoa > Chordata > Actinopteri > Moronidae > Morone > Morone saxatilis. The sequence continues at coordinate 267,809 of NW_023339696.1, forward strand.
CCTGCATGGCGGTCGCCCGCCGCAGCTGCACCATGCCACGTCACCCCACGCCCAAGCCCTCATCACCGGAAGCTGAGGGAGACCGCTCTACGTCGTCACGCGTTTCAG
>NW_023339696.1:268016-270882 GCF_004916995.1 Morone saxatilis
CTGGACCAGCAGCCCACAGCAGGAGGACAGGTGGACAGACTGGCAGCAGTAAGAGAGGTGTGGAAAGTTTCGAGTCCTCTCCTTTGGCCTGTGCAACGCGCCGGCCATGTTCGAATGGCTGATGGAAAAGGTGTTAGCCGACATTCCCCAACAGGAATGTCTGGTCTACCTGGACGATATCCTGGTCCACGGGAGCTCCTTCCAAGCAGCCTTGGAGGCCCTGCGGCAGGTTCTACAGAGGATAGCAGCGGCAGGTCTGAAGCTCCACCCTGACAAGTGCTGCTTCATGAGGAAAGAGCTGGAGTTTCTGGGACACAGAGTTGTGGAAGAGGGCATCAGCACGTTGGAGGAAAAAGTGCGGGCAGTGAAGAACTGGCCAGCCCCCACCAACTTGCAAGAGCTGAAGAGCTTCATTGGACTGGCGTCCTACTACAGGTGGTTTGTGTGCGGCTTCTCTTGTATAGCTGCACCTCTGTTCCGCCTGCAGCAGAAAGACTGTGATTTTACCTGGACTCCTGAGTGTGAGCGGGCCTTCAGCTCTTTGAAGAAGGCCTTGACAGAGTCTCCCATCCTCACCCCCCCGGACCCCAACCTGCCATTCGTCCTGGACACAGACGCCAGCGATGTTGGAATGGGGGCGGTGTTGAGCCAGGTGGGGCCTGAGGGGGAGAAGGTGGTGGCGTACTTCAGTAAAACTTTCAACAAAGCTGAACGGCGCTATTGTTTTGTACTATTAGAGCTCCTTGCTATTGTGAGAACACTAAGCCACTTCAAGTATTACCTCTGCGGCCTGCCCTTCATGGTCTGAACTGACCATGCAGCCCTCCAGTGGTTGATGTCCTTCAAGGAGCCAGAAGGGCAAATTGCACGCTGGCTTAAGGAATTGGCGCTGTACGTCTTCAAAGTGGAGTGCAGGGCTGGAGCTCGCCATACCAATGCTGACGCCATGTCTCGGCGCCCCTGTGCTCACAGCGGCTGCCGATACTGTGACAAGAGAGAGGCCCGGGAGAAAGAGCTCCGTATGGAGGAGGAACGAGATCCCATGCATAATGGAGACGGGCCGGTCTGCAGAGGGGCACAGATTGTCGACTCACCCGAATGGAGAGCGCAGCAGGAACAGGATGCTGATCTACAACCAGTGCTACAGTGGGTGGAGTCAGGACAAAAGCCACAGTGGAATGAGGTTGCGGGGTGCTCGCCTGCCACCAAGGGACTGTTTGCAAAGTTTGAGACTCTCCGGGTGAAGGATGGAGTGCTCCAGAGAGCCTGGAAAGAGCCAGCTACAGGGGAGGAGAGGTGGCAGGTGGTGGTCCCCAGAGCACTGAGAAAGTCGGTGCTAAAGGCCTCTCATGGCACTACGGGAGCAGGACACTTCGGGGTCTCAAAAACGCTTCGTGGACTCCGGCAAAGTTTCTACTGGGGCCAGCTCAGGAGAGATGTTGAGGACTTCTGCCGCCGTTGTGACCTCTGTACAGCGCACAAAGGTCCCCCAGATCAGTCTCGCGCCCAGCTTCAGCAGCTGGCGGTGGGGGCCCCTATGGAGAGGGTGACGGTAGACATAATGGGCCCGTTCCCTCGCACAGACAAAGGGAACCGGTATGTTCTGGCCGCCATGGATTATTTTACAAAATGGCCAGAGGCGTATGCCTTCCCGGACCAGGAGGCAAAGACTGTTGCAGATACTCTGGTGGAGGGCATGTTTGCCAGGTTTGGGGCGGCCGAGGTCATACACAGCGACCAGGGAAGACACTTTGAGTCAGGCGTGTTCTCTGCTATGTGTGACCGTCTGGGCATGCAAAAGATTCGAACTACACCTTTACATCCTCAGAGTGATGGACTGGTCGAACGGTTCAACAGAACCCTGGCAAAACAACTCGCCATCCTTACTGCAGAACATCAGCGTGACTGGGACATGCACCTCCCTCTCGTCCAATTGGCCTACAGGTCGGCTGTGCAGGATTCCACCTCATGCACACCTGCCTTGCTCATGTTGGGGCGAGAGCTGCGGACGCCAGCAGAAATGGCTTTTGGCAGACCCCCAGACACACCGGCGATTCCACCTGGACCAGAATACGCCAGGAGACTCCAGGACCGAATGGAGTCAGCTCACACCTTTGCCCGCAACCAGCTGCAGTAAGCGGGCATGAGGCAGAAAAGAAACTATGACTTGAGGGCCAGAGGGGGGGACTTCAAGGCCGGGGACCTGGTGTGGGTGCATAGTCCAAGGAGAAAGAAGGGCCGGTGCCCTAAGTTGGACTGTCACTGGGTGGGCCCCTGTGAGGTATTGGAGAAGCTGGGTGAGGTGGTGTATAGGGTCCAGCTGCCACCTAAGGGGAGACGGGTGGCCCTCCACAGGGACAGGTTGGCCCCATACAGAGGCGATGCACGGTCACATCAGCGCCCTGGACCCTCTGCACATTCCCAGAAAAACTGGACAACCAAACCCCCAGATTCACTGACTGTTTCCCCTACTGAATCCACACATCCTCCCCCACCCCTAAACTCAATCCCTGCCCTTCAACAGGTTGTTCCAAGACTGCAGGCGCAGCCGCTTGTGTTCACTCCAAGGTGGCCTCAGAGACAGAGAAGGCCCCCCCAGAGACTTTTCATGTGATCCCTTGGGGTGAGGGACTTTGTAAGGGGGGGGCAGTGTAGCGACCCTGCAGTAATGTTCAGTGAGTTAATGTCATGTTTGGGATTGAATGAGTAGGTAGGGGGCGGGGTGCGAGTGTGACGGGGATGAGGGCTGTGCGCGTGCGTGTTTGTGAGAGCGAGCCTGAGGTGAGCGCGAAGGACACAGTTAGAGAGTTACGGCTAACTTTATGTTTTTGGTTGTTTTGGCGTGGTTACGGCCGACAGTAACCTG
>NW_023339696.1:270982-275935 GCF_004916995.1 Morone saxatilis
ATGTTTCTTGCCCGCCAGGTAACCATGGTAATCACGTGACTGCAAAGTATGAATAAATGGGAAAAACCAGTAAACTCACAGATATTTTTCACTGTGTGGCAAGCAAAGCCTTTAACTAGAGAATGCCTGGCTGCAAGTAAAAAGAAAAAACAAACATCACTATGACCCTTTTAACAACGTTAATGAAAAATTCCCTGATCTTTTCTTTAGCATCACAATCAGTGCAAATTTCCACTTGTACAAAACACAATAAATAAGAACAGGAAATCAAACTTACTGTGAAAATGAATTTGCTGTAGACCACATTGGCTTTACAGTAACTTAACATGGCTTGTTGAATTCTTCTGAATTTGTGTTGTGCTATGTGCTGGTCCAGAGCTCCAGTGAGAATGGCAGCAGATGGGCGTCCAGCCCCAGAGATGGTGCCCCTAGCTGGGATTACCGCCCCAGGTCTACCTAGCTACAATGAGGCTCTGACCCGCATTGGGCAGCACGATGCTCCGCCACCTCCATATTCAGGGTAAGTGGATGCTCCAATATGCACATGCACCTTACATGGATGCAGGCCAGTGTCTGTAGCAGTCCAAGATCCAGCCAAACACCTACAAAAAGAATACAAGTGTGGACCTTACATTTTTTTATTTTATCACCACTACTGTATGCACACTGTATTTACCTTGCTAACTTTGTATCAAAGAAACACCTTTTGTAGCACGTTTATTTCAATTAACGAGAAGCACCTTGATGTTCCAGACAACCATTATCTACACACCATGTTACACACCATGTTACACCATCAAACATAGAAATATCATCATCATGGTTTTCTTTCTTCTTTTGTTTTTGGTAAAACTGTCAAGTCATCTATTATATCTATAATAAATCTATAGTAATATTGTAAATTGTCTTAAAAATGGAAATCAACACGATTGAATGATCTATTGTGGTCACATTTCAGTCATAGGCTTAATTTCAGTAAATAAAATGAATGGCTTGAATAGCTAAGTCATTCATAACAATAAGGTTAAATATTACAGCAGCAGTTATGTAATGTACAACTCAAAAATCACAACCACCTTAACTTTTCTTGCGTTGATGAATTGTACTCATTTTGCAGTTCCCATTCAGTATTTTCTATTTTCATTTTTTTGTCTGTTGTATTCTCTGGATCTTCAGATGCATTGTCTCTTCCATTTATGTGTATTTGATTAAATTGTAATTAAGGGGGGTTTATATTCAGACTCCATTTTGATGTTGCGCCTTAAGGAGTTACATTCCAACCAAATACTCATCTCTTTTTGAACAAAAACACTCACTGTTGGACCCTCATAGACCGTGCTGCTGGGTACAAGAACTCTCACACAGATCTTTCCTCTCTCTGACCACAGGGGTGCGCCATCGGAGAGTGCTGATCCAGGAGACAACGAATGAGAGGGCTGGCATAGCCTCTTCATTATGCTTGATGGGCACTGGTGGTTTGAGTGAACTTTGAAATATTGAATTATTTTTTGATATACTGTATTTATGAGTGAAGTTGGGACAGGTTGATCTGCGTATTACTGTCTATTACTGATTGTTGAGGGTGGGTACCATGTTTGTGGTTGCACTGTTCACACAACAATAGACAATCCATTCATTCTACGTGTTTTATACAATAAATCACATACGATCACACATGGCTTGAGTCCTTTTATTTATCTATTGGAACTTTTCAAGTCAGTAGGGAGTACACACTGCTGTCACCATATCATTCATTTTTATATGTTGCAACTTGTGTGTTTGTTATTTATTATAGAATTACAGCTGGCTTCAGAAGGTGAGCTCTTTCACCAGAGTCTACTGTCTTCCACAATGCTACACCACACTGCGCTGCTGTGCATGACAAATTGTGCGTGAGTGTGTGTGTGTGTGTGTGTGTGAGCGAGGGAGGGAAGGAGAGGATGAACGCCAGCCCAGTCATTCCTCTTAAAAATGGCGTCTTGTGAACAAAAGGAGCGAAAATAGCTTTAGTGAGCCGTGTGTGAGCGGCAGGAGGACAGCAGTCGGCGCTGGATCAGTGTGAACACAGCCTCGCTTATTAAAGAACGTAGAGCATCTGTTCTACGGCCCATCCGCTTCACACAGGAGACAATAGACAGTGAAATATAAGGGGAGAGGAGAGGAGAGGAGGGAGGAGGTGCTCTTGGCTGCTGTGACCCCCTCCCCTCCTCCTTCTCTCGCTCCTTCTCCTCCCTCCATTCCTCCCAGTCTAAAGGCTCGTCAAGCGGAGAAATAAACAGAAGCGAGCGCAGAGAAGAGAAGACATTCCTCCCTCCCCTCCCCCCTTGCTATCTGCCCATCTTCATCCCTTTCTTTCATGGAGAGGAATTACCCCGCTGCAGGCTTTGGAGATCTAGGGGCTGGGACGGGATGGAGTTACGACAGATCGGCCAAAGCAAGGTAAGCCTCGGTGGGCAACTGTATGCTCCTCTGGGTGCACCAGTGTGCTTAACAATGCCACGGGCATAGCGCTGCCTGCGCCTGCATTCAGCCAGGCTGCACGGTGCTCCTACACGGCCACCAGTCTCAGGTACAGCCAGCCGTATTGTCATTCGGAGGAGGGGAGGGGAGGGGTATGGGGGCTGTCTCCAAAATGCATGGAATGCGATGGAAGGTTAATAGTGATACGGAGACAGAGGAGAGGGAAGGGGGATGGGTTGCTTGAAGCCGAGTCTGTTATTTAAAAAAAAAAATAGAAAGAAAGAAAGATCACATGTAGGTTCCAGCACTGCATTGTCCCTGCTGCAGCTTTGTCTTGCTTCTGACTTAACGTGACAGGAGCACCCGCAGGTTGGTTGGCAAGGTTGATTGGTACACTACTAATTGGCTACAAATCAAAGCAGTGCAATGTGCACAGTTGCTGTCTAGCTGTCTAGCAAAGGAAAACAAGCCCTGCATTCTATGAGATATATGAAATATGAAACAAAAAACTGATAATGAAGCGAAATACAGAGCATTGTGTTTAATTAATTAAGTTTATATAAAAGAGTTGATCCTCAAACAGCACTGTTCCGGGAGATAATGACAGCACCTGCATTCACACACTCAGTGACTGTGGGATATGGCTGATGATGCTGTGAATGAACTTGTTGGCTCCAACATCAAAGGTGACGTTCTCCTTATTAGTAAACATTACTTTACAACAGTGGCACATAACAGACAAACGTGCCCCGGCTGTCATACGTCACCTAATTAAAGTTATCTGTAAATAACGCTGATATTAAGTTAATATTAGCCAGCACCATGTTAACATTAGGTAACTTTCAGTTCAGTCAGATTATACATTCAGCTAACGGTACCTTCTCCAGTGTCTGACAGTGAACACATCTGTGCGGCAGGCAGCTGTGGCTTGTGTTCCATCAAACTGGCACCTCTGTGAGGCTGTACAGCAACCGTTAGCAAACATGCTAATGTCCACTAATATAGGAAACGCCGTCTTCAGTGCTAGCAAACTATAACATTCAGCCCGTGTCGGTGATTCTGAGCTTTCACTGTTATAAATGACACATTACACGTCAGTGTTCTGTTTTACAATTGCGGCCTCGAGCCATGCTAAAGTTAGCTAGCTCCTGTTAGCTTTGCTCCCCAGTTAGCGGTCGCCTTGACAACCACTTAGTCTTTCGTCAGACTCCATGAGTTCCATCTCTGGAACAGATAGGGTTAGTTGCATGCATGATGCTTTTCTTTACACTACACAAACGTACGTATGAGAACACGTTCACATGTACAGTAGTTGATCTCACTGCCTCATGCTGCTCTGGTTGAAAGTGAGAGCTGATGCTGTTAATAATAATAATAATGTGCATATTCCTGCTTCACACAGCCCAGGCTGCAGTCACCTGCCACTATACCAGAGTATCCAAGGTGACGGAAAAAAAGATTCTGTTAGTCATAATAATGAGAACGTTTCTCAGTATTTTGACATAGTATCTCAAAATATTGAGACATCATTATTGTTAACACAGCAACAACAAAAAACAGTTCTGACTCTTCAAATGTTAATTTATTTTTTCTAGTAAAGTACATAAAAAATCTTCAAAATACTTTGTCTTTCATACAACATAAAGCCTGTCAAACATATAATAATAATATAATATATAATTAATTATTATTATGGACCGATAATTTATCAGCTATAGTTTAATTATCAGAATAATACATAATATAAATTTCCCATTATAAACAAATCATTTATTGGCCCCAATAACTATCGTGCATCTCTATTTTGAAGCTTTAGAGGGTGTTCTATTGTTTAATTGTTTTTATAGTTGGCATTCATGTGCTGCAGTTGAACTTGAAGTTATTTAAGGTAGTTGTGTGAGCCATGTCCTGTTCCTGGAAGAAAATAGAACAGTTGAAGTAAAGCAGATGACATACATTGCCTATAGCAGGAAAAGAATGGATGGAGCAGGCAGTATATTCATAACAGTAAAAAAGAATTATGGAAACAGATTGACTGTCCTAGTGATATATTTATTGGAAATTTTTATATTATATTCAATTAATAACAATAACAGGAAAGAACAACTGATAAACAATGAATCCAAATAGTGAACCCAATAACTCCAGGAAGTTTGTGTAAAACTGATTATTTCCTGTGAATATTGGAGATGAGTTTCCCTGATTTTCTGTATTATGTATTAATTTGATTTTTAACAATCTTCAACTTCAGTGCTTTCTTCTCCCCGATGCTTGACCATTGTTCTAATAGCTGTTAGGTTATTTTAAAGGTCCAGTGTGGAGTATTTAGCGGCATCTAGCGATGTGGATGCAGTTTGCGACTCAGTAGTTTCACCCTCCCCTCCCTATCTAGAGTTTGGTTTATCTGTACTGGGAAACTATAGAAATATGGCGGTTCAACATGGCGACCTCCACAGAAGGCGACCTGTGGTTAAGGCTGCTCAATTAATCGAA
>NW_023339696.1:276035-278300 GCF_004916995.1 Morone saxatilis
TCATTCTAAGGCAGTAGTTCCCAACATTGGGGTTGCCAAAGCTTCGTGGGGGGTTGCAAGGTCTTCTTGATTTTAACTAAGCATAGTTATGAATATTATATTTTCCTCAGAGAAATGAATGAAAGGCTTAGATTTAAGCCTACTGCTTATGTTTTTAAAGGTTTTCTTACATCCCATAATATACAATACAATACAACCCCCCCATGAAGCTTTTTTACAACCCATAGTGGGGGTCGGGACACCCAGGTTGGCAACCAGCGGTTAAGAGAACAAGCCCAGGAAAGTTTTTTACCAATTGAAAAGTACCTTAATGTACTGCCCTTTACTCTAAGGGGGATGAAAACATGAACAGAAATTAGATAAAAGTTGCATTATAGGGAAATTGGGTCTTTGCAGCAGCAAATAATAACATGAATAAGAATAGAGTTAACATTATAGAAACACTAAAGTAAGCCCTCTGTATATTGAGTAGAAATGTATAAATGAAAATGTGCAGAAATGTCAGGCTTTAACAGTGCTTGCAGTAAGTTCCATTTTGTGTCTTTGCTTTTATGTCTATATGTTAAAGAATTGTAGCATAAATGAGATAATAGAAGATGCATTCTACAGTCACAGATGATGTAGAGGCCAAGAGCCATCTAACATGAATGCCATTAAATTCATGAATTTGTTTGTGTAACTGAAGCATCCTATGTCTTACTTATGATCTTCCTTTTCCCTGAACCAATCACGCAGGCAGAATTGCATTTGCAAATTATTGTAGCAAAGCCAGGCAGTGAAGGCTGGCCCGTGTGATGATGTGACATTTTTTGGCATCTTTACCAAAGAAATCTAGAGAACAAGATTTGTAGGCCAGAGCACCTCCACAGAACTACAGCACCTAATTATAATGTTTGTCACACATTTTACCTTGATCAAACAATTGCAGCTTCTGTGATTTGAATATTGCACTTGGTAATATTGCGACATGGATAATATTTCACACCATGTGTGTTTTCACTAATCTGTGCAATTATTTTCTGTGCAATGATCTATTAAATTTATCTGTATATATGAGTGTTGTGTATAGTGATTATACTGCACTTTTGAAGTAGCACTTGGCACAAGGCATGTTTATTACATACATATGACATACATCAACAGTTTACAGTGTAATGAAATAAGAAATATAAACTCTGATTTAATGTGTCAGGAATCGGCTAGTGAGTGTCAGCATTACTGTTGGTAGGGTTAGTGTTAGGGTTGGTTTTACATTTCCTCTTTCCTTTCTTTTACAGCTATCCTTTAAACCCACAGGCTATATCAACTTTGCTGTAGCCTTTCATAAGTTCTCTTTTCCTCCAAAAAGCTAATTTGGTGTAGGTTCCCGCAAGCATTTAGCCTGGCTTTGCTACAATAATTTGCAAATGCAATTCTGCCAGAGCAAATGAAACATCATGAGCTCTGCAGATTGGTCTGGTTCCCAGGATATTCTCAGGACAGGAAGAATCTACATTTCGTGATTGGTTCAGGGAAAAGGAAGATCACAAGTAAGACATAGGATGCTTCAGTTACACAAACAAATTCATCGTATTGCCTCTGCAAGCAAGAAGGGTTGTTTATTTTGGATGATAGCTAGTATGATTAAAAATGAAGGAACAGGCTACGCTAACAAGTGTCTTTTTTACTGGGGCTGCTGAAAAAAGGCCCACTGAAGATGAAGACAATGAAGAGGGCAGAAAGAAAACAAAGTACAACATATATAAAAATATGACATCAGCTACCTGAAATTGGAATTCGTCGCTACTGTGGATGCTAATGCTCCAAAGGCCCAGTGTGTGGCATGTGAGGGGATGCTATCAAACGAGTCTACAAAGTAAACAAAGTTAATTTGACACTTAGATGCAAAACACTGCTCTGAAGTACTAGCCAGGAGATTATTTTGGAAAGAGACGAGCTGAACAAGATAATGTCCAGTATTCAGACCAAATCAGGCCGGGTGGTGCGGTTTGTGTTGTGTTAATTTGTAATTTAGGACATAACCGCAGTGAAACAGATATACATATATCACTACCGGCACTATCCCTCTCATTCCCTGCCTTTGTAGACTAAAATCCAGACACAGACTTCAAAGCTGGGTACATGAAATAAACACAACTGGGAGATATCATAGTTTGGTCCATCCAGGGTGACATTGAACACGATTTGTAAAGCGTCTTGTAGACTCGCCGTTGCGCGACAATGTGACGTCACTGGAGCGCCGTAACTATTTATACTTGCGCTGGT
>NW_023339696.1:278400-280425 GCF_004916995.1 Morone saxatilis
TTTTAGTTATTTACCAATGTGTTTTTCTGTATTATTTGCCTTTTTTAGTCATCCACTGTACAGCACTTTGGTCAGTTTATACTGTGTTTAAATGTGCTTTATAAATTAAATTTACTTACTTACTTACTTACTAACTTCCAAACATAAAACGCAGAAGAACAAGCAAATTAAAAGCAAAACTATAACCCCTATTGTATGAAGTGCCCAAAGGAATTGAAACACGGTGTTCAAACCAATTTATGCCACAAGATGTTCAAACGGATTCCACAGCAAAATGAAAAAGAAAAAGGGCTTAGTGGGTAGAGCTGGCGGCCCATGTACCGAGGCTGAGTCCTTGCTGCAGTGGCCCAGGGTTCGAGTCCGACCTGCGGTCCTTTGCTGCGTGTCATCCCCCCTCTTTCTCTGCCCCCCTTTCCTGTCAATCTTGAAAAAGGCCCAAAAAAATAACTTAGACATTGTTGTCATGGTAATGTTAACTGCTGGAAAGACCATGTGTGCTGGTTCAGTAAAACTAATGTAAATATAGGTGATTAAATGTTATTTTGTTATCATCAATTGTTCCAGACCTTGAGTAAAAATCAGATGCAGACCTTTAAGTAATAAGTTTGAGAACCCCTAGTCTACAGCCTTTCTAGGCCAGGATGATTTGATATGAGTTACTCTGCATTGATGTCATGTCTGATGAAAGCTAGAGAGATAGAAAGGATTATAATATTATATATTACATATACATTTTTGAATAGAAACATGCATATTCATAGATTCAAATCAGAATATTTTATGTAATAAAACTGTCTGAAGGGGATCTGAAATAGTTTTTACTATCCCTGAGTAACAGATGTTCGCTGACTTGAGGCAACCATGTTTGTTAGCACATACTGATTTTCAGAAAACTCCCAGTTGTAGTTACAACTTAGATGCTAACGTTGTTTGAAGCTGGTAATTACAGTAATTATCATCACTATTTTGTTGCTGCTGTTTACATTGCCCCAGATGCAAATTTAAAAGGATTATTTCCAGGATTATACATACACACACATATGAGTGGAGTGTCGATGCTATGAACAGGTAAATGGATTACTAAACTGTAGACCCAGCAGTCTGAGCTGTCCAATATGAGAGCAGACGTTTGTTGTAAATAAGGGTATTCATAAAATTGGTAAATGGACTTGTACTTGTATAGCGCCCTTCTAGTCTTCCACCACTTCAAAGCGCTTTTACACTACGCTGCCACCATTCCACCCTTCCACAACGAACATTCACTCAGTGATGGCAAAGGCCCACTCGAACAGAAACTAACTCATTCATACACAATTTGGAGCAATTTGGCGGGTTCAGGTATCTTGCTCAAGTGGATACTTCGACATGTGGCACCAGGAGCCTGGTATCGAACTGCAAACCTCTTAATCATGTGTAATGTGTTCCTCAGCCTTGTGTATGGGAGCTCCAGGTCATCCCACCCAGACTCAGAGCTGCTCCACCGGCAAGCCTATGGTACCCCTCACCCCCTCCAGGGCTATGCAACCAACCACCACCCAGGAAGTTCCAGACAGGGTGGGGCCTGGGGTGCTGCGGGACGCACGCTGGGTAAGGTTTCATTGGATGTTATATGTGGAGAAATACATGTAGTGTATTTTCATTATCTGTAGGTGAGAGTGAGTTGTTGCCTGCTTCTTGACCAGAGTCAATCCCTTATGACCTATCAAAAGGTTAAGTGGGTAAAGATAATTGATGCATTATATACCTGTCTGTCTAGCTAACTCCCTGCCTAACTGCACACACTCTGCAGATTTTTTTTGGTTAAAGTGCAGTGGTCACAGGTTGAAAGTCCCAAACCTTTAATGAATTCTGGTTGTCTTCACAGTTATCTTTACTTCTCACTACTGTTACATAAGCCCTCTGCTCACAATATTATCAGGCTTTTTTCCAATCAAAAAAAGTATGTTTCCAATGAGTTGGTTAATTCACTGAGTGAGTGAGCAAGCATGGAAAATGTGAAAAAACTATGAAAAAATAACAACTACT
>NW_023339696.1:280567-287097 GCF_004916995.1 Morone saxatilis
ACATATAAAAGATGGACATCACGTCTCTTTTTTTGTGTATATCGATGAAACTGCTTTTTTTGCAGGGTTTGCAAACATTATCTAAAAAGACACAGTAACAAAAATGTGCCCCTTTATATTTATCTTAATATTAATAATGTTTATACATTATTTTCATGTCTTACACTGCTTGTTTTTTAATTTCCAATATTTTGATAATATATTCAAGTATTAATATATTTGATTTTTAACTAATTTGGTTTGTATCTTCTCATACAGTTCCTATACCACAAAGACATGTTACATTATAGAGAAATTCTGGTAGATCTCTCAAGGCTTTTCTTATTGATAACTTAAACCATACATATTTTAACATGTGTAGTATTATAATATTGATAAGAAATAAGTTAATTGATAGATAATGAGAATTAAGGCTCTGTTTTCACTGAGCAACTAAAGGAACTGTAGTTTAGAACTACATCTCTTGCAGAACGTGTGTTTTCAGACGCAACTGCTGTTTTTGCCAAACAGTTGGTTACAGTGGAATATAAATGGAAGCTAGGGTGATTAATCGCAAAAATTACCTATCTGTGCTCCTAACTGTGCCATTCACAGTGTTACATGATGAAAATTATTCACAAACTAATAATCAAACAGACTAACTGTTTATCCAGATAGAAAAAATATATTATTGTCTGAATGGTGCAGAGAGGCAGGATGTAAATGCATGGCACCACAAATTCTGTAAAATCTCTGTGGTCTGAGTTTTATTTTGCAACACAGTGATCTACATAGTAATCACTACTTTCTGACTCTGTTACGTGCCAAAATAAAGGTGCAAGATGTATTTACTTATGTATCTAAAATACAGGGTTGTACAACAAAAAGCTAGCTCTAGTCCTTCATACTACACACAATAAAAGGGATGAGTCGAGGAGTATCACAGCCTGAGCAAAGACGTTGTTCTTGTAGTCTGGTGGTATGGCAGCAGATACTTCTGTATCACCAGATGGCAGTATTGTGAACATGATGTGGTTGGGAAGGGTATTGTCTTTTAGAAGTCTTTGGGCAAGTAATACAATAAATACAGAAATACAAATTTAAAACAAAGACTTTTTGTTAAACTGTTTATGTGATGATGATGTGATTTATGATATGATTTGTATGAATTAAGTGAGTGTTGTGGTTTGTTGCCAGGCCTGTCAGGGCTGTTTGATGCCAGCCTTCACCATCCCAGCCCCTCCGGTCCTGACCCCTCCGTCATGAATCTGATTTCAGCTTTGGAGTCCCGAGGTCCACAGCCCCCACCCTCCGCTTCCTCTCTCCTCTCTCAGTTTCGCACTCCCTCTTGGCAGACTGGTGAGTGTCAGCCTGTTAAGTGAAACACTACCCTTGAAAAGATTCAAACAAATTTCTTGTCACTACATAAAAACAGTTATTTTGAAGAAATAAATAATCACTTCATTTGCAAAATAATTTTCATTAACTTCATTTGCAAGAAGTTTTGTAGTCTTAAAGTGAGAATTAGCTTATTTGTTAAATTTAAATTGTGATTTGCATTGACCAACTCTGTCCATATAATATTGTGTCTTGTAGCAATGCATACCCCAGCCCCAGCAGAGCTCTTTATATCAGGGGCACTTCCAGGTTCCAGTTCCTTCCCTTCCTCCTCAGCCCTTTCTGCATACCAGCATCCTGGCTCCTTCTCTGGACGATCTTTCACTCCCTCACTATCCCTGCAGGACCCGCCTACATTTAGCCCAACTTCCAATGGTTTGCTATCCCCCCATGAGCCCCTGCTACACATCAAAACACCATCCCAGTCCAGCTTGGGCTTTGATCGCTTGCTGTCTTCCCAGAGTGCCACCTATCGGAGCTCCCAGGATCCCCTGGCCCCCCCTCAGACCCAAACGCCTTCCTCCTCCTCCAGTTGCCACCTGCCCGCTCCCCAGTTCAATCTGTTGTCCTCCCAGCTCCACAACCAGTCCTCTCAGCTCTATAATGCCTCCATGTTCTCTTCTACACCAGCCCTGCCACCCACTGCCCCCCCTGCAGTCCCCCCTTCCCAGGCTCCTCCAGATAGGCCAGTTTCCCGCCAGGACAGTGTGATAAAGCATTACCAACGCTCGTCCCCAGCCCAGTCCACAGCACTCCCCCTACATCAATATGTCAGCTGTGGCGGGTCATCAGGCTACCAGCAGATAGCTAGCCATCACCGGCATGCTGGAGTATCCTGCAGTCCTCTGGAGGAGCAGAGCCCATCCTCTGACCCCAAGCCCTCACCACGGATGGAGTCCAAGACGTATCGGCCTATCATCCAAACTCCCTACACATCCTCGTCCTCCAGTTCCTCAGCCTCTTCCTCATCTGGCACTAAGGGAGCCAAGAGTTCCAACTCTAGTAGTGGGTACTCCTCTTCGGGCTCAGTATCATCCTCTTCCCGTACCCCACACACTCCACCATCAGCCTCTTCGGTTTCCTCTTCGTCTTCTTCTAGCTCCAAGGCAAGCAATGGCTCCTTGTCTGCTCCCTCTCGTCAGCAGCCCCCACCTCAGTCAGCACCGGCACCACCCCCTCTACCAGTGGTGTCATCCACCCTTATTCAACAGCCAGCACCCAAACAATGCCTCTCCAGCTATGGCTCCCCTTCTGTGGTCAAATCTAACACAGGTCTACCAGACCAGACCCCTCCCCAGCAACATACCCAGTCCTGCTCTCCCAACCAGCCTCCACCTACACACATGACTCCGTCTTATGGAGGCTTTAACTCACCTCATGCCCAGGAACTGAGCTCTGGAGCAGGGGGCAATGGAGGCAAGTCCTTCACTGGTATAGGCTCAGGAGGGCGATCGTTTTCTGCTGAGATAGTCTTTGGGGACTCAGGCTATGGCTCAGCTTCTCTCAGAAGAGCAGGCAGTCCTTCCTTAGGTTATGGGAGTGCTGGAGGATCAACAGGAAGTGGACCAATATCAGGAAGTGCGGCACTTGGCAGTGGAGTTGGATCTGCAGGATCAGTGAGTGGGACTGCTAGTGTTGGTAATGGAGGCAGCAACTCTTTCCACCTGCCTGAGTCTAGTCCATCACCCTCCATCAATTCTACTATCAGTCACCCTGGATTGCACTCTCCTGCTTCTGCTCGCCCTGTACAGTCCCCTGGAGGCTCCAAATACTTGTCCTCCATCCTCTCTCCTGCTTTTATGTCCTCACCACAAGGTTTCTCTGATACAGGGCAAACACAGAGCCAGTCCTATCACTCAACACCACCCAAGCTAAAAACAGAGACCAACATGCTGGAAGTTGAGCGATCCCAAGATGAGGAAGAAGATGATGACGATTTCCTCATCCACCACTTACTACATACGCAGAGTTCAACTCCTCATGCATCCCAGCATCACCCACTTCCTCAACAACTACCCCAAACACTCCCACAGGCTAGGGATGCGGAAGGCAAGGGGGTGACCTATGACATGAACAAGATCTCAGAAGGGCGCTACCACCTTCAGAGTGTCATTCGTACCAATAACACCACTAGCAGTTCAGGTCCTGGAAGTGCAATTGGTGATGCAGCAAGTGGAATAAACAGTCAGTTGGAAATATCTCAGAAGAAACAGCAACAGACCAAGTCAGAGCTGACCATATCAAAATCAACTGCTGCAGGGGTAGGAGGGGTCCCTGACTCTTTTTCCCACTCCCATACTACCCACTCCCATCAACAACAGCATGACTCCCTGGGCTCTGTGGTCCATTATGGAAGAGGGGACCCCTACACACAGCACTCACACTCACAACATACCCATCACACCTCACACGTATCCTCTCACTCTCAGCAACACTCTCAGCACTCCCAAATCTCGCAGCACTCTCGGCATACTCAACACACACAGCACTCTCAACATTCCCAGCATAACCATCCCCATTCCCACTCACACAGCCACCCTCACATGGAGCTGAAGAAACCTTCAGATGCAAATGACAATGCCTACTTGTGTAACACGCCAGATGTGCAGCAGGCTCGACAAAACCAGGTTCCCCTCTCTCTAATGGATTCACCACCAGCCCCCCCCCAGCAAACTCACATGCTGCAGTCGGTTCTTTCTCATACAACCCGCACCAAGATGGACCCCCAACAAGCTCCGTCGCAGCAACAGCAGCAACAGCAGCAACAGCAGCATCCTATGAGCCAGCAGGCCATGATGGGTTCAGCCGGAGGAGCAGGACCTGCTGGGGTGGAATCCCACCCACAGAACCAGTCCTCACAGTTGCAACTCCAGCTCCAAACCCAGGGTATGGATACCCACTACAGCCTTGGAGGTCAGTCAAGAGATCAAACCAGAGCCGGTCAGAACTCAGTATCTCCGCTAGATATGCTAGAACAATCTCTTTCCCGGACAAACAGCAGAGACAGCGGAGGAGCTCTGGACAGAACTGGGGTTGGGGTGACTGTTACAGGAGGGGAAGGAGGTGGTGGAGACAGACATAGACAGCAGCACAGGCTTACACCCCACCACCACCCCCAACAAACAGCCTCAGATCTTCATGACTTCCTTTCTGAACCAGATTTGGGCTTGTCCGCCGCCTCACATCTGCACCACCTCAACCAGCCTCACCCCCATGCCCACCACTCACAGCAAGCACACACTCACCATCAGCTGTCACACTCTCAGTTAGCTCACCCACACTCCCACCGGATGGCAGCAAATATGGGAACTCCCCAACAACAGCAGCAGCCCCAACAAAGAGAGCCTGAAACTCAGCTGTCACACTCTCAGTTAGACCAGCTCAAACAGCACCAGTTTGACACAGTGAGTCCGGTAGGTAAGGTAGGACAAAATCAAGCTCAGCAGCCTCAGCGGTTTGCACCTCTAACACCCATCTGCTTTCCAGACTCTCTCCTACACGATGAAGACCGGTCTTTCTTTCCTGAGATGGAGGACATGTTTTGTTCAGCTAATTACAAGTCAAGCTGTGCTGGGGATTCTGGGGCTGGCCAGTCTGCTCAAGACAGCCTTACCCAGGGTCATGGGCAGGGGCAAGAAGGTATGGAGGCCTTAAAAAATGGAGGAGCTGGAGAGGGCTATGATATAGTGGGTCATCATAGCGACCAAGGCTATGGACAATACTGCCACAGCCTTCCAGGAACAGGAAATGGTAATCTGCATTTAGACCTTGACTCTATGAAGACCCATGAGCTTCCCTCCACTGTGAATACTGACCAGCTTGGCCTCATCCAATCCCAAACCTCCACTATGGGATTGAGTTCAGTAGTTCAAAGGGATGGCTCAGTCAACAAGATAATAGGAGCTGTGGGAGTTGGTGGAAATTCAAACACTACTGGTCTGACCTCACCTATCTTCTGTTCCTCTCGACCCAAAAAACTGCTGAAGACCAGCTCATTTCACTTGCTCAAACAGCGGCGTGAGCCACAACCTCAAACAAAGAAAAACTATGCGCAAGAGTATGAATTTGAGGATGATGAGGATAAAGCTGATGTTCCAGCTGACATCCGTCTCAACAGCCGGCGCCTTCCTGACCTGCTCCCTGACTTGGTGTCTAGTTGTAGAAAGGCTGGTGGGGCATTAGTAAGCGGGCTTAGTCCTCTGATGGGTGACATGGACTTCTGCCACCCCTCCAACTACTCTTCCCTTGGACACCCTCCTCAACCCCCTCCCCATGATGGCCCTAAGAAAAGAGGCAGGAAACCAACTAAACCAAAACGTGAAGGCCCTCCTCGCCCACGAGGTAGACCACGCATACGTCCTCTTCCAGAGCCTCCTTACTGCAGGGGGCTGATGGGATCAGTTACTGGAGAAAGTAGGAGGGGTCGAGGGCGGGGTCGAGGGCGAGGCAGAAGGGAGGAAGGGCTTGTGGAAATGCATCAAGATATTAACAAAGCACAAAGCCTCCCATATCATCATCAACAACAGCATCAACAGCAACAGTTCAGCCAACAGCAGCATCTCCAGCAGCATCCACACCCACACCAAGCACCACAACAACCGCAACAACAGCAACAGCAGCATCACCTGCATCATCCTCAGCAGCATGTTTCCTGTTCGCATCACCAACCTCATCATCAACAGCGGCAACATCAACAGCATCATCCTCACCACCAACAACAACCACCCCAGCAGCAGCAGCAAGATCCAATTAGAACCATCAAGGTAAGAGTGAACAAATAAAGAGATAATCTGGCTGTTTACATAGAAAGTTGGAATGGGGTAAAAATGGTCCTAGGTCCAAGTTATCTGATGATGAATTAACTCACCACTTATGAGACACAGACACTAATAATAATATCGGTAATATTAGCAGTGGGGGTCTAGCAGGACCATGGCAGCAGGCACCACCAGGATCCATAAGAACCTGTGAGACGAGAAAGCACAAGAACTCTAGGGAAGAAGTGAAGTTAGTAACATGCATTAATGAATTTAAATAAATGTGTGCAGAAAGAGAGGGAGAGGACCATGAAGAGCTTTGTAGGTGAGGAGGAGGATTTTAAGTTCTATTCTGAATTTTACAGGGAGCCAATGCAGAGAAGCTAATACAGGAGA
>NW_023339696.1:287197-290915 GCF_004916995.1 Morone saxatilis
GCTCATCCAGGTTTTTATGTCCTTCAGACATGCTTGTAAGTTAGATAATTCCATGATTAATTCCATCAGGCTTGATTGATATATATAACTGGGCATCATCTGCATAACAATGAAAGTTAATGGCGTGATTCCTAATAATGTTGCCCAAGTGAAGCATATATAAGGTGAATAGAAATGGTCCAAGCAAAACTAAACTAAAAAGCTAAACTCCATGACTAACTGTAGTATTTATGGAGGATTTATCGTTAACATGTACAAACTGAGAACGATCTGATAAGTATGACCTAAACCAGTTTAGTGCGGTTCCTTTAATGCCAATTAGATACTCAAGTCTCTGTAATAGAATATGCTGGTCAATGATTTCAAATGCAGCACTAAGATCTAACAATACAAGTACAGAGACAGAGTTCATTGTCTCATTGTGAAGCAATTAAAAGGTTGTTACTAACTTTAAGCAGTGCTGTCTCTGTGCTGAAAATCCTCAAATAAATTATTGTTATGTTGAAAAAGTACACCAACTGTTTTTGGCGACTACTTTCCCAGAATCTTAGGGAGGATGGAAAAGGGAGGTTGAAATCGGTCTTATGTTGGCTAAAACCCCTGGGTCAAGAGTGGGCTTTTTAAAAAGGGGTTTAATTACATAAACTTTAAAGGACTGTGGTACATATCCTGACAATAAAGAAAGATTAATCATATCCAATAAATAAGTGCCAACAAAGGATAAGGTTTTCTTTAAGCAGCCTAGTTGGGATGGGGTCTAAGAGATAGGTTGATGGCTTCGATGAAGAAATTCTGCCTAATATCTTAATACATTCACCTTTCTGTTTTCCAGATCAAGCTTCCCGTTCCCACAATGCTTCCATCAGAATCCTTGTTGAGGACAGACTCACTATCCAGCACTGAGCCAGTTCTGTCTGATGGATCAGTGGGGTCAGCACCATCTCTGGGCCTGAGTCCTGGACCCAGCACCACCATGGACATGAGCAGAAGTGAGCTGAACCAGACTCAAGACAAGATGTTGAAGCATCAGCAGAAATCTGAAGAGGTAAAGAGCACACACAAGAAGCTTCACAAAAAAATGCAGAGTGTTCTCATCTCCTCTATCAAATTATACACAGCAGCTTGAGGGGGAGTGGCCACTCCATTGGAGGAAAGGCAAAGTGATCTGATATCTTGCAAAGAGATTAAGTGTTGTTTGAGCATTAATCAAAGGTAAAATATCTGAACAGTGGATTTATTTATTCAAATTCAATTCAATTTGGAAACAAGATTTTTTGGGAGAGCGGAACCTGCCACCCGATATTAACCTAGATATTCTTCCTTCCTTGTTTTTATTTGTTTTGATTCATCTTCCTCAAAACATAAGTATGAAAGAAGAAGAAGTACCAATTTGACAGGACATTAATTGATTTGATTGTTTTTATTCTTATTGTCTTTGATGTCATGTTTCTCTCTCTTCATGAAAACTCTGAAAATTCCAAAGAATGTAAAGGAAAAAAATATAAGCAGATAGACTATATGATTGAATGAAAATGTCAATTTAAAATAAGGGATACCCATGTAGTGTTTTGCAGGCTGTGTTTGTTAAGACTGTCACTTGTGTGGAAGAAGGAGTTGTAAATATGACTGCAGAAGACCTGTGCATGACAGCTTCAACTTATTTTATATCAGTGTGAAATGAAAGCTAGTTACCTCAGCAGACAACATTTTGACCGTGAAGGGAAACCAAATCAAGTCAAACTGATGTACAGTTCATTCAGTAAGTATTTGAACACATATTGCACATTGGGTTTTACATTAACCAGGGGCTGAGGTTAAAGTGCTGACTCCGCTTTAAGGATGTTAGATGGTGTTCACATCTGTAGGACTTAGCCCTTTTACAAAACCATGGCCCTTATTATAGTGCAGCCAAAGCAACCAGGGAGTTATTTGAGGGCCAAACATTGAAATGTTTCAGCGGAGTGTGCATTTAGAACCAGTCACTCCCCAATTTACAGTGTGAAAGGCAGGCAAGAAAATGATAGGACAACAACAGATATTAACAATAATTAATAACACAGACAACAATCAATATTTTCTGCTCTCTGTACCTCCTTTAGATTACATTATTTGCACATTGTTCCTCTTAAATATAATCTAGATTAGGGATAGGCAACTTGCGGCTCTGGAGCCACATGCAGCGCTCCAGAGGCTTCCTGTGGTTTTGATAAAAAATCATATGGAAATGAGTAACTGTTACTTTTTTTATACTTTCATTTTCATTTATCATTGTTGCAGGCCTAAATTAAATTCTCCACTTGTAAATACGTGAAGCCATTAATCACTGAAAAAGCTAAAAACTAGTCTTGAAAGTGGAGAATTAGTAAGGTATATATACACATATGTAAAGGTTGCTGACCCCTGATCTAGATAGATAAATGTGTTTCTGATTTCATGCAACCCCAACCATGAAATTTTCAGGATTACTGGCATCTGTAAACACCTTGAAAGGGATGACATGTAAAGAAAAGCAACAGTCTCTCTGAAGAGTTTGACCTAACCTTTGCTAAATGGATGTTTGAAAGCAGTTTTCTCTGATTTTAACACAGATGACATGGAAGAAGGAAATTGATGATCCACTGAATCCTGAAGACTGGGCTACTATGCAGAAACTCTCCAGTTCAGTAAGTTGCTTCACACCCTCTACAAAAATGAGCAAAGCCAGGAGCTTCATATATAATTCATACCTCATCCATTCTAACTCAAGCCTCTGGTAGAGAGAGCAACACATTCTTTACCTCCTTCACTCTTTCACTTCACTCTTTGTGCCAATACTTGTGTAAAAAGGTATAATTTTGCCCTGGTATTTGTTAAAACTAAAGGTAGGAAATAATTCGGTGCTGTAGAATCCAGTGGAACAAAACACAATATTTAAATTTACTGTCGTGTTTTCATGAATTGAGGTTTGGAGAGAAGCAGGTTATAGTTGACTGACAGCCAGCTCTTTCTGACTGACAAAAGAGAGAGGAGAGAGATGGCTGTTACCAGGGCAGCTGTTGCCACGGTTACTATATTTTTCAGTGCAGGAACCTTGCTGCCACCTGCTGTCTGTTAAGCTTCATTACCTATAGCCTGGTTTTCAGGACCTACATTAATTGAACTATTCTTACTCACGAATTTAAGGTTAGAGATGCTCTTAAATTGAAGAGAGCTCCGGAAGTTAAGTTGAGTTGAAGTGAGCACACTGCATTGTTGGAATGACTGTATAATATAGCATTAAATGAAGGCTAAATCCTCAGTGGTACAAACAAGAATAAAGCTGTCACTGTTGTTTTTTCCAATCACTTTCCACATTTATTATCGGCAATTGTCGGTGTGGTATTAATTTGTCCTTAATGATTTCAATATTTTACCCCTATTTAAATCTGTGACTATTTTGATAGATTAATCATAAACAATTTTTTTTAATTTTATTTATTTTTTAAGCAAGAATGACTTACTGACGTTTGATGATATCATGTTGGAATTTTCACAGTTTACTTTTTTTTTCAACTGATAAGTCAATTAAAGGACCAGTATGTAGGATTCAATGGCATCTAGCAGTGAAGTTGCAGATTGCAATCATTTGAATACAGCTCAGAATTCCAATTGTATAGGCAAAACTACGGTGGCAATGAAACTGACCAAAATGCTAAAAGTTAAATGTGTAGAATCATGATGGTAAATGGTAAATGGTAAA
>NW_023339696.1:291015-291219 GCF_004916995.1 Morone saxatilis
CCCACAGGAGCCGCCACTGAGCCCCCCTCTCCCTGCCATGCCTCCCCTCATCCCCAGTATGGAAAATGGAAAAGACGAGGCGCTCACATACACTCAGCATCACATACAGGACAAGGAAGAACAAAAATTGGCCTCTCCACAGTCGAATGGAGAAAAAGCAGAGGACAGGGAGCTTGAGCAAGGAGGAGAAGAGGAGGAGGAGGG
>NW_023339696.1:291316-295124 GCF_004916995.1 Morone saxatilis
GGAAGAGCAGGAGGAAGAGCAGGAGGAACAGATGTCTGAAATGCAGATGTCGGAGGTTCCTAAGGTTGAAGGTAATATATTTCTACCGTCTGTAAAACAAGGAATGTTAACTGAAAGTCAACTTCTGTCATACGCAAAAAATGTATCTCATGTCTTTAAAGTTCATTCTTGAACTTGGAAACAGTAATTTGATCAAATAGTCTTTAAAACTAGCTTTTTTCAGAGCATTCAACTACATCTTGTGGCCTTCTTGTGGCCGAATATGTAAATGTTTGATTTCTAAAGTTTTCCTGCTGGACACTGTAAAGTGCATTCTCAGTGGATGTGCACTGGTGGCTTTAAGTTTCTACAGCACACTTGTAGAAGTTGCATACTGGACCAGGCTGACCTCCAGACTATTTGTGATGACACAAATCATGCTTGTAGGCCCCTTACAATCAGATTTTCAGTAAGGACTTTCCACTTTCAGCAGAGGAATGTGAAAACATCCTTCTACTATCAAACTCTGCACATAACTCATTCAAACATCACACTGTAGGAACAAGAAAAAACTGATTTATGACTGGAGGGGGAAATCAATTGGCATTGTTCATCCAACATGTTTTGGCATCATGCCTTTATCAGAGAGTCCTACTGGCAGATTTGGGCACCTGCACAGCAGAGGAAAGCCTTCTCAAAGTGATCATGAGCTTGTTAATCCGTCTCGGTGAAGCGTCTGACAAACAGCAGATTTCTCAAGTATCAGACTGTTTTTTTGGCCATGGTATCCTGTTTAATGCAGAAATGAAAATCTCAAAGTCATTTTCCTGTGACCTTAAAAACTTCCAAAAATGCCAATTCGTAACAAAAGTTATCTCAGGACACTTTTCAAATAGAGTACTTTACAGAGTCCCAAGTTAGAAGGTAACATTCTTATTTTCCTCCTCCCACCCCTGTTTTTCAGATTCTCCATCAGGACCTGTGCTTGCTCTTGCTCTTGCACGTCCATCCCCATCACCATCCATCTCTCCCTCGCCACCCACCTACTCTTCACCCTCGCCCCTCCCTCCCCTGTGTCTCTCCGTACCCTCCCCAATGCAGATCCAGCAGGATGAGGAAGAGGAGAATAAAACTTATCCTCCTTCTGAGCAGCATCAGCCCTCTTTCCAACCAGCTCCAACTGCAGGCACCTCCCCACCCCCCTCCCCCTCCCCTCCGGCCATCATGTCCTCACCCCTTTCCAACCTTCCCCTGGCCCAGTCCATCCCTCCTCCATCCACCACACCACCCCCATCATCCTCCGATCAGGACCAGGATCCTGAAGCCGGGCAGCCTTCCCCCTCCTCTTCCTCACCCTCTTCATCGTCTTCTCCGCCCCCATCACCTCCAACCCCAGAAGAGACCCCAGCATCCCAGCGTCTTACCTCACTCCACCTGGCAAAGAAGCAGGCCGATGCCGCCATAGCTGGTGAGAGTGAAGAAGAGGACAGTGAGAGTGGAGGCGAGGGGATCTTTCGGGAACGAGATGAGTTTGTTGTCCGAACTGAGGACATCGGGACTCTTAAGGTGAGTGCCCCCGCAGCTCCCAGCTAGTACGTAAGGTGAATAAATAACTTGCCATTAATTATATAAGCTGTTTGTTTGTGTTATCAGATGGCCTTGCAGACAGGCCGAGAGCCCCCACCCATCTGGAGGGTGCAGAAAGCTCTGCTCCAGAAATTCAGCCCAGAGATCAAAGATGGTCAGAGGCAGTTCTGTGCAACTAGTAATGTGAGTTTAACTCCCAGATGATCAATACTAAATTGCATCAGGCAGGAAACTGTGGTGTACTAAGGGAGACAGAGGTGTTGCAATGATGATGTAGATTAGAGGTGTCCACCTAATGGTTGAGGCTCATATGTAAAATGGATAAATGGAACTTTTACATTCACCCATTCACACATTTACCCGACGTGTAACATTTAGGAGAATCTATTGTCACATATTGAATGTAATATTCATACATATGTTTCCATTAGTGTAAAATCATCTGAAAATAAGAATTGTTGTGTTTATGCTACCTTAAAATGAGCTGTTTTTATCTACAGAGGGAGCGGTTCCCCCTTCCTCTACGGAGTCTGCCATGTTTCTTTCTACAGTAACCCACAAGGGACAAACTTAACACTGGCTCTAGTTTAGGCCATTTGCGTTTTTTGGGAGTATCATGGCCACCATAGTTTCTCTGCAACTTCCCTGGTAGATGCGACTAAATCCTACACACTGATCCTTAAATTGAAAAAATGATGTGTGTCGTCAAACTGACCATTTGTTGTAGCCTGGTCCCAGACGTATGAGCCCACATCATTATATACATGGTAGTGTCAAGTTAGAAGATCTTTGGCTACACAATTTATATTATATATATAGGTGTAATATCTCATCTTGCTTTCCTGTTTTCAGTCCTAGAGTATATAAGCTGGCTGTAGACTAGTTATTTTTCCTAGAGCCCGACTGATGTTTTTTGTTTTTAGACCAATACTGATACCAATTTTAGAGGGGAAAAATTCACTGATTTACAATTTGGCAGCCGATATAGTGAATTTTTGAGTTGGAATAAAAAAGATTTTGTATTATGACTATGCAAAGGTACTCAGACTGCTGCTTTCTTAAACACATAACTTTCTTAAATAATATTTAAGTTAAATATTTATTATATAATGTAACATATAGGCTACATTGACAACCAATTCCAGGAATGGACACTGAGAAAATAAAGAATAAATAAAGATAAATAATAAATAAATAAATAAAATACTGAAGAAACTACAGGCATTTATGCATTATATACCAGAAAAAAAAAGTTTTTATATTGGTCCATAAAGGATAATATACACCAATGCCAATATGGTACCGATATTTTTGTGATATGTGGCCAATATCTGTTGATAATATTGTCTGACTGATATATGGGTTAGGCTCTCATTTTGTCTTCTTTGACAGATGATGTCCATTTGCTTATACAGGTCTAATACAGAACTTATGTCAGAACCTTATCCACGATTAGGGACCTAGGCAACATTTGTATCAGACATCTTGTTTTCCCTGTTCCGAATCTGAAACACAGAAATGAGGAAAAACCAGGCACCTCATTTATAAAATGGACATATGATCAATTTTGATTAGTAGTCGTACAACTGCTTATACTTGACAGAAAACACAGTATAAGTAGATATTTATTGAACCGTAATTTGACATGGAAAAAGTCAAACTAAATGATTTTCATGCTAGTGCATCCTGTGGTGAACTTTGCATAATCTTTATTAACAATGTGATAGGAATTATCAAATAAAGGTTTGAGGAATTAACTGCCAGACACAAGGTTTTTAATTAAAAAAAGGATGCAATGTGCTATAAATATTATGTCATATTAGAAAGAAGTAACTATGGCTATTCCTGTCTAAACCCTCATTTGTGCTAGCTTTATATAAGGGGAAACCACTGATGAATTAAGTTAATTTGAGATTCATAGATTACAGGTTCCTAAATTACAAATGGGCTTCTTAGAACCTGCGTAAGCAAGGTTATTTATTCTTAGTATCTTTATGAATTGAAGCACATCATCGGAAATTATCTAAATATAACAAGATTTTCCTAAATGAGGCCCTTGGAAAGTAGGGGGTGGACACTTCTGTAGTCTTTTTTATAGACAGTTTAATTGATCCTCATCACTGGCGGCAGTAGCTCAGTCTGTAGGGACTTGGCTTGGGAGCCGGAGGGTCACCGGTTCAAGCCCGGTTCAAGTCCCGCGGACCACAAAATGTGTGGTCTGGTAGCTGGAGAGGTGTCAGTT
>NW_023339696.1:295226-299656 GCF_004916995.1 Morone saxatilis
TTGCATGTCCACATGTGCATGAAATGTGCATTTCAGCCTGTGTTTGTGTGTGAAAAAAATAATTTGCCTTAGGGGATCTTCTTCTTCTTCTTCTTTAAACAATTAATAGATTTAATCTAATGTCTGGTGTCAGTACAGTCTGAGAATAGCAAATGGTTTAGCCCTTAGATGGAGGGGTTCCAAAAAAACAGTGAGAGCTCTGTCTACAGTAAGTTGTAAACACAAATGTTTGATTTCCCCCTCTGTAGGCCAATTCAACTTTTTTTTGTCATAATGAAAATGAAAAATAGCTCACAAAAACTGTTTACTAAATTGTGATTCTTATTTTTCATGTCTCTTCCATCAGTATCTGGGTTACTTTGGTGATGCTAAAATGCGCTACCAGCGCTTGTATGTGAAGTTCTTGGAGAACGTCAACAAAAAAGATTATGTGAGAGTGTGTTCTCGAAAGCCGTGGCATCGAGCCGGCCTGACACTCAGGTAAGACTATGAGTTTGTTATCTTGTCAAATGTCTCTGATTGCCACTCAGAGGTAGGGGCATGAAGATGGACTGATACTTTTTAATTGGTTTCACAACCTTTTTTCAAAACAATTAAGACAGATCTCATCTAAAGTGCCAACACTCTATTTGATTAACTGAAACAAAAGGAAAACATCTATTCACAGCTGATGTTTGAGTTTGAGTGAAATTCTTCTTCAGTTTTTTGATGAAGAGTGACTGCGGAACAAAAACTGTACTATAATGAATTTGTCTAGTTTGGGTTCTCACTCTAAATCTTACATGTCAACGGGCACAGAAAACCTGCACACAAGAAGTCCATGTGCAGAATGCAGCAGGGTTTGTAATCTCTAGTAAAATCATCTTTGGAGAAAATAATATAATGCTATGTTATGTGATTGTTGAGCCTCATTACATTCATGGTGTCAGCAATCAACTTTCTTCAAGCCACCAACCCAAAGTGTCTTTTCTAAATTTCTTGACTCTGATTAGTTGTTTTTGTTCAGGCCCATTGGATTTCTCAGAAATGTATAATAAATGTCAACAACGGATGTTAGGTTCATTTCAAAACACTAACTAGCTTCCTTTGGACATTGGAGCTTTTTGTGTCTTTCTCTGTGTCATCCTTTTCTCTCTCATTGATCAACAGGCGCCAGGCATTGCCGAAACAGTTGCCCTCCATTCACAATCAAACCCCACCTCGAGTGGAGAGAGACGACAGAGAGAGACAGAAAGAGAGAGAGCTCAGGGAGAAAGTAGAAAAGGAGCATAAGGAGAGAGAGAGGAGAGAGAAAGAGGAGAGAGAGCAAAAAGAAAAGGTGAAACGGGAGTGGGAGCAGAAGGAGAGGGACAGGAAAGAAATGGAAAAGGTGGATAGTGAAAAAGAGGACAGTGTGCGAAAGGAGAGGGAGTGCAGAGAAAAAGAGACAGAAATGGA
The DNA here is from genome assembly GCF_004916995.1 of Morone saxatilis. NCBI lineage: Eukaryota > Metazoa > Chordata > Actinopteri > Moronidae > Morone > Morone saxatilis. Next base: position 296,664 of record NW_023339696.1, read on the forward strand.
ATGGGAGAATGACAGGGAGAGTGAACGAGGGGAGAAGGAGCAGAAAGAGAGGGATAAAAGAGAGAGAGAGCAAAAGGACAGGGAGAGAAGGGAATATGAGCGAGAGCAAAAAGAGAGAGAGATGAAAGAGAGGGATAGAAGGAACAGGGAGCAGAAAGAAAGGGATAAACAGGAAAGAGAACGGAAAGAACGGGAGAGACAGGAGAGGGAGTGGAAAGAAAGAGAAAGACAGGAGAGAGAACAAAAAGAGAGAGAGAGACAGACGAGGGAGAGACAGGAGAGAGAACAAAAAGAGAGAGAGAGACAGGAGAGGGAAAGAAAAGAGAGGGAGAGACAGGAAAAGGAGCGCAAAGAGAGGGAGCAGAAAGAGAGGGAAAGAAAGGAAAGGGATCAAAGTGAAAGAGAAAGGCAGGAGAGAGAGCAAAAAGAGAGGGATAAACAGGAACGGGAGAGAAGAGAAAAAGAGAGAGCGAAGAGAGAAAGGGAGCGTAGAGAAAAGGAGAAACAGGAGAGGGAGCGGAGAGAGAAAGAGCGAGAGCAGAAAGACAGAGAACGGAAGGAGAGGGAAAAGGAAAAAGAAAGGGAGCAGAGAGAAAAGGAGGGAAAAGAGGAGACAGAGAAACAAAGGGATCAGGAAAAAGAGAAAAGGGAGAGAGAGTTGCGAGAGAGGAGAGATGGCACAGTGGAGTTTGCAAGATTAAAGGAAGAGAAGAAAGAAGGAGAGAAGAAGATGGAGCGTCAGTCCAGAGCCAAGACTTCAAAGGACAATGCAGAGCCTCCTCCCAAGAAGAGGAAGAAGTGGCTGAAGGAGGTGCCATCCTCCTCCTCTCAGTCTGACTCCCCACCCAGTGATGACGAAGGTTAGCTGTTCTGTGTGTGTGTGTGTGTGTGTGTGTGTGTGAGGCACACATATTTGTTAATATCATATTAGCACATATAAAAACATATAAAGGCTTCTCTCTGTTTTAGGGCCTGTGCGGGGTGGAGTTAACAGCCGAGCCATGAGGGAGATGTTCAGGAGCTATGTGGAGATGCTGGTTAGCACAGCACTGGACCCTGATATGATCCAAGCACTGGAGGACACTGATGGTAAGCACTCCCACCATGAACAAGCACTTGGCGACAGCGGCAAGGAAAAACTTCTTTTTAAGAGGCAGAAACCTTGGAAAGACCCCGGCTCTAGGTGGGTGGCCGTCTGCCTCGACCAGTTGGGGTGAGAGAGAGAGAGAGAGAGAGAGAGAGAGAGAGAGAGAAAAAAAGAGAAAAAGGATAAGACAGAAGAACAACAAAAGGTGCACAGCAAACACAGTAAGGCAACAAACCCTAGACTAATATAAGTCCAAACTGGATGGTGATGAATGAGATCAATGAATGTGATGAACATGAAAAGATGAAATGAAGACAACAATGAATGGGGGAAAAAAATAGCAGTGGACCTAATAGTTAATAGTAACTGTAAATAAATAATATAATAATAATAATAACAACAATTCAGTAAATATACCAATGGTAAGTCAAGGCAGGGACCATGCAGGAAGGCTTCCACCAGGAATCCATGGAGAACCTGCGAGACCCCGAGAAGCAACAAAGAACTCCGGGGGAATGAAGTTGTAAAAATGGCAATTAATGGGAAACATGATGAGTTGCAGAAAGAAGAGAGAAGAAGGAAAGGAGCTCAGTGCACCTGGGGGAAACCGATAATCCTAGTATACAGCATAACTAAGAAATGGTTCAGGACTTCACCTTGATCTGAATATACTTTATCCAAGAGAAACGTCTTTAAGCCTACCTCTTTAAATGGTGGGGTGGTCTGCTTTCCGAACACAACTGGAAAGCTTGGTTTTTTCACAGAAGGAGCAGCAATTTAAGAAATTCACAAACCTGTTGGCGACTACTTTCCTCCAGAATCTTTAGAGAGGAAAGGGGAAAGGTAGAATGGTCCCAAATAAAGTTTGGCTAAACTTGGGTCAAGAGTGGGCTTTTTTAAGAAGGGGTTTTAATTAACTACTTTAAAGGATGTGGTAATAATCCTGACATAATGACAGATTTGATCATATCCAAGTGCCCAATTTAAGGTACACCTTCTTTAAGGAGCCTAGTTGGATGGGGTGTAAAAGAGGTTGAAATCGAGGGAAGTTTTGGGACACCATGACTCCATATACTTTAACATTAGAATGTTTTTGTGCTGCCATATTAATGTTTTAAATATAATATATATAAAACTTGCTACATTTAATTAATGCTTCTTGACTTGCAGTACTATATTTACTATACTATACCATACTATATTTTTGTTCTTCTTCTTTGTTTATTAAGCACCAATATACCCACGCAAATTGCTTGTATGTGAAAACCTACTTGGCAATAAGCCCAATTCTGATAATGATAATAGGCACAGTGATTAAAGTGTAAATAAGTGTTCTTCTTTGACCACTCAGATGAGTTGTACCTCCCACCCATGAGAAAAATTGATAGCCTGCTCAGTGAACAGAAGAAGAGGTTGTTGAGGAGAGTCAACATGAGTGCTCAGCACCAGGTAAACCTGCACATCCTTCTGCTTTACTGTCTGTTGATGATGATTTAGAATAATTACCTTGGTGTAGGGGTTTAAAACAAATAGAGACTGCAGATACAATTTAAAAACAATCGTATTCCCACATCTGTGAGTTTAATTAAAGCTGTATCTCATGCCTTTGACTGCATTCTGCTTTCCTCTCTCCAGGATGCTTTACATATATTCCCTAAAATGACAGCAGACCCGCTGGAATCTGGGGCTGTCAAAGTTCACCTTGGTGGGGAGGGTTACAATCGCAAAACCCTCAACCGGGTGAAAAGGAGTATTCCTAAGCAACAGGTCAGAAATAGATATAACATCACACTTTCTACTCCCATCACATGCATTGTACTGGGTTGAGGGTAACCAGTCTTTGGTGGACAAAAACACATTTAACAGACAAGATCCACATTAAAGGTAATGGTAAATGGTAAATGGA
>NW_023339696.1:299682-301205 GCF_004916995.1 Morone saxatilis
AGCACTTTTTACACTACGTGCCACATTCACCCTTTCACACATGGCAAAGTCCATCGAACAGAAACTAACTCATTCATACACATTCACACTATGCATCGGGAGCAAAGGTCCAGTGTGTAACATTAAGGAGGATCTCTTAGCAGAAATAGAATATAATATTCATAGGTATGTTTCCATTAGTGCATAATCACCATCATCAATATAGTAATTGTAATGTTTTTGTTACCTTAAAATTAGGACTGCACCATTAGAGGAAAATGAGCGAAAACACTGTTCAATATTGCAATGATGATATGACTTGCAATAAATAAACAAATATTGAAGTGTGCATATTAGTTATACAGTCTCTAAATCTGCCTGGTTATCTTTAAATAAAGAACTGAATTAGAATTTAATATTTTAACTAAATGTAACAGTAACAGTAATGTTTACACCAGCAAAGTCACAATATAAACTCAATGGTAACCTGCTTGAAACAAATCCAAAATATCAATAAAATAAATCAAATTTGGTCAAAATGCTCAAACTGTTCAAAACTAGGTGCTTGAACTGGAGCCGGCTCCCTGTTGGTGGAAAAGGTATGAGAAGCTACAGCGTGAAAGATGTTATTATTATTTTTCTTATGTCAGTCTCAATACAATTTATCGGTCAGCCCTACTTACTTGTAGTACCATGTAGTCCACCATGTTGAACCGCCGTGTTTCTACAGTAACCAAGAACAGACAAACCAAACACTGGCTCATCTTTCTTGGCCACCATAGTTTCTTCTTTGCACTTGAAAGGGGATATATATATATATACATATATAGAAATCTATATAGAAATCTCAGAGAGATTAGAGGGAAGAGAGAAAGTTTGTTGTTTTGGACTTTTTCATTACCTAACTCAGCTGGCACTTTTTTTCATTAAGTATGAAGAAGAATGTTTTTAGTTGTTGTTTATTTATTATTTGGGTTACCCACTATCAGTTTTCTTCAAAATCCTTCAATCCTTTTTGTCTTTTTTTTTTTCAGGATCTGAAGCTCTCAATTGAAACTTGTCGGATCTACAGTCTGTATCATTCCCTTCACCACTACAAGTACCACACCTTCCTGCATTGCAAGAAAGAGGTAAGGATGGCTGCGTTAATACTGTCGAAGAAAAATCATTCAAGTCCAGTTTAGGTTTGCTGTGGTGGTGTGAGTTTATTAAAGTCCGAGTCAGCTGCCACATGTCATTTGGTTAGCAAGTCTGGAACATTTGAATTTTCTTCATCAATCCACATTTATTTTTAGTTTTTTTTGTGTGTGTGTGTGAATGGAAAAAAACATATATAAACTAATAAAAGTAAACTGAACTAAACTAAATCAAAGCTGCAAGCAGCGATTCAACATATAGTCACAAATAGCAATGTTTTTTGATCCGATGAATTCCCTAGGAGGAGAACACGAAAAATCACAGAAAATGACCGAAAAATTGGGAACTGCGAAATTCAATGTTGGCGAATTTGACGGCTTGCACGGACACGTCGTTCAACGTACAGT
>NW_023339696.1:301305-303582 GCF_004916995.1 Morone saxatilis
CACTTTTCATGATAGTAGCGCCACCTAGTGGCCAACCCGAAAGCGACGCATAGAATATTAAATTTTTCGCCAGGCCTGACCACTTTGCCAAATAAAATTGAGTTTTCGTATATGTTCAGGGGGGCAAAAACGCAGTCAAAGGCGCTAAAAAATAATAGGTAAGAAGAATAAGAAACATAGCAAATACAATAGGGACCTCCAGTGGTCGCTGGCTCGGCCCCTAAAAAGTGAATTAATTGTAACACTAAATTAGAGCAAGTAAACGTACTCTGAAAGTCAACTGAAACTAAACCTGTAATAAAGATATAAGTAACAGTAGTTCTGGTACTCAGTCATAATGAATCCCAACCATAGTTCTCTTCTATTGGTGAAACAGGTTGAGTTGTTGTGGAGTACATGATTTTAGTGGCTGTTTTAGTGATAACTTTTGCTTATGGATTTGAGACAGGAGAACAGGAGAGACATAACAGTCAGGATTATACAACCAAGCAAAACAAATTCAAAAACTAAATAATCTAATGTCCCTAACTTACTTTGACCCAATCAAGCAACCTGGTGGGAATGGGTTATGTAATGTTTTGGCAATATTTTTCAAATGGTTAGTATTTTCTTGTATGGTAGAATTATGGTCAGGTATAAACGTGCAACATACAGTTCCAATGACAACCCAAGTTCCACCTTGAGAGGCCAGTAAATAATCCAGTGCTGCCTGGTTTTGTAAAACCATCATTCTTACAGCAGTCATTTCTTGTGAGAGCTTTAGCAGTAGAATTTGCCAGATCTTCAACTGCATGAGAAAGGTCTCTTATTTGATCCAAAGTTGGCATGACTCCATAATCTGGAAAGAGAGCACTAATATTGGCTGGTATCACATGACCTAGACCGCATACTCCAGACCATCCCTTTTGGTAAATGATGGTAAATGAAAGCATTCATTCCATAAATTCAGTTACATTTGGATGTTGCCAAGTGAATGTTGCCCTTACCTTCAACACATCATTTTAGGGTGTTTGGAACCACTGAGAGGGTGAGAGGGTTAGGGGTAGCGCAAGAATAACAAGAAAATTAGTTTTTCTTCTGGAACTCTCTGATGCAGGCCCATTGTTGTGGTCGGATGTGACACGGTTTGTCACTAGGAGGAGACTGGACAGCTTTTATTTGTCTGTGGATTAGCTGAACAGCAGCAGGCAATGACATCTGTAGCTTTTCAACATTATCTGACACATCCACCTTTTGCTCACATGTGACAAGCCATGAGACATGTGAGCTATCCACGGGTCCGGGGAGCTGGGAGCCACAATGCAGCCATCATTGTGGACCCACAAATTACATTTGCATCTAATATTTACATCCATGGTAAATCCACAACCAATGTTTCTCTACATTAGTAGTTTTCTGTAAGAGAACCACATGGGAAGGAAGAAAGGTCATTAGTGGGTACAAGGAACAGGGTTTTATATGAAGCATGCCACTTTTGGCAGCGGCATGGTCGGCCAAACAGTGTCTCATGAAAGAGGGTTGGATTTGGTGGACGTCACATTTAACAACAGCAATTGTCATGTTTAACAGGTGTCCTAGAGGATATAATGAATCCTCTGTTTGCCCACTATTTTAAGTTAATGAAACATTCATAAGTATCTATGGAATCTGTGTAAATGTTAACAATTTTACCTTTTGCCAGGTGACAGGTCATCAGTATGAATAGCTCAGCTACTTGGGTCGAGCTTGAGGGTTTGACTGCGTTGTGTTTTTAATTTTTTTAATTTGTGCTACTAACTAGGTTTTAAGAAGTTAAGGAAGAATTTTTTCTTTGTCTATTTGTTATAGTTTTTAAGAAGGTAGAATCTTACTTTTAGTCTATTTCTTCTAGTTACTTCATCACTTTTTCCTTTGTTATAAATGTTCCTTAAACATTTATTTTCCTCTTTATGTTTCTTTTTGTGGTTTTCCTTTTTCTTAGCTTTTTATCTTTTTTTTATAACTATCATACATGTATTTAACAGGGTTGATTAACTCATTCTCTGACCCTCTACTGAGATAACTTCCCATTGTCTTTTCTATGGGATCCCTCCAAAAACATTTATTCACACTTACTTTTACGCACAATTCAGTTCCCAATTCTTTCAATCAACATTCTACTCAGAAGATATACACACGTGGACAAAATTGTTGGTACCCTTTTGTTAAAGTAAGGAAAACCCACAATGGTCACTGAAATAACTTGAAACTGACAAAAGTAATAGTAAATAAAAATTTACTGAAAATTAACTAATGAAA
>NW_023339696.1:303682-310026 GCF_004916995.1 Morone saxatilis
TTTGTTTTTTAAAATGATTCTGTTAAAACACAATTCAAAAGCAATGTCTGATTTTCAGTAAATTTTTAATTAATTATTACTTTGTGTACATGTCATCTGGATCAGACTGATCCTATTTGAAAAGTATTTGAAAAAACAAGACAAAACCTACAAGATCAGTTTTATCTGGGAAAGCTAAAAAATTGATTAGAAAATTTTAAATGCTTGACCTTGGTGACACCACTCATCAAGACAGTACCTTTTTCTGATTGTCATAATTCCTGTACCAACCAGTAAAATATGTTTATGCAGAATAAATGTAGTAATGTGATATGTTAAAAGGCTCTGTTCAACAAAAGTGATAGTTCAAATAGTTTCAAATAGTTCAAAAAGTCCCTCTGGCTACATCTCTGACCTTCACCCACTTTCAAACACAAAAATATTGCCCTGCAGTTATAAGCCAGGTATTACAGCATTGATTTGTTTTCTGTAGAGCTTCACCACAGCCATTGACTGTATGTAACTGACCTGTTGTTTCCTGAGCAGACGGACAGTATCGAGCAGGCAGCGGAGGACCCCGGCCAGGAGGAGGTGGTGCAGCAGTGCATGGCTAACCAGGGCTGGCTGGAGAGCCTCTTTAACTCCTTCATGGAACTGCTTAGTCTCAGCACCAAGGCCTGAAGGAGGACTGCATCACTGGGCCACCAAACTCATACATCCACCTGCAGTGTTAGGTAGATGAAGGCATCCAGAGTTTGTGAAACAAAAGAATCACGCTACTGAAACTGTACGGATGCTCGTAGTGCGTTGATCGAGAGTGAGAACAGCCACTGTTGGGTTGTTTGTGGGGAGGTTTAACTTTTAAAATATTTGTTTTATTATTAAGTAAAGTACCTCTTGATTTTAAGAAACCTATTGAAAAATAGAAGCTAGTGAACTATGTGAATGTGATGAATTTTCCTCAAAAGTCAAAGAAAGGGACCACAAGATAATTTGGTCAACACTACAAAAGAGATTTTTGTCAAGACCTAAAGAGTATTGAAAGACGCACACAAGCTGTCTATAAGTATGTAATGACAACTATGATTTGTATTATTTATACGAGGACATTTCTAAAAATGACTGTCCTAAAATGGGATTGTTTGCTGTTTTTATTTTTGAAAAATGTTTTAAAGGGGTATACATAAAATGGCCCTCTTGCAGTTTTTTGCTTCTATCAGACCGACGGAGATAAAACTAGAGTTGAGCGAGACAAAAGAAGGTTTAAAAGGACTATGTGATAGTCTACCTGTCTCAGTTAAACAGCAGTTGAGACTGAAGGGAAAAGTATTTAAAACTAAGCTGTGTTCTTTCTGTTTGTGTCAAAAGACAATTAGAGAGAGGATTTAATGCCTGTAAAGATTAGGCACAAAAAATAAAGCACGACTTTCATGAAGGAAGTTTAAGGTGAAATGATCCAAAAGCATAAATGTCAGTGTTTAATGTTAGTCATTTCTATCTGTTTGTTGTTGATGGATATTTCCTATTATTTGACCTCTCAGAGGATATTCTTGCAGAGCAATTTTGTTGTTGATGATGTGTAAATATTGTACAGCTATTTCATTCTCTAGTTCCCAGTTGCTCTTCTGTACATGAAATTCCTGTATTTGACATAATGAAATAAAACTGTTCAAATGATAAACGTGACGATGAATAAACCACCTCTGCTCAAGTCATTTCACTAAACTATAAAGATCCTGAAGGTAGGTTCAGTGTTTTCAGCTTAATTGTCGTGTAATATAGGATTGTACAATGAAGTGCAATTGTTAATCAAATTACCTTTCAGTTTCTTCTCTGTGAACTAGCTTTGATCTTTGCTGGGAGATGTAAAAAGGGAGTAGTGATCACATACAGTTTGGCCATGATCATCAATCGCTCCCTGGTGGATGACTGCAATATAGGTAATAAAGCCTGTTGCCTCTATGTTAGCAGATGGGGAACATGGGCTGAACTAAACAAATCAAAGTACACATCAAATACATTTTTCATTTAGGTAGTTCTTATTCAACAACAACAATTGAGTTCAAGAGTTTAAGATAAAAGATAAAAAGACTTCTGTCAGTTAGAGCTGATTTGGTTCTGTACTGAAAAAGTCCATATGACATGGCAAACTTCAGGATGCGGTAAAGGTCCAGTATGTAGGATTTGTGGCATCTAGTGGTGAAGTTGCAGATTGCAACCAACTAAATACAATGTGTGTTCCAAGCATGTAGGAGAAACTACGCTGGCTGCAAAATGTGCAAAAAACACAAAAGGCCCTGTCTACAGCCAGTGTTTCGTTTGTCCATTCCATACACATTATTATTAGCTATTTGATTACAGTCAATTAAGTTGTTTACAAAATTGACATTTTGGCCTGAGGATGGATCTGTTTGTTAAATTTCCTGTCAGTCAGCCCTTTAGACTTTGGTGTTTCATGTGTACGAGTAGAGATTTGAGCTGTGTAGGATGTTTCCACACATTCTGCTGAAGGCATGTGAGGACTTTCTCACTTACAGCTGAAGAGTGCTGGTAGGTGGCCAGAATAAATCCTGGGTTTAGAGTGTGAGGAGGGAGGGAAGGTGTGAGGCAAGAAGAGAAATGAGATTATGGAGCCATTGTTTTATCAGAGAGGAGAGGCTGTCAGAGGCTGTGAGTGTCCACCGCTCTTAACAACACCAACAGGTGAGTGCAGGAACTCATAGTCAATTGTGTTGGAGTAAGTTTTTATGCAAAGTGGTTCGATGTCATTCAAATTCTAGGTATGTTACTTTTCATTAAATATTTATAACATTGATCTTCAAATGCTCCTCTTGGGTGATAATGGCTTGTTATTTCTAAGCACCGGACCGTTTTTCATTTATTTATTTATTTTTGGGCTGCAGGCATGGTGCCAGACATGGAGAGGATCATTGAAAGCATCACCCAAGGAGACCAGGACACTGTCCAGCTCCTACTGGACAGCTACAACACCCAGGTTACTATGACTTCTGCATCAGTCTTTTACAAGAAATATTCATACAGTATATAATATTATAAATAATAATGCAAATGAGGAATTTAAAATGCACTGATTTGGACTGAAAAGCCAGGTTCAACATTGTTGTGTCACTTTGTTGACATATTAAAGGTAGGTTTTTATGTAGGGAATTGTTGGATATCTCTTTTTAACAAACAGGAGATATGGTTATTGGTTATATATGGTTAGCCATAAAAAAAAATTCAATTTCCTCCATGTTTATTATTAAAATGTTATATATATCAGAATATAAATGATATATGAACAAACCCTTCTGTGGAAAGCCGGAAGGTTTAATGTAAGTACAACTGAACTGGAGATTTCTGGAATGTTAGAAAAATTCATTTTGAGTAAACATCCTTTAGAGATACGTATTGTAAAATTTAATACAGGTGAATGGGGTAAAAATTTTAACTAATAGATATCACCATGAAACTTAATTACTTATTAATGACTTTATTACTTTTTACAATTATTTGTATGTTTAGATATGCCATATCCTTTGTTTCCCCAGTACGCAGAGTGCTTCTTTTTCAACACTGAGGCCCAGGAGAGAAAAAAGGTCAGTACACAAAAACAGCTGACTTTCTTTTCCTTTCCCACTTTCCATCATTGTCTTTCTGTAGTTTGCCATTTTCTCCTCTACTGCAACCTTCACCCTGCCCAATCTTACTCCTTAACCTCCCATATCGATATATCCTTTCATTTAAAATATTGATCCTCACATGTAAGCTGATTTTTTTTAAAAGACCGTCTACAGTAATGTATTAAGATATATACTGCTTGGAGCAATATTGTTTGTCTAATATTGGGTTTTTTTCTGCAGGAAAAAAATTATAATTTCCACTTTTAAGTTGTTATAAAGTCATCTACTCCTCCTCATTAAAAATTCCAGAATCTATCAGAGTATTTGTATATTTGTCAAAAAGCTGTAGTAGATAACTTCCATAAAATTAATTTATGTCATATTTGGGGACAGCTGTGGCTCCAAGGTAGATCCACAACCGCTAATCAGAAGGTTGCCGGTTCGATCCCCGCCTCCTCTTGCTGCATGTTGAAGTGTCCTTGATCAAGATACTGAAACCAAAATTGATCCCAATGCTGCGCATCATACACATGTGAATGCTTAGTTTCCGTTTCTGATGTGTTCTGACGTTCTTTGCGTGGGCATCAGTGTGTGAGTGTGGCATGTAGTGTGCTTTGAGTGGTTGAAAGACTAAAAGGCACTATATATAAGTACAGTCCATTACCATTTACCATATTTGCCGAAACATTCACTGTATCCTGACTGTAGTACAAGACAGATAATCTTGAAAAAAAATCTGCTTCCTCTGGTTCCTCCCAGTGCTCCTAATGGTTTTTGCAAGAATCCATCGTGCCTGAACGAAAATAACCAATCAGAGCTAAGAAAGATAGTTGATTGTTGAGTCTCTTTCCCAGATCATCAAATACTGACACTTGGAATGAGACTCAGCAATCAACTATCTTCAAGCCACCAACCCAAAGCGTCTTTTTATGTTTCTTGGCTCTGACTGTCTGTTTTCATTCAGGCCTGGTGGGTTCTTGCACCATTAGGAGTGCTGGGAAGAGCCATGGGAACCTGATTTTCTCACAGATTATCTGTCTCCTGTACTACTGTCAGCATATAGTCAAAATTTCAGCAAATATGACAAAAGGTTATTTTCATAAAAATTAGCTACTACAGCTTTAATGGTCAAATGTGTAACATTTAGGAGGATCTATTGTCAGAAATGAAATATCATATTTGTATGTGTTGTTTTTTGTGTATAATCACCTGAAAAGAATAATTGTTGTGTTTTCATTGCCTTAGAATTTTTTATCTACAGAGGGAGCGGGTCCTCCTCTATGGAGGCCGCCATGTTTCTCCGGTAACCCAGAACCTCTCAATACTGTTTTTTACGCATTTACTTCTGTCACTGCTTATGGACAAACTGACTGCAGCAACAACAACTGGAAGAGGTAAATAAACCAAGAGAAGAAAGAGAGAGAGGAAGAGAGAGAGATAGATGAGCTGACTATGAGTTTGCTCTGTATTACAATAATCTATAAGAGGGCTTAATACTTAGTCACTCCCAGTGTGTGCATGCATGTGTTTGAGTTTGTGTAATCATAGATAGCTGTGTGTTCCAAAGCTGCCTAGATACTTATTGACTCAGCATGTTAACTCTGTTAACCTTCACTAACCTCCACCTTGCAGTTATCCTTAAGCTACACCAACTATACCTGTGTTCTTATGATAATGAATATTGTCAAGACATTTGGTAACCTTTTAAATGGCATCTCAAGTGAAAAAGATAATAACAAAATAATAAGCAAGTAAAATACATGTATTGTGAAGTTATATTATTGGACTAGAGTTAATTGACTCTTTCTAAATCCTGCCCCTTTTTGCTCTGTGCCCCAATAACAGTTGAACAAGCCTTTCACATCTATTTGAATCTTCACATATTTATATTGTGATTTTGCAAGGTCTAGCATTTATATTCGTAGTACAATAAATACAATACATCAAACTATGCAAATCAGTACTTTTCCTCCTGTCCTGCTCCAACGGGGATAAGGAGTAGATGGAACATCAGTGCTCAACTGATCAAATATGCCTTTGTGTCAATATTTCAGCAATGTCTGCAGTAACAGGTGGTAACTCTACCCTTCTGTTGATCAGTTCAAGAAGAACAAAGTGAGGGAAAGTGCTCCAGACTCGGATTCTAACATTGATTCAGATGATGACGAACCCGATCTTCTTCTCAGACAAGTAGGCCAATGATTGTATATTTGTGTGCATTGGAAACTTCACTACTGAGATGTTTGAAGTAAATGTTGCAGACAAGTAGATATTCAATTCAATTCAATTCATTCAGAAGTTCAAGTCCGTGTGGGTGGCGTGGAGTGTGCCCATAACAGAATGTCCGTTGTATCTGCAGCGGAACGACTTTGTGCAGAATAGGAGCAGGTCGTAGCCGAACTCCTTTGGCCGGGCATCTAGCTAAAGGCATTTGCTGTAATCATGAATTAGATAGATTATTGATTGAAAATACGTTATTTTGTGTTGTATGGCTCTCTGATTGAGATCTCATTTTTCTGGTGCTTGTATGTGTCCTGTTGGTCATTTTTTGGTGTTCTAAAATATACGGATACTTCAAATTTATTGAATATTCTCACTTGTGAAATACTGTTTATTAAATTCTTCCATCATTTGGTCTTACTTAAGTTGATCTCTTGCCAATGTTGGTGTAAAAACATAAGCGGCGTCATTTACCCACATGTGGAGTTTACGGTTCCGCATCGATGTCCTCAGGCTAATTAG
>NW_023339696.1:310051-320049 GCF_004916995.1 Morone saxatilis
CAGGTCTAGACCGAACTCCTTTTGCCATCTAGTAAAAAGGCATTTTGTAGCATTATATAAAATTGTATGTCTATTTTCCTGTGTGTGTTCCTGTTGTCATTTTTTTCACTTCTTATTCTTTCATTTTACACCTTTTCTCTTCCAAATGATCCCTTCTTAACTTTCATCACTGTAACATGTCCTGCTGGACAAATAAAATTTATTCCAGCGTCTGGCCACAGCCCTGCTCTGCTTCATCAGTAGTCAGCTACAACCAGCAGTGTTACGGGTTTGCCTTCATACGCTGCGTATCTTGTCCCGCGACCGGCGGGCCCTAGCGCCCCTGGTCACTGATAGCGCCCTTTCCACCTTGGTACACCTGGGAGGCATCAGTTTACTGCAGCCATGCCCACAGCAACAGGAGGAAATAACTGAAGTTCATTCAGCCAGAACATACAGCCAGATCCACAGAGGAGATGCAGATGCTGCACAAATGTCTGTTAGCTCTGTGGCTTCTTTTTCCACTCCGGTGAAAGCAACTGGTGCTGCCATCACAAAGGGCTCAGATCACTGCTATAAATGGATGGATGATGGAGGTCACGTGGTGCTTTCCCGTGGGAAGAAGGACATGTGGGAAGAGAACCGTGAGGAGGAAGAGAAGGAGGATGATGGGGAGGTGTGTAGGAAGGAGGCCGTGAAAGTCTTGTGTAATGTCATCTACAACAGCCCTAGGGCACAGGAGAGGGCCAGCGCACTCAGGTGACACTTTTTAAAATGGGTAAACTTATTCATAAAATATTTGAACAAAGGTTCAGCTGTTATTAAAGGTCATTACAGTTGAAGTTACAAGACACAAAGCCTTGTACTGTAGTTTTTGCTGCTCCATGTCAGCAAGTGCCACAGTGGCTGAGTTCCAATAACTGATTCCATTTTGAAACCAATTCCAAGTCCAAAAAAATCTGTTCTCAAAGCTTTTATCTATTCTCTATTTTATTAGATCAGTGTACAAAACTTTCAGGTAGCTTTTCATTTTTTGCTGGTGCTGACAGTCACTTTGGTCTGTAAAATGACACATCACCAACTGCATGTTATACCAACTGCTGTTAATTATTGGTAACCTGTTGGTTGGCATTGGCCTCAGTGATGGAGATGGAAGAAGGAAGGACAGAGACAGAGACAAAGGTGCACAACAACAGTAGCAGCAACTATACTAATAGTTGTAGTACAGGAAAGAAGGAAGTTGGCCAAAGTTCCAAAAGGGACTTAGGAATGGTCCATTTTAATTTGTTGGCCATTAAAAATATAATTATATTAAATAATATAATAAAGAAAAATAAAACCAACAAACCAAAATGGTACATTTAAATGGTTTCAGAATTTTACATGATGCCAAGTGGCACTGCAACATGTTTATCTTTAAGGCATCACATATGAACAACAGCATTAACCAACCCATTATCACAACCCTTTGGATCCCTAGCTAAAGTTGTAAAGAACCAGTTCTTGGGCACTTACAGTCTGACATGGATTGGTATTAGTTAACTGGCACTTGGATATATAGAAATACAGACTTCACCACTGTCTATTGACTGATATCATGAGGAATAGAGAATGATTTAATGATCCATTTCTATTAGAATAATATCAGGTGTTCCTTATAACACAAAATTTAATATCTGAATGATGTTTACCAGCTGCTGACCAACCCCTGGCCTCACTTTTATTTTCATTCCTGTTTCCACTGAAGAATCCTACACGGTCTGTGGGAAAGTCTGAAGCAGGGGATCTGGAGCAGGGTACCATCCAGTGGCCAGTTTTACAAGCTGAGACTGCTCTTCTTACTGACAGCTCTGAGACCTGAGCTCAGGCTGCAGCTACAGCAGGTAAACTTATTTTAAAAACTATGGAAGGTCATCGTGGACAGAATTATGTTTTGCATTGTAGAAGGGGTAAGCAACCTGCGGCTCTAGAGCCACATGATGCCGCTCTCCAGTGGCTCCCTGGGGCTTTGACAAAAAATTTGTCAATATTTGACAACAAAGCAATGAGACTCAACAATCAATTATCTTTTTTGGCTCTTATTGGTTGTTTTCATTCAGGCCTGGTGGATTCTCACAAATACCATTAGTAGCACCAGGAGATTTCATAAGCACTGCAGACTTTAAAAAATACATAAGTCACAAAAGTCTCAATAAATGTTAAAAAAACATGTTCAGATACAATTGCAGATGGCATGACTCACTCTGTGAAACTTTTTTCCGTCTCACAGAGAAGACTGACAGATCAGTGGTTTACATCTTCCTCAGTGCTCAGTGTTTGTTTGTTTTTTCCTGTCAGGAGCGTGGAGTGTCAGTGCTGACTAAAGCCCTCGAGCAGTGCCTGGCTGTGAGGTGGGGTGAAGGATATGAGGTTCTTACTGATAGCACAGCTCCTCCCATCACCAAGGATATGTCCCAGGAAGTCATCGAGATCCTCAAGACACTCTTCAACATTGCTCACAGGTTTCACAGGCAGGAGCCAGATGAGGTGACCCCTTGAACCCAAAAATAAATTAATTAATTTGCGGTTTGCTAGTTGCATTGACCTCTATTCTATAGTACTGTTGAACTGTGTAGGCAGTAGGCAGTCATCACACCAGTTGGATCAAAGAAACAAATGAAACACACATTGTTCACATCCTATTGGTAGATTTGACAATTTAAGTGAGAAATTGCTTTCTTCCATTGCAGTCCATTTGAGATCTGAAATCTTTATCTTTGCTAGCTACATATGGATGAAAAGAAAAATCCATTTTATTACAACATTGGTTTTATTTCCATTGTTTGTTATGTAGTGTTGACCGATCATATTTTTATTGTTACAGCGATATGAACATGCACAATAAACACGACACAAAGGACTTCCTGAAACATTATGAATAAGAAATTTTTTTTTATCTACATGGGACCTGGGTACATGAGCCATGGATTTACGCCATTTTATTTCTTTATTCAGTGGGTACGGGCTATTCAGTGTTTGGTGTCTATGATAGCAGTGTTCATTCTAAAGCATAAAGATTAACTGTAAAGCTTATATGCACACATTTATTTTTTTAGTATAAGTCATATCGTCTTCGCTTTTTTGTCTTTAAATTACATAGCAATGCATACCATCCTACTGTAACTGCAGATGTGCAGCCCAGCACCTTCAGTGCTAGTCCTTTCTATATTAAAACAGATAGTAAGGAGATCAGGGTGGTGGATGGTAGTGCAGTGTGTCCAACTTCCATGTGGGAGACTGTATTTTGCAACTTGTGAAAGTCCAACCAGAGCTCATGGGTTTGGGCCTTGCCTCAAACGAGAAGCTCCTAAAACACAGCATCCTTCATTTCCCATAATGCAACTTGACAGTGTCTTTCATTAGACCCCCCCTTTTTTTTTTGCTCACTCAACATCCCTAGTCTTTCTGTTATGAATTTGTTGTTTCATCATTAGTTAGTTACACTACTAAACAAACATTGTGTAACAAACGTTACACAGGCTCAGCAGTGTTAACCATGACAAGTACACCAACCTTTATGTGTAAAATGTGCCCTTTATTTTTTAGGAGGAGGCTGCTCTGTTTCGCCACCTAGCAGCTGTGCTGCGCCACTGCCTGCTGCTGTCATGTGATGGAGAAGACGTGTTGGAGGAACTTCAAGGGTCAGACTACAGCTTTAAGCATAACTACGTTTATTTGACAAAATCTTAAAGGCTCTGTATGTAATATTCTGAAGCACGGTACGTATTATTTTTTATGTATTAATCACTTTTTATTGCCAATTAGTGAACGGGTTGTAATGTAATGTAAAAAATGAGATCACGCTGCTGAGTGCCCTCTCTCTCTGCTTCCCTGCAGTGTCAACTATGTGCAACACCAGCTAATGTTAGCTTATAAGTGGAGTCCGTTAACTTGTAAAATGACAAGCACCCACCAACAGAGTCTAAAGTCAAAGATAACATTTCTGCAAAGCTTGTGAAATACACTGATTAGCCATAACATTATGACCACTGAACACTGATTATCTCCTTATCATCCTGTCAGTGGGTGGGATATATTAGGCAGCAAGTAGACATTTTTTCCTCAAGTTGATGTGAATGGGCAAGTGCAAGGATTTGAGTGACTTTGAGAAGGGACAAATTGTGAGGACTGGGTCAGAGCATCTCCAAAACTACAGCTCTTATGGAGTGTTCCCGGTCTGCAGTGGTCAGAGGTGTCAATCAAAAGTGGTCCAAGGAAGAAAAAGCGGTGAACTGGAGACAGGGTCATGGGCGGCCGAGGCTCATTGATGCACCTGGGGAGCGAAGGCTGGCCTGTGTGGTCTGATCCAACAAACGAGCTAGTGTAGCTCAAACTGCCAATAAAGTTAATGCTAATTCTGACAGAAAGGTGTCAGAACACAGTGCATCACATTTTGTTGCGTATGGGGCTGCATGACACTATCAGGGTGGTCATAATGTTATGGCTGATCGTTGTATAAATTATATGATTAGTTTAAGCTATCTAACGTTAACTTGCTTGCTAATGATGATAAATTGCCAGATAGCTAACATAGCAAAATACTAGTCAGCTAGCTTCATCCAAACTCCTGGGGCTAATTTGGCTGGTAAATTGACATACTTCCTGTTTGCAGGTTACTTTGTCGCTTGACGTTTAGATGCCAGATAATGTGGCTGGTTATGACAGACAGTGTTGTAACAGTACAAAGCGAATGATTGCTTTCTACTAGACAAAAGTGATGCGAGGCAGGGGCATCCAACAAGCTAACTGTAGCCTAAACTAAGCTGGGGTTGGCTTGCGCGGTGTGGGTCTGGCGTTGGTTGCTTTGTGGTGTTGGCTGATGAGGTAATTTGTTAATAGCAAGCTAGTTTGTTGCATGAAGTCAGTGGTCCACATAAAATATAGTAACACTGCAGACAGTAGCGTTATTCTAAATATGATTGTAATTTATTTCAACGTTAAGTCTAGTGTATACTTAACATTTTTGGCCGATGCCCAGAAGGATGCTTGATGCTGACTGCAATTCACTTAACAGCCATTTGTTTCACTATTTACAATTTTCTTCTGAGAGTTACATAATAAACCTTCAAATGGATGACATAATCTACAGTATGTCCACCTGATGTAAAAGATGGAACTGTAACTACATAAGCCTACAAAACAGATAAGGGAGCCAAAGTTGATACCTTAGCTAGCGAAACATAATATTTTATTATGTTCTTTCCATAGACATACAGTTAATGTCCTGTCAGCACTGCCATTGACATGTCTGGATGTCCTGCTATCTGTCCATGTGGACCAGGCTTCCCACAGGTGGGAGGGACTAAACATGGATTGTGTCCACACATTGCTGCTATTTATGGACCAACGCCTGAACAGGGCAAGTGTGTGTAGTGAATACTTGATGTCATCGTCCCTGAATGATTACTTATAATACTTGTATACTTGTGTTTGGAGAAAAAAAACAATGTATGTGAAATACTGATGTATTGGAATGGAGTGCACTACTAATAGGAAAGCAAAGTCAAGACTTTCAGTCTTAACTAAAATAATTATACCACTATTATCCCCCAAAACTAAGACTTATAAAAAGGAGGCCAGCCATAATTTTCTTTACTTATTTGACATAATACATAATACATAAATATGTAGTAATGTGAATAAAAAGGACTGTGCCTTTTACAGCACCACTTTTCTTTCTTTGATAACAGATTTTCACAACATGCCACACAACCTTCTGATTAGTGGACAACCCATTCTACTTCCTGAGCCACATCAACAAAATCTACTACCTTTTACTGAAAAAAAAGCTTGGGAACCTGGGATATTTATTGTTTCTGCACTAATTTTTCTGTGTGTGCCAATGTGATCACAAGTTAAAGACTATATGGGCAGAAACAACGTAGCTTTTTCCAAAGTGTAATAACTTTATCACAACTGCCATAGCTAAACATTGCAGTACAACCTTGACATTCAGTTATAGTAATAGAAAACTGAATCATCTTTTTAGCTTGCAACTGTTCCTATAATTACTTTTCATGCTAAAATGGTGGGTTGCAGGCAATTGTAGTCTGCCCTGACTGCTCATATCCTTCTCAGAAAATAAGGCAATGTCAAACTGAAGACTTCAGTGGTAACAAAGTGGTCGTTCACTCTAAATATCATTATATATTGTAGGAAGCACCTATGTTGACACGTGAAATGAGGTGGAATCATGCTATTTCAGGTCTTATTTATTTACACTGGTTCCTGTGAAACATTAATGTGTTGTCATACAGGGTCACAAGCTGAAGGAGAAACTAACTCCTGTACTGAATCTGTTGACTGAGAGTTCCCGCGTGCACAGGGAGACACGTCACTACTTACGACAGAAGGTAATGTATTTTTTTCAAATTTAATTGTGTGTGTGTGTAATTGAATTACTATGAGCAGTACTGTAGCCCTCATAAAATATTTAACCTCTACTGTAACAGTGATTTAATACTGCTAAGAAAATAGCAAGATACAAAAGCCCACCCTGGGCACATTGACGCTGGTAGTTTTGTTCTAATCCCAGTTCTAATCCCTTTGCCTGAAAGGGAGTAATAAAAACTCAAACCCAGGTGTGTACCAAGAAGCTGGATCAGTTTCAGTCAAACAATTAGAATCATAATGCAATTCATACTGTCATAGATGTTCCATGATATCATCATGAAGGCCATTCAATAAAAAATTAGTATGTGTGTGTGGTTGTGTATGAGGTAACAGAATTGTCATTATACTCCTAACATAACATGCACTACTCCTACACTGAAAAAGACAGTAAGCTGCACCTTTTCTGCCCTATGGTCTCTTTCCATGACCATCAATGACTGAACCTACCTTTGCACGACTCATGAGTGACTGTAGTCTGGTTACAGTACTAATGAGCTTTCATCTGACCCAACCTTTGGCCCAGATCTTACCTCCACTGAGGGACGTTGCCATCCGACCTGAGCAGGACACAACACTGAGAGGCCAGCTGGTCCGCCTGATGACCCACGTTGACACAGATGTGAAGCACTGTGCTGCTGAGCTGCTTTTTGTGCTCTGCAAAGAGAATGGTACAGTCACAGTTTACCACAGACTCATTTACTTCCATGGCAGGAACACCCAGTTTGGAAACATTTGCCTATAGGCCATGATCAGTCATATTGTACGTGAGTGCATATTTAAAGGTCCTGTGTGTGACATTTGTGTGATGTTTTCATTAGTGTTTAATAACCAGAATATATTAATTATTTTTTTGTTAGCTTACAATGAGCTGTTTTTATCTACATATGCCGTGGGTCACCTTCCATGGAGTATGCCCTGTTAAACCGTCATGTTTCTAGAGTGGCCCAGAAGGGACAAACCAAACACTGACCAAAATAGTTTCCCATTTGTGCCTGGAAGGGGAAGGTGAAGTGAGGGAGTTGCAATCTGCAACTGCACCACTAGGTGCCACTAAACCCTACTCCAAAGCCGGTCAAAGGGGACTAGGGTGAAAGCTCTTATGGTCTGATCAAAGGAGCTTTTAGAACTGTGAAATTTCAGCGTGAAATCAATTCATCATGATAGAATCGCTGTGACACACATGAAACAGCTTTAAAAAATATGCATCAAGAGACCATCTAAACTATAAACAACTTCATAAGTCCACATGAAATTGGAAATCAGAGTGCTTGATCAGGGAATCAGCTAATTTTAAATCTACAAGCTAACTAAACTAGCTAACGACATCTAACATGACAGTTCAATCAATCAATCAATCAGACTTTATTTGGATAGCACATTTCATACAAGCAAAACGTAACACAGTGCTTCACACATTAAAACAAATAGGGGTACAATATAACTGAGGATGCAATCTTAAAGGGTAAAAAATTTCACCTGGACTTTAAAAAGTTTGAAGCACTAAAGTTTACGTCTTGTGTCCCTTCACAGTCAGCCGCTTTGTCAAATATACTGGTTATGGCAATGCTGCTGGACTGCTTGCAGCTCGGGGACTGCTGAATGGAAGAAGGAACTCAGGCGACAGTCAGTATTCCCAGTACTCTAGTGACTCAGACTCAGATACAGAAGAATACCGGGAGGCCAAAGCCCGGATTAACCTGGTGACTGGCCGGGTGGAGGCAGAGCAGCCTGACCCAATGGAGGGCATGAGTGAGAAAGAGAAAGAGGAGGAGGCACGTCGCCTCGTCAGCATGATCAACAGACTATCACGGTGAGTGCATGTCATTACCCATAATGTTGGACAAATCCAAAGAGAAACTAATTAGATGCTACACTCCCCTCCTCTGTCTTATGCAGAGACCAGATCATTCAGCCGATGGGTGTGACAGCAGAGGGGAGACTGGCTCCACTCTGGGGCCATATGAGGGGCTGCACACTGGAGGAAGAGGAAGATTCAGAGGAGGATTTGGATCTGATGCCAGAGGGGAGGAAAGACAAACAGATGGAGTAGAAAGATATAAACGTGGAGCAGTATACTGGACAAGAGAGTGAAAAGTCTTCTTGCTTCACCCCTTATTTGTAGTTCAATTAACCACTGTACAGTATATAATTTCTGCCACTAGGAGGTCTCTCACATCAAAACAGTACAAAAAGACAAAGTTTGATGACGTAGTGAAGTAGCATCTGATCATAGGAGTTGTTGTCTTCACCATCATTGCCGTCAGCTTCTCCTGGTTAGAATTCCTTCAGGAGGTTTCTACGCAGAGCTGAATTATCCACAGAGGTCTCCTCCTCTCCAAAACAAATAGTCCTCTGATTAAAACTAGTAAAAACACTGAATAAAATAGTTCCATCTTAAAAATCAGTGTTTCTTCGTTGCTGTTTAGTGGACAAAAAACACCAAAAGAATGTGCAGGGTATAAACGTGGCTTAAAACTGGATAAAACATTTTCTTTATGAAGACCGGTAAACCATTACCTGAATACAGTGACAGATTTCTGTGGGTTTGAACAATGTTGGAAACATTTGGGATAAAATGTAATGATATAAGTACACAACTCAAAAACATATATAACATAGGTGTAGAGCTTATATACATTTCAATGTGGAAATGTTATATAATAACTGGAATTCTTCCTTAAACATTGAGGCACTGTTATAGTAGATGCTACATCATATGGTTGCAGGCATAATTGTTTCTGAGCTTTGAATCCACTATGCACTGAACTCTGAGAGATAAGCCAATAACTGCAGCAGGGTGTAAACACATCAGAGAGAAAGACAGGTATGTGAAGGAGTGTGACTTGGAACATGGGACAGGCTGAGCCAGTGAAGACAAAGAATTTGAACACTATTTTGTCAGTGAGCAACATTTTTGTTATCTATGGTATTTTTGTTGTTAGACAACTGAGCACATTTGCAAAGAAATTTATATTATGTGTCAATGATGTGGATTCAAACAAACAAGAAAACTTTTAAAGTTGTAAGCTACTGACTTTTGTCTCATGCAAAAACTAATAAAAAATAAACTTTCTCAAACTAAGCATCACAAGTTCCCAAATCCTGTTCTACTGTACATATCATAAACTGTTACATTCACATGCAGAATTGAAGATGAATTTTAGAAAGTGATTTAAGATGATATTCCAGATTGTGCTAACCTCAGATCCTTAGACAGGGCAAGCCAAAACTGGGGGACCTTGAGTGCAAAAGCTCAGTCTCCTTGAACAGGGACTTAAGAACAGCTGGAAAGGCCATGCCTAGATTAGATGTATAAAATCTTAAAATCAACTCTAAAACAGACTGGTAGCCAGTGAAGAGAGGCTAAAAAAGGCTTGGTATGATTGTCTCTTTTAAATTATTATAGGCCGAATAGCTACATTTTGTTAAATGAAGGCATCATACAGCGTATTGCCATAGTCAGAGAGAGACAAAATAAAAGCAAGCAGGGACATGTGCAGGCATTTTGAGGGTCTGTTGCTCTAACCTGAAAAAAGGAAATAGTTTTCAATTTTAATGAAATTAAAAACTATTCAATTCAATTCAAT
>NW_023339696.1:320149-323193 GCF_004916995.1 Morone saxatilis
GCCTATCCACAAATATGAAGGAAGAACAGCTTACTTAAGGACTTCTCGATTGCATGGCGAAGGTCTAAACCCACGCAATACTCGAGCAGAAGCTACTGGGTATCAAGCCTTCAGGCTGGTGGGAAGACCTGCCGCCAGTTTATGGTGTAAAAATAATCAGTGAAGTATTCCCCCGAGGTTTCAGCACAAGACTTATAGGGTATTTAGAGAGCAGCAGCTGCAGTTCTGATGCCAAAAATGGTGTTTGACACCCCTCAAACCATGGAATGCACACCAATTCGCTAGAGGTACTTTTACCACTTCCAGAGTTTAGGAATACCCTGGATTTTTTTTTTAAAGAACTTCCCTAGACCGCCCTCTTCAGTCTTGTCGTTGACCATCAGCACCCCAGCTGGTAGTTTCTCGCGTTTAGATGGTTGTGAAACATATATCTACCTAAGTGTATCAAATATGTAGCGCACTGGTGTATAGATGATATGCATGTATTATGGATCTATGCTAAGAAAAGACAACAAGTTTTGTTTAATGAAGATATCTTGAACTAAAACAGGAGACCAGCGCGCCAACTAGCTCTGCTCACGTCGGACGCAGAGAACGGGGTGAACGGTCCTTATGCTCCATAGTAACGCAATGTTGCATACTTGGCTGCTATTCAAACAAGTAACTTGCATGAATGAAGGCGTTTTTATTAGAAAAGCGACATTATTTGACGTAATCTGAGCTGTAGTGCTTCGCGTTAAAAACCAGCAAAACTTGAGACACAGAGAGTATTTATTTTGCCACGATGTGGAATCTGGCGGCACAGCTATGCTCGGGTGTGAGCAGCGTTGCATAGCAACAAGACGTTTCGTTTCACATATATTCTGGGCGAGATCGTGAAAAATTTTCACAACACACAAGCACAGGAGTATTACTGTACATTCAGCTGAGTGATATTATGAAAACTAAAATGCGATATGTTTCGTAGAGAATGGTAAGGTCAAAACACGATTTTGATGCAGAAACTAACTCAAAGTATTTGATTTTTTTTCACTAAAAATGAGAGAATGTCCGCCATGTTTTTTCGTCTCACGGCCGGGAGTTTCGAAACGCTGCATGTGACTGCTGGACGCAAAACAATATGAAAAGAATAGGCAGAAAAAATGTAACAGTGATACAATTTAAGGGCCATTATTGTAACCCCTCTACGTTTTTGCACTTTGGACAATCGTAGCCAGGTCAACGTTTTTATATGAGACTGGGTTGATCATTGAGTAAACTGACAACCCCTGACTAAGTGACATATTTTTTGGATATTTATATCCATACTTTTATGGTAAATGGTAAATGGACCTGTATTTACCATTGTATAGCGCCTTTCTAGTATCCAACCACTCAAAGTGCTTTTACACTACGTGCCACATTCACCCTTTCACACCCTTTCACCCAGTGATGGCGAAGCCCATGGAACAGAAACTAACTCATTCATACACATTCACACACTGATGCACAGCATCAGGAGCAATTGAGGTTCTTGCTCAAAGATACTTCGAAACGTTGTGGGAGGAGCCGGGGATCGAACCAACAACCTTCCGATTAGTGGACTTTGACTTACTGCCTCTGAGCCACATTTATATTTTTATATATACTTAATGCATAACAATAACAGTAGAGAACACCTGATAAATTGTACAATGAACACAAATAATCAACATGATAACTGCAGGTAGTAATTGGATTTTTTTCAATGTCAATGTTTATATCAAATACATTTTTCCTGGAAAAGGCAAATCGTGAAGAGCTGTGAAAGCTGTGAAAGATGTTTTTTCTTATCTTTGTAAGAGTGCTCTCAACCACTCATAGAAAACTAAACAAAGAAGACCTAAATCAGTGGGTACTAACAAAATAAAAACAAACTCTGGAAACAAACAAAAATAAGAGAAAATTTGTTCATAGATTGCTTCCCACACAAGGCCTATTGTTCCTCTATATTTAACAATAATCAAGGTAACAACCATTAGGATGTACTCAGCCAACTTTTATTCTTACAGATTTTTAGTTGCACACCTCTGAATCTGAGCACAGACAAATGTATATGTCTATTCAATACAACTTCTGATTACGGATGTTTAGAACATCGTCCAAATTTATGAAATGATTTTTGGGGATTATTGATCGTTTATAACTCATGCTCATTGATCTACATTTTTTTAAGATAATTTACAAATGTCAGTAAACATCATGACCACTTATGAAATAAATTCAACCTTTACAAAGCTCCTGTTTGTTTGCTAACCCTAACCATAAAAACAAAAAAATTACTCCAAACTTAAATCTACTCTATACTGAAATAAACCAGTGTATGTACGTATGTATGCACTCCCTTGAATCACACTCCTTCCAGTTTCTCAGTTTCTCTTGCTAGTTGAAAGCCATATAAAGCATAAAATACTTCTGAAAAGGTGAATTTTCAGCTGTTCTGGGTTGGATGTGTGGCAGAGTACCTGTGTTCACCAGAGGACAACATCTTCAACGTAAACTTCTCACGCTTCAAGATCAGGGACCTGGGCAGTGGAGCAGTCATCCTTGACATCAAAAAACACGGTCCAACAGGTACTTTTTCATCTCTTTGTTCTTTTTGAACTGCTGAATCTTATCAGGAAAATGTAAGTCTAAAGCCCTGAAAGAAGCTCCATTAGTCCTGACAGCCTACAGGGAAATGTATTATGTATGTATGTTATGTATGTTATGTATTATGTAATGTATGAACAACACAGGCTGCTGAAAATGTATGTGTACTATAATAACTTGATTAGCTGTTTTGCCGTCTGTCTGTTTGATTGGGCCCAAATCCCCACATGAAAAATTTGGAGCAAACCTGAACCAAGTCTGACCATGGAAACAACCTGAATTTCTAAATAATAAAATAATAATAATAACTAAAAAATGTATATAGTTTATTGCACGCTAAAGTAAACTACATTGTGCATATAATATAGTGCAAATTATTATCAAAACTAATACATAACAAAATTACTCATTAATCACAGTTGCGTGTATTATTA
>NW_023339696.1:323201-327172 GCF_004916995.1 Morone saxatilis
TAAAAAATTATTAAAGTATTAAATATATTAAAAAAAACAAAAAATTTAAGTCTTGCTGAGCCTGACCTAGGGCAGCAGTTTTGGGCCCGAACCCAGCAGGGCTTGTCAAAACTCAGTCAAACCTGTAAATTCAATGCAATGCAATGCATTGTGAAGGGCACTGATGCTTGGTCCATCATTTTTCTCAACACCATACCATATCCAGTTTTTCCCACATTTTCTCTATTTTCTCTCTTTGTCCATTTTTGTCCAGAAATTCAAGACGTCATTGATCTTGATACAAGCCGATTCATCCAGTATCACTTCTCTCCTGCATTCCTGGCCCTCAGAGAGATAGGAGCTACGTAAGTCAGAGATATTTTACTATGTTAGATGAACAGCTCTGCTCTATGTATCAACTGCAGGAAAATATGATGGTCTAAAACAAAGAAAGAATAGATTGCTGCACCAAAACATTTTCTATTCACACTTCCCTCAAAGTGTCATGAAACTTTCCCAGATGTTATTATTGGTTAAAAATCACTTGCTGATCAGCCGCCTGTCTCTCAGGTTGGAGTTCACAGTGGGCAGCAAGGCACTGAACCGCTTCCGTCTGATCGAGAGGCATTTCTTCAGAAACCTCCTGCTCAAAACCTTTGACTTTGAGATCGGCTTCTGCATCCCACACAGCAGAAACACCTGTGAGCACATCTACTGCTTACCTGACCTGGAACCTGAGATAGGTACAGTCAAATGATAAACTGACACACAAGCACACACAGACCATTTCTACAAAATGTAGGCAAACATGAAATTGTTGTTTATATGTCAAGTGAGGCTCTGTCCATAATAGGATCTCTATGAATATTGGGGTGGGGACAGAGAACCATATATTTCATTTTTACCAACCAACATTTTTAATATTTTCTTTGTAGCAGCACTTGACATAGTTGGTGGTGTGTGACTACTGCCTTAAAGCATTATGCACTTGTTCCAGCCCTGTGCCAAAAGTTACATGCAAGAAGAGACATACAAAGGCACCATTCACTCTATTACAACTCAGTGCAGCAAAAGGATTTAAGGTAGAAAAAGTTACATAATATGGCTTTAAACTTTGATATGTTGATGGTACAATAATCACATATTAGAAGTGGAATTAGCCATTTTCAAATGATGGCGTAGGGATGTTCCATGATGTTTGGAGGATTACAGAAAAATGTGTGTTTTAGTAATAGTACTAGTAATAGTTTTATGTACATCTCACATTGTCTAACTCCTTCTGAACATGTTTCTCTTTTGCTCTGCTCAGTTGAGGAGATGATTGCCAACCCATTCGAGACACGCTCGGACAGTTTTTACTTTGTCAACAACAAGTTGATCATGCATCACAAAGCGGAGTACTCCTTTACCCCACAAAGAGAAATGGACCCATCCACGGAATATAAAAACTGTCAGTGAAAAGTGTCAGCCTCTGATGTTGTCCCATAAATAATGCTTCTGGTTGTACAACTATTATTTTGTATGAGATACAATTTTAATTAGGTTTTTCTGCTGTGGGAAAAAACAAGTGACGAGTGCTTCATTAGAGTATTCATTAATGGTACTGTTACAGCTTTTTGACGAGCTATGTATTTAATTCTTCTTGGAGTTGTAAGGAAATAATTATAATGATTGTTGTAGTCGTGTTGTATCTATCTAAATCTTCATAAGAGAACAACTTAACACTACAACATAAAAACAAGTGTAAACTAACAAGTTACTGTTATTGTCTCAAACTATGGAGGACCGAGGCATAAATAAAAATGTATATTCCATTAAATGCACCAAAAATAATATTAAGAATAAATAATAAATATTTGTATTAAGTAATTTATAAAATGTAAGATAAATTGATATTTCTGTTTTAATTTGCTTAGGCCATTTACCTTGTATTAATTTCCCTATTTATTGACTTTTACTTTTTATTTATTGACCCATTTAATTTTAGTCAATCTATGATGTTGATCAACCAATAGGCAAAAAGTGGACCCCATGACACGATTTAATGACAGCCCTTTCATTTGTGTAATGAAACAGGAAAACGTAGAAAGAAATGTAAAAAGTATAAAAAATATAGAAATAAATAAGTTTGGGGAAATAATTAGGGTAAAGAACACAATGGTAAATAAATACAGAAGCGAATTTAAACAGATAAACAATTTATGTCACATTTTTATAAAATAATGAATGCTTACATTTATTTTTAATATTATTTTTGGTGTATTTTATGGCACATTTAAGTCATTTATTTATTTATTTTTGATTGTGGCTGTGTTGGTCCTCCATAACAAGCTGGTTACACAACGGGAGTATATTACCTGACAAATCCTTTTTGCACTATCACATAGAGGTTATTATTATGTCACACAAGTTGCTCTGTACCACCAGTGTAATATGTCTCAAAAATGTGTGGAATTGCAACATTGTGTGCAAAATTATATATATATATTTTTTAAATGTTTTGGTTGTTTAATGTTTTGACCTACCTAAGAATCAAATGTATACATTTAATAACATGATACCAAAAATATTGAGCAGGAGCATGTGAGAGCTTCCGGAAAATATAACCATGCAAGGAAACAGAAACAGATGTTCTTTTATTTTTGATTTTTTTTATCAAATCGTCTTTATGATTGTAGAGTAATGTCCTGTAGCGTTTTAAAATCATTCTGCATCGGTTGCATTGGTAGACAACATCACAATAAAAGCAGATACTATGTTCACTATCAAGGTTTTAATCTCTGCAAGAAAGTGTTCATAGTAGCATAGTAGGACCTGTAGTGAAAGAAATCAGATAGCTTGGAATATTTAAGTCTAAAAAACAACAGTATGCTTTGAAAATGGTCAGTGATGTGATAAATACACAATTTGGTGAACAAAGGATATGTGCATGCTTGCACAGCTATGAAAGAGAACATCACTGAGACAGAGTAATCAAACATTTCTGGAACAAAGAGAAAAAAGTGGGATAAGTGAGACCATAGACAACACATAGATTAGATTAACATGTATGCTGATGACCAAAAAGTGTGAATGTAATATACCCCTGCAGCCTTTCCCCAAGAATATTTTTTAGCAGCAATGGCCATTCAGCATTTTCCCAATATATGATAGACATGGCCACACATATGCTAGGTTTGGTTGTCGTCCACCATGAAAATCAATATTTTTTTCAGACTCAGTGACTATATGGCTATGTGGCTATATCTGTGAGCAGTTTATCTTTCTAGGCCTTTGGTAGAGGAGCTCTGGGGTTCATCTGTAGGGGAATTTAGTGGTGGGGGGACACTGTCACAGCTTACAGTCCCTGATATCGCCACAGGCAAATTCATTAATGTTGTGATGTTTGGCTGTGTTTTTTTTTCAACCGTCAGAATGTGAAAAAGAACAGTTTGGAAGCTAATCAAGGAGTTATCACTAGTGAATTAAATAACAATTGAAGAACAGCTGTTGGAGTGTAACAGGAAACTCCAAACAGCATTCACTGTGTCATGGTGATTTGATAATATAGCAATGAATATTACAATGTAATTGAGATTGAGATAATATATATCAGTAATTTTACCTGGAAGTGGGGGTAAGAGGACCGATTGATCGCAGGGCACAGACCCTTAGGATTCCATTTGAGAATCTGTGTGAGACGAAGTAAAATTCCAAGGAAGAAGTGAAGTTAGTAGCATTGGCATTACAGTGACAATTAAAATGTGTGCAGTAACAGAGAGATGAAGAGCAAGAGGAATTCTCATTGCATCAAGGGATGTCCCCCGGCAGTCTAGGCTTTATTAGGCATACAATAATAAATAGAGTATGGTTCCTTGCTAGGGCTAACCCATTCACTTTTCCATCAGTTGAGAAACAGCAGACAAGACTTTGGTGTTGACAAGCTGCAGCGTTTACTGACACATGGTAGTCTAAACAGGTTTTTTTTTTCTTTTCTCCCACACTCTTGCTGC
>NW_023339696.1:327272-327464 GCF_004916995.1 Morone saxatilis
GGGACGGAGAGACACCGTTCTGTTTACAAAAGATAACGAAATTAAGGGTCAAACCTCCCAGATAGAAAAGTGTACATGTATTCAGTATAAAGTTCAGAATTGGGGAAGAAGACAAGTTAATTGTGGCAAAAGGACGGACACAGTCAACCAGTGAAGAAGAATTCAGACGAAGAGAAGAAAGCAAGGCTGGTT
>NW_023339696.1:327561-330617 GCF_004916995.1 Morone saxatilis
AAACTCATCCTCAGGTACTTGAATTACACAAATCTAGACATCAGAAACTCCACTATTATTAAGTTTTTGTTGATAAAGATTGGCTTACGATATTCATTGGTTAAACGCTTACAGGATAGGTTGACTGTTGTGATGTGACCATCAGTAATAATCAGAAGCAGAACAACATGGCCACGAGTTTTTCTTTTTCTTTTGCTGCTTCTGCTGTCACTCCCCATTTGATTTTAGCGCAGTTCAAACCTGCTTCAAACTTTTAAACACTGCATTGCATAGAATTCAGGAAGTTTTTCTACCAAGGGGGTATATTAGGATTGAATTAGCACTCCTTGTAACATCTACACTGGAAACAGGACGTTAATAGGTACGTTTCCTCAGACACACTCCTCACAAGTAAAATGTGCACAAAGACCTGAGGACCTCTAGCAGCTGGTTGAACTTTGACTTTTTCTTCTTAACAGCAGGATTCCTTCAGCTGCTGCTAACGTTAGTTAAGCTTGTTTCTCTGATGACCTAAGATCCAGAGTCCAATGACTAAAATCCTTCATGCTGTTAAAATATGATCTGAGATCTAAAACATGTATGGTAAAAAATGTGTCTTAAAACTGGATAAACATTCATGACGTTCTGTCAGACAACCACAACAGTGAAGCTTGCAGTGAAGGGGATATGACGCCAGTGACCTATGAATATTACCTGAATGAAATAATACATTTGAACATTGTTGGAAACGTTTGGGATAATGTAAGTGCACAACTCAACAACATATACAGTTTAATATAGTAATATAGTATAGTCTAGTGTTTATAGACATTTTACCAAATGCTACATACACATTATAGCTTTGAATGTTGGAGGACTTTGCTGGTTCCAGTTGAGCAAGATGCACTTCTACACTATAGAGGATATTATTATACAATTATCAATTACAATTATCTAGCATCTAGCATCCTATCCAGTTCTGTACTGAAGAGGTACCATATTGGAGTAATGACCAATGACATTTCTGAAATCATGTCAGGGTCAGGTCAGGTCACAACACAAAAATGTTTTAATTTTCTGCATTTCAAGAAAATATGGATAATTGACACTGTACATCAGGGATCTCAAACTGCCTGCCAGTTCTGGCCCTACTTCTGGCCTATGATGTCACGTGATGTAGATTATGTTGCAGGATTATTATTATTATTATTATTTTCTAGTTGTTTTATCGCTATTTGAACTATCCCTTCATACATTTTTTTTAACCTTTGGTTTGAAGGACTTGTTGTTCCCTCCACCTGTAATCTTATTTCTATTTTTAAACTAATAACCCAGACTGGAAACAGGAATTTTTAAAAAATTGATTTTGTGAAAATATATTCACCCAGCTCAAGCTCTCTAACAAGACAGGAAAAACAAGACAGACAGGATCCCCTGCTTCAACAATAGTGTGCAATAGATTGGCAGATGGAAAAGGAAAATTGTAATAGGCTAGTAAACATTCAAAACACAATATTAAGATATTAGGAGGTTCATAATCCCCAAAATTTGATCAAAAGTTCAATATTAATAGATATTAATGGGGGCCAAGCCCAAGTTGACCCTGCAGGCCCATCGGCGTGATCCAAGTTGCAGGCACAGAGATCCCAAAACATTCAGGGTTTCTTTAGCATATTTCATGTTTTTTTATTTATTTTGCAACTAAAACAAAGTGCGCCAAGGTTTTCGCAGAAACTCAGTACATCATGGGAAAAGTTTTAATAAGACTGATTGTTGCCGACTTACACTATATAACTAAGGTGCCACCTACTAACCAAATTTTGCACAGTGAGGGGTGGAACTAACATTTAACATATGATTTAATTAAGCAGTCACTGTTTTCCTTACAGTATATACAGTTGATCGACACAAATATATATATATAAAATCCAAAACACTTTGATACATGGTTCTCCTGAATTTTGCACTTCTGTGAGTCACAAGTTTGCTGTGGTCATGGGAAATGCCTTTTAGCAGTATAATTAGGTCTGCTGAGGAGGGGAGGGAGCTTCCTTCCTGTCAGCAGTTTGACTTCCTGTGGTGTGGGGTCAGTAGTCGGTGTGAGGACAGCACAGTCAGAGATAAATCAGACTACCCCTTTCAAAATGAGGGTAACAGGATCAACTCTATGAAATAGTCATATAGTAATGAATTCTTGATTGAAATGAAAGTTTTACATTTGTTTAAGTCTTTCTTAAAACAATAGTCACATTGAAAGAGTTCTATCTTTAGTAGCTGTAAAGTGATGATGCCCTGTTTCTGTGATAAAAATGGGGCATCAGTTTTCATCCAGAGCAGTTGACTGATTCACCAGTCCAGGGTAGACAAAGAGAGGAGCTCAGTACATCATGGAAAGTCTCCCTGCAGTCTAGGCCTATAGCAGCACAACTAAGGGATGGTTCAGGAATCACCTGAGCCAGCCCTAACTATAAGCTTTATCAAAGAGGAATGCAGTAGCCCTGCATTAAGAGAGTGCAGTGTTCTAGAGGGGTAATAGGGTAATATGAGCTCTTCAAGATATGAAGATGACCATGAAGAGCTTTGTAGGTGAGGAGGAGAGTTTTAAATTCTGTTTTATGTTTCTACTGTCCTACCTGGTGGCTATCCTATATGTAATGGTGGCACTCATGTTTCCCACCTGGAATATTAATAAGGTATTTTGTATTGTAAATGAAAGTCCTGAGTTTGCCTGACTGTATAAACTCAATAAGGAAACAATTAACGGGACGATAAATCCAAACTTAATTTAGAGGACCAGTGAGCAGGATTTAGTCAAACACGCAAAAAACGCTAACGGCCTTATCTAGAGACAGTATGTCCTCTCTGGACTACTGTAGGGCTTTATTTAAATATTTAAATGAAACAGGTTTATTATACAGAATATAACTTTATAAAGGCATGATGTTACACTCTCCAGTACAAACGAATGTTGGCGCTGCGTGAGTGGCAGCTAGTTACAGCAGCTCTGAACTTTCTTCCCTCTTTTTAGTGTTTTAGTGTACTTTTTAAAGTTATTTTTATAGTGTTTTAGTGTACTT
>NW_023339696.1:330721-330850 GCF_004916995.1 Morone saxatilis
CTTTTTAAAGTTATTTTTTATAGTGTTTTAGTGTACTTTTTAAAGTTATTTTTTATAGTGTTTTAGTGTACTTTTTAAAGTTATTTTTATAGTTTTTTAGTGTACTTTTAAAGTTATTTTTTATAGTGT
>NW_023339696.1:330950-331080 GCF_004916995.1 Morone saxatilis
TCAACATTCTGGATGGATAGTAAAATCCAAATAATAAAATTATGAATAGTGAGTAAATTCTGAATTGTTTCCTATCTGTAGAACAAAATCCCAAATAAGCTACTCTAGAAACGAAATACAAAATAAGGCG
>NW_023339696.1:331180-334282 GCF_004916995.1 Morone saxatilis
AGAGAGATATATGTGCCCTTTTTTCTTGGATTTTAAGACACTATTCGATCCAGTGTTTCCTCTTGGGTTACAATGCATTAAGGTAATTAACTTGTTTTGTCTGGATGCTGATGGATTCTAGTGGAAAAACGATACCTGACTAAATACAATATTAAACTGTGATCAGGCTCATGATATTACATTTATATAGCTGTTACAGTTACAAATGGCTTTGTCCATACATCAGTGTCGATTGTGCCCACTGAAACTTTCAGATAGTATAACACAGTGCCTCAGGGCATTTCAAAAGCACCAATTTCAGGTCGTAACCCAAGTAAGCACTGGACCCCCATATGTGGATTGATTTGGAGCAATAAGCCTTCCTATTTCAGGCTATGTGAACAGCTGGTCTGTGGTCAGTCCAAGTGCTTCTCAGCGCACATAATTTGACAGTACATCAGCATGGAGAACACCAGGGCCAAGATCTGACAAGAGAAGAAGATAGGTCAAATATAATTATAACCTGCCAGAGAACAAACAGCTGGAATTACTATGAATTTGATCCTGTGTGAAACAGCCATTTCTTCACCTAATCTTTAAGACAAGATCAGATAAGTAAAGTTAAGTTAAGATAAGATAAGTTAAGTTAAGATAAGATAAGATAAGATAAAACAAGATAAGATGTTCCTGGCTGTATTGTACTGTATAAGTTATTGTACAAGTTGGCACAGCAGCACAAGAGAATGTAGTGCAAAGAATAGGAAAATATAATAAACTATAGAATAAGGTTAGAATAAAATCTAACAAAATACAAATAAAATAAATACAGTATACACTGAAGAACAGAATATTATAAACCTATGTCTATATGTACATGTGCAATGTTTCTAAAAGTATTATGTATGTACATACAATATTGGTGTTTTTTAACAAGTAATATGTAAAATGTAGTTTAACTTATATTAATTTATATAATCTAGCAAATAGTAAATTATGATTAGATAGGCTTTCCATAATTCCAATAAGTAGATAATAATATAATAATAATTCCCCTATTATTACCAACACAGGTGTCACACAAGGGAATGTTATCTAGGGCAGTGGTTTCAAACTGGGGTCAAAGAGTTAAGTTCTAGGAAAAGGAGGAATAGAATAAAATAATATTAAATGTAGCGAAGCCTGCGAGGTAGTTCAGGTAGTCAACTCGAGCTGCGCTGCTATACACACATGACAGCCCTCACTCCATAATCACTAACCAAACGCACCATTCCAGTCTGGTGGTCTATTTAAACTGCACATTTCCCAGCTCTCGCTCTGCTCTGTCAAATGCCTCCTGTTGCCGCTACATCCTTAATTGGCTGCTGCTTCTCTGTAAGCCCCACGCACCACCCCAGCATCCCACCCCTGTAGGCTCGGCCTAGGGGTTAAGGTATGTTGCTAAATCACTCCCCAATATCTCTATGTAAACATATCTGTGGGGAATGATGAGGTCTGAGCCTAGACGCTGAAATCTAAATATGTTATAGTGCTGTAATAAACATTTCAAACGTGAGTTGTCTGACTGAACTTTTATCACAATTTGTGGAAGTTGGAACAACAAGGGAAGAAATAGGGTTGGCTGTTTTTACTGATTGTAATTAATAGTGACAGTAGTTTGATCATTGATTGACTATTTATAATCTTAAAACCTAAAACTATAAAAAATTACTTAGAGGGGATTATTATAGAGAGAATATTATATTTGATTTCTGCAAATAGATCCTCCTAAATGTTACACACTGGACCTTAAAAGGTGTGACATTGCATTAAATACACTATTTCCTTATTATATTATATGCATTAAATTAATGTTTATGCACTTAGAAGAAGAATTAACTTAAAGAACAGAAATAAAAGCTTTCCATACATAGTGAACAAGGGCTCTAAGTTGTTAGTACAAACGACCCTTGTAAAACAAAGGGATTTAAAATTTAATAAATATATAAAGCTTTCTTTTCCATAATGAGCAGGGTTTGAGGCTGTATGAGCCTAAACTGATTAAATAAATGATAAATGAATATTAGAGATAACTACCTGCACAACACCAATACACACTCCAAACCCCAGGACTGAGGGAATGTTATCCAGCAGCCACTGCCTGGCCTTCTCATAGCACGGCTGCAGAGGACAAACACAGAGAGAGTGAGGGACAAGGACAGTAACATTTAGTAAAAAATGATTATTAGAAGAACTACAATTTTAAAACACATTTTAAATAATAATTTAAAAAAAGATGTACTACCATGCACATGCATGGTGTGCACACATTATAACTCTTCCCACAGCACTCTGATCTTATTTTCTCTTATCTTTATTTGCATATTTAATGATGAGGTAAAGTAACGGGAAGTAATCAATTTATGTTACTTTAATTGTGATATTTGACAACATTTTTAACAGGTAATTAGTATAATAAGGAATTATTATCAACATTTCAGGTGCACTCCCTTTCACTTTTACCTCCAAATAATTTTTTTAGATAATATGAATAAACTGCTTGTTTCCAACCTATCTGACTGCTTGTTTCTTTCCCAATCTTCTTTGTAGTAATGTTACAGCGTTTTAAGATCTCTGCAGTGAGTTGATGAGAACAATGTCATTAACAATAAAAACCAAACTTACAGTTAGTATTGTAGTAATATTCAGCAACCTTCAGAAAGAAATGCAGAATATCTCCGCTGTTAATATAAATAAATAAATAGTAAATGGACTTAGCACCTTCTAGTTTTCACCTATACACATTCATACACTGATGGCAGAGGCTGCTATGCAAGGCACCAACCTCCTTATTAGAAACTAATTAATCCCATTCAAACACCAATATCTTTCTTAACGACATAAAGACTGGAGGGACAGATAACTGTACTCAAGATAAAATAACATAGAAAGGAGGTTAGAGCTACAGCCACTGGCTACCATCTTGGAAGATTACTTGGAAAATACTTTACCTTAAACTTAAATAAAAAACTTTTTTTACTTAAGTATCATTGGTAACACCTGTTTTTACCCTAGTATTGCATGTCAAAATGACTGCTTTGACGAAGGTCCATTGTAAATCCCCAGTTGAGATTAGGGGGGAGAAGG
>NW_023339696.1:334382-334508 GCF_004916995.1 Morone saxatilis
CAGTTCCATCTTCCAAGTGCTCCGTTCCGGCCACACTACAACCGCTGCACTTGGTTAGATTACAAGTTGCCAGGTAACAGAAAACATCCGATCGAAAAAAAGAAATATTTTTGATAATTCACATAT
>NW_023339696.1:334613-340895 GCF_004916995.1 Morone saxatilis
AGTCAAGTCTTTTATCACTGTTAATCAAGCAAGTCACAAGTCCTCAATCTGGCGACTTAAGTCTGACTCGAGTCAAGTCACTCGAGTTCCCCATCTCTGGTAGAAACAAATGCAGCAGGTAGGGAATAAATAAGCAATCAGGGCTGTGATTTTTCAGAAATAATCTGGAATTTGTGTGCAGGTTTGCATATCGTAGAAGACTGGACTATTGGCCTTGGTGGAGGTCTGCACTCTCCAACTGCTTTTATAATTTTTTGTAATAAAAATAGTATGCCAAAAGTGTCAGTGGGCAAAATGTTACCTCAGTCCCCAGCAAGAGGACTGTGTCGGTCTTTGACACTTACTTACTACTGTGTGTTCAAAATAAAAATACATTTTTTTTGTTTGCGTGCTGTACTGACTGCGCAGCAAACCATGACACCTAAACTGGGGTATGAACCAAACTGTGTAACGTTACACCCCATGTCAGTATGAAGGGTACACACCACACTAGATCTTTCATCGGGCACGAGAAATTAGGTCCAACTTAACTCAAGCCCAATAAAATTCTGTGTCAGCCCGAACCGAGCCCAAACCATAGAAGCAGATTTGGGCCAAGGACCACCTGAACCTGAGATTTCTGCTTTAAATAAATAATTCAATTACTTAATTACAAGTAAACTACAATGTGAATACAATAAAGTGCGAATTATTATCAAAATTATTAACAAATTCACTAATTAATTACAGTGTAATTATGCATTATTAATACAATATTTAATTTATGGTTAAGAAATCTAATTCTGTCTGCGCCCGACCTGCAGCAGTAGTGTCGGGTCCAATTGGTGTCTGGCAAAGAATCAAAGCTCTAGTACACACTGACATAATTTTATTTCTTTTTTAAATAATAAGCAGCATGAAAATTCTACTTATATCTAACAGTAAAAAAGGTAAAGGCCATCTGAATGATATATACAGTACATCAGACAGTCAGTTGTCTGTAGACTTCGAGTGTGACCAAAAAGTTTGTAGATAGACATACATTGTGTATCTACTGTATACGTAGATCAAGTAACCCTATAGTAATAACAAGAGCAGGACTTATTTTTTAAATATATTGGTCCTTTAACAAGAAGCGACTGTGGCATCTTCCATCTACAGTTACATAATGTGTATAGTCTGTCCTACGTTCAAGTAACAGAAGAAGTCATGCATTGTTTAAGAGAGCTCACCATTTTCTGGACATTATCCCAGGATTTTTCCAGTCCAGGATCTGATTTATAAATCTTCATACCATCCTTTAGTTCACGTTGTGCTTTGAAATCCAGCTTACAAAAAGACACAGATATTTATTCAAATGATACATCCATTAATTATCTATACCCGCTTATTCTTTGTAGGGTCGCTGGAGCTTGGACAGGTGAAAACCATTCAGACTCTCAAGGCCTTGAATGAGAAAGGTTGGTTGTGACATTCCCACTGCGTCAAACAACATGTATGCACCACAAGTGTCCCTTCTAAAATGGTCAGCAAAACCTTTTTAGTTTTAACGTTTCCCTTTTCTGTTGCAGCATACTTATCACAAACCTAACCTATGTTGTACGAAGCCAGAAAATATTAAAATCAGCAGTCTGTTGGTCATTCTTTTATGTAGTTAACATTAAAGCCGTAATGTGAATTTTACTGCTTATTTTGTTGCTATTCTGATCTTATTCTTTTCACTTTCTATTTTATTTGACAATTAAAGGTTAAAGTGTATGAGCTTACCTTGTCATGGAAGATGTGTATAACCACTATTAGAGTCACCTCTGTCAGGACCAGGAGCAGAAGGATCACAAAGAACTGCAGAACAGAAAAGAGCAGTTGGAGATTGACACTATAGTGTATACAAGATTATCCCCACTGAGATGTTATTGCACCTCTAGTGCAAGTGAATTTCTAAGCATTTTTAATTTCTCCTTATTATCTGGTATTAGTAGGACCTGATAAGCATGCAAATATACAATATACATGGGGACGGCTGGTATAAATGGGCTAACTTAGACTTAGACTTAGACTTCTTTCTATTGATCCTTTTGGGATGACTCCGTTGTGTATTTGTGTTGTGCAGGTAGATATATCTCTAATATTCATTATCATTTATTTAATCAGTTTAAGGCCTCCATACAGCCTTCAACCCTGCTCTTATGCGGAAAAGAAAGCTTTATAGTATTATAAATTTTAAATCCCTTTGTTTTACAAAGGTCGTTTGTACAACAACTTAGAGCCCTTGTTCCTATGTATGGAAAGCTTTTATTTCTGCTTCTTTAAGGCTTAATTTTTTTCTTCCTAATGCATAACATTAATGTAATGCAGTATAATATAATAGGACATAGTGTATTAATGCGAATGTCAACCTTTTAACGGTCCATGTGTGTAACATTTAGGAGGAATCTATTTGCAGAAATTCAATATCGAATATTCTCTTTCTAAATAATCCCCTCTAAGGTAATTTTTATTAGTTTCCAGGTTTTAAGTATTTAATAAATAGTCAATCAATGATCAAAACGTACTGCTCACTATTAGATTACCATCAGTAAAAACAGCCAACCCTATTTGCTTCCCTCTGTTGTTCCAACTTCCACAAAATTGTGATAAAGTTCAGGTCAGACAACTCACGTTTGAAATGCTTTTTACAGCACTATAAATATTAGATTCAGCGTCTAGGCTCAGACCTCTCATTCCCCCACAGATATTTACATAGAGATATTGGGGAGTGATTTAGCAACATACCTTAACCCTAGCCAGCCTACAGGTGGGATGCTGGGGTGGTGGTGGGGCTTACAGAGAAGCAGCAGCAATTAAGGATGTAGGGCAACAGAGGCATTTTACAGCAGCAGAGGCGAGAGCTGGGAAATGTGCAGTTTAAATAGCACCACCAGACCTTTGGAATGGGTGCGTTTTGGGTTAGCGATTTATTGGAGTTGGAGGGCTGTCAGATGTGTGTATAAGCGCGCAGCTCGGATGTTGACTACCTTGACTACCTCGCCAGGGCTTCGCCTTAAATGATGGTTGGTTTATCCTTCTTCGGTTTTCCTTTTTCCTAGAACTCTAACTCTTTGACCCCAGTTTTGAAACCAGCTGCCCCTAAAACATCCTTGGTGTGACACCCTGTGCTTGGTTGACATAATTAGGGAATTATTATTATATTTATTATCTACTGTATTGGAATTATGAAGCCTATCTAATCATAGATTTACTATTTGGTAATTATATAATTAATTATAGTTTAAACTACATTTCCGTAGCATGTATACTTGGCTTAAAAATGACCCAATGTTGTATGTACATACATACATACTTTTAGAAACATGCACACTGTACATATAGGAACATAAGGTTGAATAATATTCTGTTCGTTCAGTGTTTATACTGTATTTATTGTGTATTTGTATGTTTTTGTTAGATTTTATTCTAACCTTATGTTCTATGTTTTTATATTTTCCTCATTCTTTTGCCACTACATTCTCTTGTGGCCTGCTGTGCCAACTTGTACAATAACTGGATATACAGTACGAATACAAGCCAGGAACACTTATCTTGTTTTTCTTATCTTATCTATTCTGTAACTAACTCGGATTCTTATCTTAAACTTAACGTTTACTTATCTTGATTCTTGGTCTTAAAGATTAGGTGAAGAAATGTGGCGCGTGTTCTCACACAGGATCAAATTCATAGTAATTCCAGCTGTTGTTCTCTGGCAGGGTTATAAGTTATATTTGACCTATCTTCTTCTCTTGCTCAGATCTGGCCCTGGTGTTCTCCATGTGCTGACTGTGACTGTTCAAATTATGTGCGGCTGGAGAAGCACTTGGGACTGACCACAGAACCAGCCTGTTCACATTAGCCTGAAAATAGGAAGGCTTATTGCCTCCAAATATCCACATATGGGGGTCCAGTGCCTTACCTTGGTTACGGAACCTGAAATTGGCTGCTTTGAATGCCTAGGCACTTGTATACTAATCTGAAGAGTTTCAGTGGCCACAATCGACACTGACTGGTATGGACAAAGCTTTGTAACTGTAACAGCTATATAAATGTAATATCAGAGCCTGATCACAGTTAATATTGATTTAGTCAGGTATCGTTTTTCCACTGAATCCAGTCAGCCATCCAGACAAAAACAAGTTTAATTACCTTAATGCTGAACCCAAGATGGAATCAACTGGATCGAATAGTGTCTTAAAATCCAAGAAAAAGGGCACATATATCCTCGTCGCCTTATTTTGGTAATTCGTTTTCTAGAGTAGTTATTTGGGATGTTTGTTCTACAGATAGGAAACAATTCGAATTTACTCAGTATCATAATTTATTATTTGGATTTTACTATCCATCCAGAATTTGAGAATAGAAGAGAGGACCCTTAATTTATAACCTGCTGGTGTCAGTTTGTGTGTTTAGGTCAAGCACTATAATGATGGGAATGCTTTTGACAAGTACGCCGGCTGCTTACAGTGCTCTTACTTATATGATATCCTAATCATCACTGTGATATTTTTAAATATTCCAATAGTAACTTCATTATCCATCGATTCTTTGTTGTTCTGTATTTCATAGGATTTATAAGTGGTATCTTTTTTTAGTGGAGGTATGTACTCAAATGGCATTAGTACATATGTAAAGAATGAATGAAGAATGTTTGACTCTTCACTAATTGTTCCCTACTGGCATTTATTGTATATCTGTATAAACCATAGGGTGTATTCAGAGTTCAGATAAAGTTGTCCAAATAAGGAAAGAGATTTTGGCAATTGAAGGCCGATTATGCAATGTACTAAAGTTTGTCGCCTCCCTGCCTGTTTTTATGGGAAACAGAAAGATAGGTGAAGGCAATAGCACACTGCCTTCTGTTTGCATCTAAAAGGATACCGCTCTTTTTTTTTACTGTCATGAACACAGGTATGTACTGGTAACAACAATTTGTTATTATAAGTCTAAAGGATTGAATAACTCCAACACTTTGAGATGTACAGCTACTATGGTTCATTGTCACCACAGTCTGACAAGAATCCTCTCTATCAGAACCCATGCCATCCGTTCTTCTTCTCTCCAACCCATCCTTCTTTGAGTTTGGCCTCCAATCAAAAAGACAAATCTTCACTATAACAAGAACTGTAGCCCACAGCCTGATAAAGCTTTTTCTCTGTGCTACCTTGATGAAAACTGCCTGAAAATAAAAAGCCATACTGCTGCTGTTTGTGTGACATTTCCTTCTTGCAATCAACTGTATAGATGTTCTATCTATACAGTTGTATGCTGTATGACTCCTTTACACCGGATACAGCAGATTCGAAGCTCTTGGTTCCCCTCTGGTGTTAGAGGTCACGTACTGGGTAAAAGTTGGTCAGGGTCCTTGAGATTGTTGGCATGGTTTAAATCTCCATTTATTGAAATAAATGCGCTGGGATGACGTGTCTGCAGTCGCGGACGGTGGTGTGGATGAGCGTCACAGGGTGCGCCGCATGCGATGGAGGAATGTAAACAAGACAATCCATGGCGGCCAAATGACTCACAGGGAGATAGTATGGCCTAACCGGAGGGCCAGCAGTTCCAATATCAAGTGTGCAGATCCTCTGCCTTCGTGACAAGCAGTCATGGGTTACAACATTTTAGAGTAAATCAAAGACAGAAAAGCTCCCTCCTCCGGACTTCTTACCGCTATTTTCGCCTAGTTCTGCCCGAACTATTAAAAGCGAATCTAGTTCCACTGAGCAGTCTGTCTTCTACCATTCAGCCATGTCTCAGTCAGACAAATCATGTGCCTCAACTTTGAAATAATTGCATATAAAACTGAATCTGAATTGCATAATCGAATTGAATTATTAGTTTGAACTGAATGTCAATAAACTTGAAACTGGAATATAACTATTATGAATCTGAATCTCATTGCAACTGAAGAACTGGTATTTGAGCTCACTGAATTACTATATATCTTATTACTAATTCAATTTTTTATTTTCAGTCTCTAAACTTTCAATTTCAACCCGCACAAGATTCACTTTTAAGGCACAGACGGTCAAACCTTAAGGAAGAATGCAATCGATTGCAGAGTAAAGCCTGCATTCTTCAACAGCCAGCAGAGGGCAGTTTCAGTTGCAAAGTGAATTCAGATTTCTATAATATTATATTCAGTTTTCAAGTTTATTAGAATTCAGTTTCAAAACTAACAAATTCAAATTATGCCAATTCAAATTCAGTTTTTTAAATGCAATTATTCAAGTTGAGCAATTCAGATTCAGGTTCTAAATGATTCAAATTCAGGTT
>NW_023339696.1:340920-350794 GCF_004916995.1 Morone saxatilis
TGGCACAAATATCAGCCCATATATCAGCCCATAAATGAGTGCAGGTGAACAAGGCAACAAGAAATTCTTGAGATCAGGTCTTTGATAGGTTTATTTGACCTCAAGCATTGTTATTAATGTTCCTAATTTCTATTAATCTAATTTTTCATTCCAGTCAAATGTATTCTAACAGACTGATCTGTAAATAAATAGATACTGCTTTGCTGAGTTAATGCCTGCTTTTCTTCCTCCAATGTCGAAGTGAAACTGTAAATAAAAGTATAAATAAAAACAATATATTTAAATAGCCGTAGTCCCCTAGGCAAAATATAGCAAATCCTTTGTGTCAGTTGTATTCAGTGAAACAAAGGGAGTCAAAATGATTATCACATCCCGTCCCTCATAAGTAAAATACACTGTACCTTGTCAATTGTATGGAGGACCAAGACTGTCAAAATCAAAAATAAATGACTCAATAAATAAATGAATGTGCCATTAAATGCACGAAAAATAAAAAAAAATAGGAAAGTTAAATATGGGTAAAATGTGACATAAATTGATATTTCTGTATTGATTTGCTTCTATATTTAATTAAAGTTGTATTTTTTAAATGTATTTATTACATGTTTTTATTAAGTAATTTATTTATATTTGATTTTGGCAGGTTTGTTTCAAAATACCCCTTTGTGCTAACTTTATTCAAATATAAAAATACATATAAAACGTAATATGGCATAAAAACACAATCATTATTTTCTTATAAACAATACAAAATACACATTTGTTCACATTCTTTGACTTCAAGTAACAATAGAAAACATATAAACATCAACACTATAAAACACAATAAAAAAGAAACATGGCACTCCTATCTCTATCTCTTTCTCTCTCTCTCTCACCCCAACCTGTCCGAGGTCTGCCGTTAAAAGGGCAGTTTCCTTGGCCCGTCGCCTAAGGTCGTTGTCATGGTGGGGTTACTGGTGTGGCGTTCTCGGAAAGGGTTAAAAGGAGTGGCGCTATAAAAAATAAAATTGAATTGAATATGGTCCCAGGTGCATGGAGGCGGTTTCGAACCTCTGTGAGCCACTCAGCAAGTGACCTCCATGTATATAATAGAGGAACATGACTGTCTACATCCTCAAAGAGGATTCTGGAGTATTGTCACAGTCCAGATGATACTCTGTAGGTAAGCAAAGTGAGGTCCATCCGTCTCTCTTCATTTTGAACCCTGGGAGCTCAGTCGTACTCTGCAGGCTCCTCCAAATCAATCACATTCTCCTGAAGATGAAATAAAAGGTTATCTTTTTTGATCGAAATTACATTTTTTTCATACATTTTTTCAAACAGAAATAGACAGAAAGCATTAACACAGAAAAGCCCGAACCACATCATATCATT
This sequence comes from Morone saxatilis, assembly GCF_004916995.1. Lineage (NCBI taxonomy): Eukaryota > Metazoa > Chordata > Actinopteri > Moronidae > Morone > Morone saxatilis. The sequence continues at coordinate 342,298 of NW_023339696.1, forward strand.
CCCTTAATCCCACCCACACCAGCCCCTCTAAAAATTAGTATAGATAGATCGGCCGGCAAGCTGAGATGCTGCTAACGTTAGCTTAGCTTGTTTCTCTGATAACTTAAGATGTGATGGTGCACGTATGCCCCTCTCAGCCCCTATTTGTTGATGCAGGTCAGGCAATTCTTTAACACTGGGTTATTATTTGAATACCTGCTTCTATATAAGAGCTGTCTTAATTGTAATAATGGAAGTTAAAAATAGGTTTTTATTAAATCACTTGCCCATCCTCCGTGGTTCTTGACCCAGGGGGCAAAGGTCTCCATATAGCACTCTGCATAGCCTTGTATGCGCTGGGCTCCTGTGGCTGTCACTATCCGCCGTGATACCTCCATGGTGACAGCCAGGCGTCGTAGTGTTGGACTAGCTGCTGGCGGCAGGGACGGGGCTTCAGATACCTGATTGCTGCCGTAAGTGTCCAGAAGCTTGGCAAATGATGCATAGGAGAGACGAGCCAAGCTGGAGCGCAGGAATTGGTCTGACTGGATCTATAAAAAGATGCATTTAGCTATATACGTAGTGGAGGTTTACAAGTGTGCAGATAATAATAATAATAATAATAATAATGATAATAATAATAATAATAATGATGATGATTTAATTTAAATAGCAACTTTAAAAACAGAGTTTACAAAGTGCTTTGACAGACAAAGCAAAAACAGGGTACGCAGAGGTCATTATAACAACAGAAAGCCAGGCACTGAGGCCAGATAGACAGATGTAGCTTTACACAACCTATGGTGAACCACTACCTACCTTAGTGTTGATAGAATCTCCCTCTGAAGAGAGTACCTGAACAAGCTGCTGCACCACTGCCTCTTTCTCAGACACTGCTAAAAGAAAGAAGTGACAACTTTCCAGTCAATGAAAGTGGGTCCTACAGCTCTTAGTTTGTGTGTATACTTTACTTTTTGGGCTGGACTGAAAATAGCTGTGTTAAAAAGCTCATTGGTGTCAGCTTGTGGCTACAGGTGCCAGTGAAAAGATGAAATACAAACAAGATAGTTCAGGTTATAGATCCATGAGTGTATTCTGGTCCCAGTAGTCATTTAGTTTAGCTGCTTCCTACTGGTGCATGGAGTAATGCCTTTTCCACATGAGCAGCAATTTTGTTGAAGAGACAACATTGCATTAAAGGAACTGCAAGCTGGTTTAAGTCTTATAATTTAGAATAGACTTTAAAATCCTCCTCCTCACCTAATAAAGCTCTCATGGTCAGCCCCTTCATATCTCAAAGAGCCTCATGAATATCCCTATTCCCTCTAGAACACTGCGTTCTTACTGAATTGCTGAGGCTACTTGGGTTCCTATAGTTTCTCTAAAAGTAGAACCAGAGCCAGAGCCTTCAGTTACTCAACTCCTCTCTGTGGACCAAGACTTGCCAGCTCGTGGTTCAGGAGGCCAGACACCCTCTCCACATTTAAGAGGTAGCCTGAAGACGTTGCCTCTTTGATAAGCTTATAGTTAGGACTGGATCAGGGTGAGTCGTGAACGAACTATCTCTGAGAATAGTTATTGCTGACTCATAGGCCTGAGACGTATTCGGGGATGTCCTTGGTGCACTGAGCTCCTCCTCCTTCCTCCTCTTCTGCCACTCATTCATGTCCCGATTATGCAGTACTAACTTCACTTCTCTATTATTATTTTATTATTATTATTATTATTTATTATTAATCATGCTATTATCATCGTTTGTCTCTATCATCATATAAGTCTTTTCTACTAGTATAGTTGTTGCTATTGTTGTTGCTGTGAACCTTTGTCTCTGTCACTCTCCTGTCTTTACCACCCATGCACTCTAACCCTACCCCTCTACCCCACTCTTTTCTCTAACCCCAACTTTTTGGAAGTAAGGTAGAACGTCACCCACCTAGAAGCGGGTCTGTCCAAGGTTTCTGCCTCTAAAAAGGACGTTTTTTCCTTGCCGCTGTCACCAAGTGCCATGGTGGGAACTGTTGGGACTCTGTAAGAGTACAGTCTAGATCTACTCTATTTGAAAAGTGTTCTGAGATTACTTTTGTTATGAATTGGTGCTATACAAATAAAACTAAATTAAATTGAACAGCATTTTGGCACTGTTATCTTTTAACCATCTTCAAAGTTTGGTTGTTTTTTCAACATAGAGAGGCATGGCATAAAAAAGGGAAGGGTCAAGTATCTAGGCTTCTAGTGGCATCTAGCTGTGTAGTTGGGGCAGCTGTGGCTCAGGAGGCAGAGCGGGTTCCGTCCCGCAATCAGAAGTTATTACATTCTTCAATTTGATTTAAGTGTGTGTGTGTATTACCTGGTGAAGGCTGGGCTGTGGGACTGTGTTTCTTTATACTGGTGGACCTTTGGGCAATCTTTTCAAGTTTCTCTGCTACTTCATTATAGAACTCAGGAGGGTAATCTACATCAAAATGAACCACAACAAGTATCTTAGATGAAAACTTTCATTGTGCCACTCTTCACTGTTGTCACATCAATATACACACAAATTCAGGTTACAACCAGGTGCAATCAGTAACACTGTAGCTTTCTAAGAGACATTGATTGACAGGCTGGTTTGCAGGCACACAGTATTATAGTGCATTTAAATCAATGAAAAATTCAACATTTTCATTTTTGACTTTCTTAGCAGTAAATAAATGTAACATGTATAGTTCCATAGTATAATGGAAGAGCTTACTGGGAGAGACGATGGCTGGCAATGGCTCTATTTCTTTGTCAATTGGCAGAGTGTTAGGCCTCTGAGGATAGGATTCATGCCCTTCTTTGTCCTTCTCTTTTTCTAATTTCAACTTGAAGAACTTGGAGATCTTTCTCCTAATCCTCTTTTGGTTCAGCTTCCTCTGCTGCTTCTTCTCACTTTCATCTTCTTCTGATGTAGAGGAGTGGGATATGACATCGTCCTGTGGGAACAGGTTCTTCTGCTATAGTGATTCTGATTTGGGTGTGTTGTAAATATTTTGCAGACAGTGATCAGCTTTGACTAGTTCATTACCACCACATTTACCAAATGGCTAATCTCTCACTAGTAATGTGGAAAGACGGACAGTCAAATTAATATCATACTAATATCAGATAAGAAAGTATACACCGAGCCAGCCACAACATAATGACCACTGACAGATGTAGTGAATAACACTGATAATCTGGTTATTACGGTCATTGGGTGGGATATATTAGGCAGCACATGAACATGATGTGTTAGAAACAGAAAAATGGGCCGCGTGGGGATTTGAGTGAATATAACAAGGGCCAAATTGTGATGGCTAGACGACTGGGTCAGACTATCTCCAAAACTGCTTGTGGGGACAGGGTTAAAGGTGGCCAAGGCTCACTGATGCACGGGGAAGCGAAAACTGGCCCGTGTGGTCCAATCAAACAGACGAGCTGCTATAGCTCAAATTGCTGAAACAGTTAATGCTGGTTCACCGTTTTTCATATTGCAAGAAAGGCAAAACTTTGGCATTCTCATCTTCTTTGAAATTTTGCAGTATTTTGATATTGTATATTTTTAGATTAATTTATTTCATTAAACATATTCCAGGGAATCCTCGGCATACCACTAAAGGAAGCTTGTGTACCAGCAGTGGTGGTAAAGGAACCAAACCTCCCTCACTCTAAATATAAGTTTAGAAATATTGTATGAATATTAGAGCTTGTAATAATAAAGAATTAGCATTCCAGGAATGTGTTAAAGCACACCTTCAACAGACAATTTAAACCAGCAGGCTATGAAGTTTCTTTGAAATCAAGCGTAGGCTTGTAGGATGGTATAATCCTACAAGTCAGCTATAGATGCTGCAGGCTGCTCATTTTGAACTTCAGGATTACAGAAACAGCCTAACTTAATTCTTAAATTAAGATAGCCTAACCTCCTTTTCTATTTCACTGGGCTAAGCAACTTTGTTTTCTCATAGAAACAGACTTAAATATACATAAAATGAAGCAAAAACAATGACAGGTACTTAACTTTAAGACAGGCGAGTTACATGTATTGGTAACATCTTACAAAAAATCTTACAAAAAATCTACAGCAACGATAACTTGAGATAAAAGGGAGACTGGGCTAAGCTTTGCCTGTTGACATTTCATTAGTTGTGTAAAAGCCATCAATTATGGCGTTATATTTTTGCCTCATTCCTGAGCGAGCAATGTGAGATTACAGAAACAGTTGAGTGAGTGTACAGTCAGAGCAAACATGCAAATACATTTATTGTGCACAGAACAAATATTTTTTGCTTGCATATCATTTCTCTTAAAAATATAAAATAATGTGGTTTCAAAATGTGTTTCTGTGCTCCAAATCTCCCATTGCTCTCTCAGGAATGAGGCACAAATAAAACGCCTTAATAAAAGAGCAGCCAAATGGATTAAAGAAGTTAGATAACATTGCCTGGTGGAAAAATGAAAGTTATCTTTATTTAAGTTAGTTACGAAGTTAGGGTGCTTGTGTAAAACACTTTTCCTATATCAGAATCAGAATCAAAAATACTTTAATAATCCCAGGGGGAAATTACTTAAATATTAAGTTAGAATAGGAACATTGACTTAGGAACTTTTTTCTTTTTTCCTAAATCACATCCTAACTCTAATTACCATAGTTACCAGACAGTTAAGAAAAAGGCGGCAGGTGAATTGTGGCTTTGACCTCAAACTTGATTTTCATTTTGGTCTTTATCATTTGTTTTGTTTTCAAAGATTCTGGCAGAGTTTTACCAAAACTATTATTATACCAAGAAGCCATGTAAACCTGGTCAGTATATATCTTGCTCTAGACGTACGTGTTGGACAGAGACCGACAGTTAGATGGATCAACCTAACCACATCATCCCATAGAGCTCAACCTACAGGGACAACTGCTGCCTATCTTAAATCAATAACACTTCCTTACATCTGTTTGGTCTCTGAGGTGTGACACTCTTGTCCTGCTGTCCCTGTTCATGGAGCCTTTAGGGTCTTTGGCAGGATGACGTGTAGTTTTACGAAGAGGCAGCTGCATTATGAAGTCCTTGAATCCAGTCTTCTTCTCATCCGCTGAACTGACATCTTCCACCTGAGAATCCCACCCATCCTTTGCATTTGTTTGTGGCTTGGAGCTAGGAAGGGAAATCATCAGAGTACACTGGACAACAGGACTGGTATAGGATAAGTATCCCACAAAACAGAACAATTTCAATTCAGATGATCCACGATGCATACTGATGGCAAAGAAAGTCTGATGAAGCTTGGACTTAAGGCTGCTTCTGGCTAATGTCTGGTCTGTACGAAATGGTACTCAGGCTGGCCAAATGACGGGAAATCAGAGAACCACATATAAAAGTGGCACAAATCAGAATTGAAAAGTTTAGATTCCATATGATTTGTGCTGCTGAGCAGAAGAAAATCAGATGTAGCCTATTTTTGTCTAAATTTGTAGTGCGAGGTAGCCTTTGACCAAAACAGATTAATAAATAAAAATTTGATGCTGACGTTAGAAATTATATCAGTATCCAGTCTGAGGTAAATTGAGAACAGTGACACAAAAAACAAGCCCAAACACAATACATAGCAGTGTGGTGAGGTGAATTACCTGTACTTGTTGTAATCTCTGTAGGTGCCTCCAACTCTGCCTGGCCTCTGTGTTTGGGGAATGGAAAGCGTCCGATGGAGAAAAGCTTGAAGGACTAGATGTGTCTCGGTCTTGATCTCCACAAGAGAGATGGACGAGATGGAGGAGACAGAGGAACAGCGGTCTGCAGACATCACTACCATATTAAATAAAAAGAGTTTACATTATTGTACTGTACTACTTATATGGTGCCTTTCTAGTTTTAGAACTACTACTCAACTGGGAACACCCCCCAAGAGCAGTAGTTTGAGATGCTCTGACCCAGTCATCTGGCCATCACAATTTGGCCCTTGTCAGGGTCGTTCAAATCCTTACACTGCATATTCTTCCTGCTTCTAACACATCAACTTTGAGGACAAAATGTTCACTCGCTGCCTACTATACCCCACCCACTGACAGGAGCCATGATAACCAGAATCAGTTTTAGATTTATTCATAATGTTATGGCTGATTGGTGTATATCCAGCCATATTGAACGGACACTACTACAATCGGGAGTCACTGCTCTGCTAAGCTAGAATTTCTCATGGTGAAGTGTAGACCTTTCCATCTGTCCATAGTTTACATCTACTGTTGTGACTGCAGCCTATATGCCCCCAGATGCCAACACCAAGGAGGCATATTCTATTGAGGGGGATCGACAGTGGGTCAGCCAACGAAGCTAAATCTACATTTCAAATAGTTTGATCAAGTACCCACTCCTCCCCCAATGCAGCTGGTCCCTCCAACTTGCGACACCTCCTGGCTTATCCCTCCTCACTCAGCCCCTCCACACCTCGCCATCAGACATTCAATCCACTTCACACCAAATGGAGCCACGCATGCCCCCACCCCGACACTCGGACACAGACAGGTTACGAAAAGAGCCAGGCACCCAGCCAACAGGGTGGCATTGCGATCTCTTTACGACCTCCTGTCATACGACGACATCGCTCGGGCCACCTTCGACAAGCTCCCGCGTCCATCAATGCCTTCGCCACCAACATGCACCACCACCAGACCTCACCGCGTAACAGACCGGTCTCTAACATGCCCAACTGATGAAGACACTGGAGAAGACTGGATACTGGACACTCCACCGCGGCCCTCTGAGCGGGCCCTTCTATGGAGCCCCACTACACCCAGTTCTGCCTACCGCCTACATGTTGGACGCTGGAGAACGCTGTCATCTCCTGCACACACCGACCTCTCACTGACAGGAGAGTCCTGCCAGAGCTGTCATCCCATGCGCGGACAAGAATCCCACCCCCCTGCACGTGACCTGACAGAACTGAGCGAGCAGCTTCACCCTGACAGACTGCTTACCCTCCATAGATGCTGAAGGAAGGATACAGCAAGGTCTTCCTTCCTGCTGCTGTCAAGGCCTTCCAACGAACACTCTTGATATGGCAATCAGATGCTACACCAAAAAAAAAAAAAAACACCAGTTGTCACCAGTCTTTTCCAATTATTTACTTTTAGCAAGGCAACTCTTGCATCTGGTTATTTCCTTCGTTCATCTGCTCCGTGTGATTTTTCTATTCTGCTCTTGTTATTTGTTTATTCTGCGCTGTTATTTTTCTTTATTTTACTTCCTGCCTATAAATGTATGCGTTCGCAAACCTGCAATCCCATGTGTGGGGCCACAACATAATAGTTTTCTATCTACTTAATGCCACGCTGAAACTCTGCCCATTAAAGACACTCATGCTATCCATTAGCAACACCCCTTCCCATCCTGAGGCGCAGCCTTGTAGGTTGGGCGTGATTTCCAACCACTACCAGCCTCGAAACTGTAACTCCCCAGAATTCCACAGCATTCTCCTGCCCACCCACCAGAGGAGAACCAAAGACCTTGGACCAAGTTTACACCCCAGACATCGGCTGAGGCCTACACAAGCCACCCCTCCACTCGTAGGACGCAGTCTGACCACCCTTTCCTACTGCTAGAGGGAGTAAACTACAGTACCTGGGGTGTACTTTAATAAACAAGTGCGCGCACTGGAACCACCCGAAAACCAGAGCAGGTCTCACAAAGGGCCACACCGACCTCTTTTTTTCCCTGAGAGCGCTGAGGTCCTTGGCTGGTGTTCCACGAGCCGCTGCGACAGCATTCACTTCTACCCCGCTGCCACCTATCCCGACCACGCATTTTTCTTCTAACCAACTGCAATCACGTTCTGGCTATCGCAAACTGGCCTCCTTCGGACCAAAAACCTCCCTGCAGCGAGGTGGCCGAAACATGCCCAGCGAATCACCGCGGCAACTCTCCAACACTGGACGCACTTGCTCCAGGGCACACCAAACATTTGCCCTCCCTCCCCCCTGGAGGCGCCTAACGGTCCTTTCTGCGCAACTACCGGCAACCTCAGCGAACAGCTTTTCCCATCAGGCTCTGGCAGCCCTGCTAACACCTCTGTCCTCGGAACGACACGCCCTTCCGCCCCGTGACCACTCAAGTTGCGCCTTCTTCTGTGTTTTTACCGATAACTACCACGTGCGTGCTAACGGGCAATTGTAGCGACCGTATACATAACGTCAAGCCTCCACCATCACTCGCGCGTCAAATATCTTAACTTTAATCAGCCGCATCCTAGTGCAGCTCCACCCCCACTCTCTCATCCTCTGTTTATACTGTCAAAAATACCTGCTAGTATATTGATTGCCAATTATTTATTTCATTTACTTGCTAAATATGAGTAGCTATCACTAGTCAGAATAGAATGCTCCATTGGCCAATCATCTGATCAACCGAACCAACCAAAATCAACAATGCTGTTGCCTTCTGGCCATAGGATTTAACCCTTAATTGGGCACTCATTGAAAGTACTGGAAAATCTAACATTTCATCCTGGAACTGTAGGTTCGAATAATGAGGAG
>NW_023339696.1:350894-351675 GCF_004916995.1 Morone saxatilis
CTCACTTGCCTAATAATTGTGCATACAGTGTACTACTGGATGGGGTGATCGGGATTGTAATGAAATAAAACTTGCTGCACCAGCCTTGCTTTGTCCACCTGTTTTTTTATTTTCCAGACACAAAGCAAGCAGTCTATCAATCATGGACAAGCCATAACATGAACCACGCAAATTTTTTATTTTTTATTTATACTATGTGTGCTCCAAGTCTGTTCACTGATTGCTGTCAAAGATGATACGTTTTTAAAGAAAAACTTGAAAGTGACGAAATTTCTAAAATCACCTCAGCATTTCATATTTAATGTTGGCCAATTTAAAGAACGGAAACTTTGAATTGGTAAAATATTATGACTGTTGTTTCTTCAGTGGGGAATGTTTACATGCTTAAATGCTTGCAAGACTTGTAAATGGAGACTGGCAATATGCTGCAAACGGAACGTCCATTAAGGCTACTGCACATTTCAAAACTGCAAACAGTGTCTAATGGTTTGTTCACAATAACTAACAATAACTACTACATTCTGTGGCACCAGTTTATCCATTGTTATCGGGGCTACCTTAATTTCTCAAGTTCCGATTAAGGTAGAAACGGTAACATTAAACAGCAAATTTTAATCCTTTGTGTAGGATTAAGTTTAATCAGTGAAGTTGCACCAAACTTAACTGAATAAAATGAAGCCCTAAATGTTGCTTCTGCTCTCACTTGTATTGGAGTTACGAGTTTTAAAGAGTTAAATGTGACTTTATAATAAAATGTGTATGTTTAGATTAGGCGTGATTG
>NW_023339696.1:351698-355446 GCF_004916995.1 Morone saxatilis
TAAGCTTTTTAACAGAGTTTTGTGTGTTCAAGATGTCACACATATTATATTGTAAGCACTGGAGGGCTGAGAACAGAGTGGGAAAGAGATTTAGAGGTTACTTTTGATGACCTATACTAGTAAATGCAACTCCAGTCAGGGCAACATAGTGAATATGTTTTTTAGTCGCCCCTCATTGGTCAATTTCTTGCATAATATCATGGAGAAGAGAACTGGGGACATTGGTAACTGTCAACCCAAGCTTACACCTCTTGGAAATTACAAAAATATCAAAGATATTCAAAGTAGCTAATAGTCAGCATTTTCTCTCCTCTGAGGGCCACACTAAGACAACAATCTCCAAACTATCAAAAATACCCTGGCAGAAACAGCTTCCGATGAACACCTCATTTATAAGATAAACAACAAACAGCATGACGTATCTTGGGGCTTGGTCGGAATAAATCAAAAATGTTATGTCCTGAATAGTTTTGTAACAACCTTTATTTAATTCAGGTTTATATCATCTTTATTTGTTGTTTGCTGCCAAACAACACGTGAAGCCCCGAAACCTGCTATTTTTAAAAATAGAACTGTATTTTGAGTTTAATTGTACATTGAGTTTAATTGTACATTAAAGTTTAAAATTGAGATGAAACAACTAGAAAAATCTTGAAGCATAGCATTATATTTTTTACATCATATGGTGAGCCGGAGGGAGGGCTCACCATAAATGGGTTTTGTTTTGACCATGTCCCCTTAGGGGCTCCATTGCTGTTGACATTTTTTTCATTTAATCATTCTTTTATTGTTTCCTTAAAAACAATAAAAGATTATTCATAAACAAGAGACAAAATAAGGATAAAAGTTCTCATTACAGTTCTTAAAGACAGTACACTCAAAGAAGAGCCAAGAAAATGCTTTTATACAGAAAATACCTGTTTGTAGGATCAATCATTTGTTTGGGTCTCACATGAACACACTATATTTGCCAAAGTCAGTTTTGGAGAAATATTTTAATGTCTGTGTTCCTCCCATGGTTTGAAGTTGGTGGAGTTCAGTTGGGAAACGTTATGTACTATCAGCACTTATGCACAAATCAGCATTAAGAAACACTTATCTATCAGGAAAAGTTTACACTTGAAATTTTATTTTTCTGACATTCCTATTCTTGTTTTTATAACATTATGGCTTGTGAGAGAGAATGTGTTTGGTATGGACCTCAAATTCAATTCTGCTATAATTTAATGATGGTATCCCAAATATTCTTTCTGCATTTTATTCATGTTTTGATGTTTCACCCCTCACCCAGATAATAATAAGAGATAGAGAGAGAAGGACATTATCACGACAGTGGGACAGTGACCTGAGCACCGCCCTTAAAAAAAAAATGTTTTTGAATGGTAGATTAAAGCTGCAGTAGCTAACTTTTATAAAAATAACTTTATGTCATATTTGCTGAAACTTTCCCTATCGCTTTGGGAGACAATAAAGTGTTGGGCTTGTTACTCAAAAAGTGTAATTTATTACTCATTACTTGCTTCTCTTTTCAAAAGTAATATTATTAATTTACTTATTACTCCCTCTCAACAGTAATTTACACTATTAGTTATATTATTTTTCTGCTACTCCCCACAAAGGCCCCTATGCCTAAAATTCAGGCATAGGGGCCTAGTTTTGTCTGTTAAGATCAAAATAATGGGAACATTCCCAGTTTCTGAACGTTAGCGTTTTCATCTTCCAAGTTATCTTTCTGCTTGGTGATATGCATGATTACATATATGAATCAAAGGATGTGAGTTGATTGTTGGATTTTAAATCAGTAGGAGGTGACAACCAAAGTAAAGTTGTAACAAAATTTCTTTGGGAGTAACTGTAATGCTATTACCGTCATGTATTAGTAATTAGTTAGAGTACTAAGTGCTGGGGAAAGTAATAATATATAATAATTAAATGTAGTACAAGGAGTTTTTAACTGGTTATGATCAGCCTCAATTTAATACCGATGCCAAGACCATCAGTGAGAAGATTGACTATTTCTGTAATTTTTCTAAATACCAGCGGTCGGATCCCCCTTGAAATCAATGAAACAAAGCCATAGAACCACTACCACTGTTGTCCATAGGGGTTGCCAGGACCAACACAAAATGAAAGTTCATTGTTTCTGCTTTAATGTTGACAGCAAAACTGGAACCACACACAAATTCATACCAGAATACATAAACGTTTTCATGCAACACGGATGCATGTTTTATTTAGAAATACACACAAGTTATCACAAAAACTAAACTCCACAAGTCAATGAGATGAGAATGAAAAAAGACATGAAGTCAACAGGACAAATAATCAGACACCAGCAGTCCTTAGCACAGCCCCCCCCAAACCTGTCCAGCGCCACTGTACTATCCAGACACTGGTACAAGGATTGGGAGTGACCAGACCAAGAAAGGCATGTATGTGGACTAGCAGCAGTATGATAATATGCTGCAAAAAAATCTCCACAGATAACAGATGACTGGGTCCATTACTGAATCCTCAGTATTTATTATTTGGTTAAAACTAGTGAAAACATTGTATCAGTCCTTTGAAATAAAGCAGAAAAAGGTAGAGCACTCAAAACAAATTAACAAAATTCTACACATTCCAATGAGTATGAAACTGATTTGGTTCTCTGTCTGCATTGTTGTGTTCATGCTTACCTCCTGCAACACAAAGCCATTTCCTCCCTAGCAGTGAAGCGTCTGCTCCTTCCAACTCTCATCCGTCTATATTTGGCACTTTCTGCACTGATCTCAGTCTTCTGCCTCCCTGTCTTTTTGTGCCCATGTCTCCCTATCCATATTCCGATCCCTCTATCTATCCTCTTGTCCAGCCCCGTCACACCCCCCAAAAAAAATCACTGTTCATCTGGGGCCAATAGGGAGCTAGGCGGCAGGGTGAGGCACTTCCTCTGTGACAGGAAACTAACAACAAACACCCAGAAACCACAAGCAGGGGAAGGGGGTTAATGAGAAAGGGAAATGTTTAATGGCTCTAACTAACGAGTTCTAGAGGTCAGAAGAAGGTCAGTGCTAAATATTTTTTGTGTAAGTTGATTTTTAAAATAAAACTGACTTTACTTAAGACCAAATATTGTTACTTTTAGTTGTATTCCTCCTTGTCTAAGGTTAATTACAGGTTCATGGTACACTTTTTACATATCACATTAATTTGACCAGAGCCCACAAATAAGAGTTCAGATTAAGTACAATTTATTTCACCAAAAAATTCTTCTAGTGGAAAATGTTTGTTGCACGAACAATTAACATTGCTGTGCATATACGATATTTATTAATCACAACAACAAGATATTTTCCTCTGGGCCATCATGAGAATTGTACTTCTGGCACTGGAAAAAATAGACATAAATAGACATACATTGCAAGATTGCAAGTTCGTTCCACATCTAGTAAACCCGCTTTGAAGTCAAACTAAATACTCACTTGGACTTGAGTCCTGTGACTTGAAAATAATGACACCTTCCCCCAAGCCCAAAGATTAAAAATTATGTTATGTATTTAGGTTCCTTGGGACGCTCTAGTAGCTCACCTATTCATATTGAAAGTTTTCCATGAATCAATTTATTGCCATTCATTTCCTGAATCAGCTAATGTTAACACTTAAGAACTCCTTTGTCCCTCGTGCCATCACACTCTACAACTCCTCACTCGGGGGGAGGAGGAAATAGGGTAAAGAGGACAGAAGGAAAGGATTGGTAGCCACTCACTAT
>NW_023339696.1:355546-362038 GCF_004916995.1 Morone saxatilis
ATGATGTAAATTATAGTCACGCGCGCAAAACGGCCAAGTAAACGGCTTCACTCCGGTCAATAGTCCACATTTGTGCGTTGCTGCTATTTTGATGTATTTTTATTAGGTTGCATATTTTGTGGGTTGGGTTTTTTGTGGTTTTGTGGTTTGTGCGATTGATCTGCGGTTTTTTTTTTTGTTTTTGGCGTTGTGTGTTTTTTTTTTAGGGAGTCGGTTTTTGTGTGTTTTTCGTGGGGTGGGGTGGGGGTTTGTTGTGTGTTTGGTTGATGCAAATCCAAAAACACACCAACACATAAAACCAATCCAACAGAAAAGTGCTGCAATCACCAGAAACGCCCTCGACAAAACGAAGTGCGCCAAGGCACCTAGGAGGAACCTCGACCCTGAGGGATGGACCAGTCCTGTGGACGCGAGACCTCAAGAAACGCATGAAGCAGAAGAAAGTTTGGCCTATTTTTGCGACAGAAGACGCACAGCGGTTAACGTTTTTTTTCACACGTCTCTTCTTTAACACTCCCTGGCCGTAATCTTTATAATATACAGCATAATCTTGTATCACGCGCCCATTACTACTACTATAATGTGCATACTTGCATTTAACTATTCATAGCAGAAGAATATTGATAATTATTATAACATTATATATTTTGTTATAATTATACAATACTCAATAAAAAGATTACGTCAATGACCAAAGGAACAACACGTCAACTCCTCTTTCCCCCAAACTGTTCAGCTCCTTCTTCTTCTTTTTTCTTCTGGGACTGGTCCATAGTCGGCTCGTACTCGGCCTGCGCATTCCGTTTGTCGAGTGTTTGTGTGTTTTTGAAATTGCAGCATTTTTCTTTGGCTTTGCTGTTTGTGGGTTTGTAAGTTTTTGCTTCTGCTTCGTTTCTGTGATCTTGCATTTTTCTGTTGGATTTGTTTTATGTGTTTGTGTGTTTTTGGATTTGCATCATTCCCGTGTTTGAAGCGCGTTTGCCCTTGTCGGCCACAGTACTATGCTACCCCATGCATATTTTTCTAGATCAACACTCTCTAGATCCAACCCTCTGTCCCACATAGGATCTGATCACCCTATGTATGAGTGATTGGTGTGGTACTTCTTTGGCTCTTACAGACTTACCTGTTGGCCACACTGACTTCACCTCCTACTGCTACAAAAAGCTGCGTATTACAGGTAACTAACTTACTTAAATAATTCGTCCGCACAAATGATCAAAAACGACCCTGCTGGGCTCCGTGTCTCAGGTTTATTGCTAATAGCAGCCATTACTTTAACGGGACTGAGTTGGGGGGACAGTTTTCTCGCTTGTTATGGCTCACCTGTATCTTTCTTTTTCTCGTGGTATGTGTAGACAGCTCCGGCCGTACAGTTCTTCCCATGGCGAGTCATTGTATTTTTCTTCCAATTTAAATCAGCTACAAGAGTTGTAAGGAAAATGAATGGTGTTAATGTTGCTGTAACCACAGAGGCTAAGATGCTAACATTCGCTGCTAAAAATAAAGATAACGTTACATATATGGAACACATGCACTGGTCAGATGTATTCAGAAATGGTCATATTATAAAAAGACATAAAAGAAGAAAAAGAAGCGCTCTTTGACCGACTCATTACCAGTGCTGACGAAAGTTTGTCTATCAAGCAATAATACCTTCGTCGTCTCCTTGTTATCCTGCTTTTGCTTCCGCGTCCTCCGCGTTCTCCTTCTTCTGTGCGTTTTTTGGCGGATTTCAAGATAACTTTCAAGATACCGCCACCTACCGGAGCAGCGTATGTAGAGCTGGATCTTACATTATACATCTTGATCCAGTATGGTCCAGACTGGACCAACATCAAGACTGGAGACTGGACCGTCCAGTGTGTAACATTTAGGAGGATATATTAGCAAAAATGGAATATAATATTCATAGTATGTATATTAGTGTATAATCACCTGAATCACCTTAGAATGAGTCGTATAGTTTATCTACATGCATGTCTCCTGCCATTGAGGCTGTCATGTTTCTACAGTAGTCCAGAACAGACAAACCAAACACAGGACATAGATTGGGCCACTCACGTTTTTCACAGCCACCATAGTCTCTCCTTATCACTTGGAAGAGTGAGGGAGAGTGAAGCAAGGGAGTTTCAATCTGCAACAATACCATTACATGCCATTAAATCTTACATAGACTGCTAAATACTAAGACATTCATTACCCGTCTCTGTACTTCCCACACCCTATATCAATGTGTTCCTAGTATCCCTTCCAAATCCCACCCTTGTCTAGCCTCTCTCAACCTTTGTGGCATGTTACCCTTTCTTCATTACACTGGCGGACTCGGGGGGGAAAAAAGGCCCCTATGGTAGATATAACATGATAAGGTGCCCTCTAGGATGTCCTTCCCCGACGCTTTGCTACTGTTTTATTAATTATTAATTTACAACAACAATTTACTTTACTCTACTTTACTTCACAGAAGTGTACCAAATGCTGAGATATAGGCCTACTGTATATATTTTTTAGGCTTTCTGGCATGCACTAAAATCATAAGGCCTTGCCCCCCATGAAGCTTTGGCAACCACATCCACAGCAATGTTGAGACCTGGACCCTTTCTAAGGGACACTGATACATACAAAGATCAAAAGCTGGAATTTTCTTCTTGAACCCAGAGATCATGAATTTAATTTTAGATGAATTTGACAGAACAGAGGACTAATATGTATACCTTTCCTCTAGATGGTGCCATCATCTCATCCTCAAATAAAGACTTCCAGAAACCTTGGAGGACTATGTCATATGATGAACCATTATCATTGTCAACAATTTCCCAAAAACATTCATCCATTAATACCTGCATAGTGCAGTTTAATACGCACACCATTCCTCCACGTAGAATCATGTGCTTTTTATCCAAGAATACCCAAATTACAGCTTCGTTATTGATAATAGATTCCATCTTCCGATTCCTAAACCATTGTGATCAATCTTTAGCTTCAGAATGGGTCTTTTCCTGGTTTAAAATTGGAATCACTGTTTCCATTTTGTTTTAACTTACATACCTCCCAGATATATTTAAAAAAAAAAAGCATGGATTTCATCTATCATCTCAATGTTTTAGCAGTTCATAACTTATCTTATCTTGCTCTGGATTATATTCCTATTCACATTGTACATTTATCTACCCATGTATGCCAAACAATTTAAAATTTACATTTACATTTCTTTGTATTTTGTTTATCAAAATACTTTTTTCCCCCTGTAAAACAAAATGTGCTTATATAAACATGAACCAACAAATTTCAACCAATAATACCATCAATACTAATAACAATACTCCTCAGTCTTCACTTTTAGCAACACAGAGCTAAGATTCATGCAATGTCATTGCTTTCTGGGGGCTGAACCTTACAGGGACAAGACTAAAATAAAAAGAGTATATCTTAAATAACTAAATTTTTTAAATAATCTAAACTTAAAAAATAAACATTGTACCTCTTTATAGGCTTTTATTTCTACTAAAAATGTTTTGCATTGGTTAAATCATTTGAAAAAGTATTTCATGTGTTTATTAATAAAAAAAAGTGTACCCACTGGCTTAAACCACCACCATTACCATAATGGGGTGTTGAGCCACTTGTAACTCAAAGTGCTTGTACTTGTGTCCTGAACTGACAGTGCTGTTAGTAGTGCCTGTGTTTACCTTATATGTCTTGTTTATTTCTGCATCTGTACAGCAGCATTTCCTGCCTATGTGACTGTGGATTTCCTGTTAGCAGATCCCTACACCCATTGCAACTAAAGCTCAAACTAACACATGCACAGAATAAAAAGAAAAAACAATGATTAGCAGGCACTTTTCTACACATCACTCATAGACACAAGGCACCAATACTGGAAAACACAACACTTTCTCTGGCACTGACCGCCTTAGTTCTTGGGTTTCCTAAATTAACCTAGAAACATTTAGAGAAAGTTAATATATATTTCTGGAGTTTGATTTTCTTTCAGGGTGGAGACACATAAACATACAAAAATGTATCAGGATAATAATCAGGGAAGAGTCACATCTTCTTGCACAGATAAATACAGTAGAAATATAAACACCAAGTTGACCCGCAGTTATCTTCTTAGTTCATACCAGCAGGTCCAGACCATATAAGGTCAGATATATTCAGATTGTTGAGTCATAGTTAAAAGTAAAATCTGGAGTTAGTGATGTGATGAGAGTGGTAAGGGAGGCTATAGCAGATAGTGGGACTTGACCACCTTCATAAACAACTATCCCCCATAGGCAGCCCGCCCAGCAGTTATCAGGAGCACTTCTCTTTATCTGCACTCTTTGAACATGAGCCCGTCACTATCACTCCATCAGCACCCTGCCCATTTCCCATGCCTGCTGCACATTCTTTCTGTTTTCAACACAAATCCGCTTCACTGCCCAACTGTTTAAGATCAGACAGAAACATTTTGAGTTAGGGGATAAGCCCCATAAATTACTGGCCCGACAGTTAAGAGGCTTACAAGCTAGTAGAGCCATACACAAAATGAAATCGAAATCTGGGGAACTGGTTGTTGATCCTAAATGTATAAATGATTGTTTTAGGGAATATTACGCAGAGTTGTACATGTCAAAAGGGGGGTGTCTCTGATTGGCTGGGGCGTCTGAGGCTCCCTAAATTGAATGATGCTGCACAAGAGGCTTTAAATTCTGACATCACCACTCAAGAGATTTTGGACTTTATAAAATCAACGGCAAGGCCGCTGGCCCCAATGGTTTCGGAATTGAACTGTATAAAAAGTATTCTGAGAAGATTGCTTCCCTTCCATTGAGGATGTTCAGTCATTCATTTGAAATCCAGAAATTTCCCTCCACGTTATATGAAGCCAATATCTCATTATTATTAAAAGAGGGTAGGAAGGAGAGTGATCTTTTCATCCTATTGCATTGTTGAAATCAGACATGAACATCTTTGCGAAGTTATTAGCAAATAGGGTAAATAAATATATATATATCATCTGTTATTCATGCTGATCAAACTGGCTTTGTCCCCAATAGGTTCTAATTTTTTAATGTCAGGAGATTAATGAATATAATGTATCATGGGTATAGTAGGGGTTCAAGGGTGGCTGCCCTCTGCCTAGATGCAGAAAAGGCATTTGACCAAGTGGAATGGGCCTACATGGTGAAGGTTTTTGTGGATTACAATACTTTATGCCCATCCATCTTCCTCCATCCTCACAAATCAAGAAAGATCAGTGCCATTCTTATTACACCGCGGGACACGCCAGGGCTGCCCCCTCAGCCCGTTGCTCTTTGCCATTGCTATTGAGCCTCTTGCCATTAGTATTAGGAACCACCCTTCTATTGAACCCATCCGATTGGGTAATGTGGAGCATCATATTTCCCTATACGTGGATGATGTTGTTCTATTCATATCACAGCCTGAGCAATCCGTTCCTGTTCTACTAGATCTTATAAGAACATTTGGTGAAGTTTCAGGATACACCATTAACTGGCAGAAGAATTTAGAATTTATGTCGCTGGGTGCTGATCTCAATGCTGAATTTTTGTATAATCTCCCATTCAAAATTACAGAAAGACTGAAGTATCTTGGAGTAGTTCTGCCAAAAGACCCTAAGCTAATTTTTAAGTTGAATTTTCTTGAGAAAGTGGAAAAACTGAGAAGGGACATTGAAGAATGGAGGACTCTTCCTCTTTCTAAAGTGGGTCGAAAAAATGCCATCAGAATGGTCTCCCTGCCTCTCTTTCAAAATTTACCCATTTTTTTGGCACGTTATTTTTTCAAAACTTTAGATTCGATAGTTATGCCTTTTATTTGGGGCTTCAAAGCTCATAGAATTTCAAAACCTCATTTACATAAACCAGGAGAAATGGGAGGGTTAGGAGTACCATATTTCCTGCATTATTATTGGGCAGCGAATGCTAGGGCCCTTGTCTATTGGCAGGCGGGTAACAAGATGGAAGTATCTGCTGAGACTCCCCCCTGGGTTGCCATCGAAATGAGTGATGTCAAGAACAGTTCTCTTCCAGCACTTCTCTTCTCAGGACCCAGACCCCCTGCAGTTAAGGTGGATAACATGATAGTTTTTAATTGCTTAAAAATATGGCAGCAAATTAGAAAGGGCTGCAGGGCTGCCAGACACTTCTATTCATGCCCCAGTATCGCATTCATGCATTCTCCCCATCCCTTTCGGATGGGTCCTTCAACATTTCGA
Source organism: Morone saxatilis (assembly GCF_004916995.1). NCBI lineage: Eukaryota > Metazoa > Chordata > Actinopteri > Moronidae > Morone > Morone saxatilis. Next base: position 361,773 of record NW_023339696.1, read on the forward strand.
GGTTAAAAGGTTTAGTTACTTTGAAAGATTTCTATATTAACAAACAGTTTGCCACATTTACTCAATTAAAAAACAAGTTTTCTCTTCCCACAACGCATTTTTTCTGAAATTTGCAGATTAGGAATTATGTCAGTCAATGTATGAGTCTCCCCTGGAAGGTAAAATGATTTATAAGCTTTTGTTGAGTCTGCCTGAATCCAAAAAAATGGTCTCAGGCTTTGTAAATATATTTTCTGAACAAGTGGTTTATGCCATGCACTCTTTGA
>NW_023339696.1:362138-366371 GCF_004916995.1 Morone saxatilis
CGTAACAGACCACTGCAGAGTCATTTGACCCGGTCTGTGTGTCTGTCTGTGGTTGTTGCCAGAGTCGCCTGTTTGCTTTAAATGTTGATGTCATGATATTCTCTGTCTGTTTATTTTGTGTATCTCTGTTTCATGTTGACCTGCTTTAAAGGCAGAAGCCAGGTTGACCCTGCATCCAAAGATCGAAACCTCCTTTTAGCTGAACAGTCACAACTTTGCTCTGCAGAGATCGCTTTTCTAATCACGCCCCTCTTCTCTTCTTCCTCTTGTATCTGCCAGAGTAAGGCTGTGTTATGTCCCATGTCAGGACGACCCATTAAGATGAACGAGCTTATCACAGTGCGCTTCACCCCACTGGACTCAAGCCTGGACCGAGTGGCCCTGCTCACCCGCCAGGTCAGTTTACATCAGCACCATCAGGCAACGTGGTCAGCTGAAATCTTACCTCATGCACTTACTAGCTTGATAGTTGTGTGCATCTTTGTTTAAAAAAAACACAACAAATCCTCTGTACTAACTCTGTAAATAACATTATTGCTAACATAGATTTAACAAGGTGTTCTACTACCCAATTAACATGATTTTATGAGCTCGTCCAATAAGTTTGCCGCCCCTTAACCAAACAGACAGTTACTAGATGTCACATCACAGGCAATGACATCATGCTCAAATCTTGTTCTGTGTGTTATAAGTAGATGTATTTCCCCTACCCTACTGATACAATCCTGTCATTTCCCTTCAGGACCGGTATGTATGTGCAGTAACCAGAGACGTCCTGGGCAACAGTGTCCCGTGTGCTGTTCTGCGACCCTCGTGAGTGCCAACATATCTACCTTCACTCGAACATTTCAGATGTTAGGCGTTCTCTGGACTCTGAAGGGTTAACTGATACACTCTCTGTCCTGTCCTTAGGGGTACTGTGGTAACTCAGGAGTGTGTGGAGAAGTTGATCAAGAAGGACATGATTGATCCTATGACTGGAGACAATCTTTCTGACAAAGATATTGTACCACTGCAGAGGGTATGTGTGTACTTCTGTGTAGAGGTTGGCTAAAATCACCTTTCTTTGGATTTGCATTTACTAATCTCCTGGGTAAGAACACTGACATAAGGTGCTTTTAGACCGTGTGTCCATTGTTTCTGATGTTGACACAATGGCAGTCAGCGGGCTGCTACTGTCCAGTGTGTAGAATTTAGTGGCGTCTAGTGGTGTAGACCTTCCAAGCATGAAGGAGAAACTACGTTGGCCACAAAACTCATAAAAAAAACATGAAAGGCCCTCTCTAGAGCCAGTGGTTGGTTTTTCCATTCTGGGCAACTGTACAAACACGCTGCACTGCAAGTAAAATTTCTTTATTCTAAACCATATAAAGGAAAAGTATGTAAGTATTTTAGCAAAATGTATTTAAAGTCAATCAAAAGTACAAGTAGTCATTGTACAGTAAAATTAAGTGTTGCACTATGTCTGATGTTTTTGGATTAATATTACTGCTGCATTTATGTGTAGTTTGCATTTTACTGCTATAGATGTTTATGGTTGAGCTATTAGACTCTCCATGTTCCTGATGTTCCTGTTTGGAGCCACAATTGCATAAATTAGCATTTATCCCTGATATTATACTCTATTACTGGACCTATAAGACAGTCCCCAGTGGCAGACACAGTAATGGCTCACTGTCTGAAAGCCCATGTAGCTTTTAGTCATAATGCAGGAACAGGTTTTTTTGTACTAAGTTCTGAACACAACAGTGTCACAGTGTTACAGTGGTGCTGATAGTCTTTCGTGTTCTGACAGGGTGGAACCGGCTTTGCTGCCTCCGGGGTTGACCTCCGTGCCAAAGAGGCTCGTCCAGTGATGCAAGTGTGAGAATATGGGATCTTAACGGCGTTGTCGCCATGACTGTATGTACAGTACATCCTAACTTTAGTTCTGTGATATACAGTATGTTTGTAATGGACTCCTAACAGTGTATGAACAACTTTCACTTGTTTTGATGGCCTTTGTAGGTAACTAGCAATTAGTTGGGGGTTTTTTTAGTCCCTCATAGATGTTTTGTCTTTCATTTAAAATACAGTTTCATCCTGAATAACATTTTTATATTTAAAAGATTGACTGCCAATTTATGAAAAGTATTTGCAGCCAGTGATAATAAAGCATTTCCACATCTTACACCCTGATGACAAATGTTCTGTTTTGTTTTGTTTTTTTATTTGTGTGTGTGTGTGAGAGAGAATGTATTGTATATGAGACTCATTCCTCAAATTTAACTGCATTGAACGCAGTGATGTCACATTATTTAACAGTAAAGTAGAAATGATGTCACATGTTAAGAGAGAGAAAGTCGTTTACATTAAAAACCAATGGCTTGATGTTTTTATTATATGTAGCTATAGTAATAAAATTCAGTAACTGTATGCAGTATCTGACAAATTCCATGGGTGCATCTCTGAAAATGCACCTTGGAAGTCCTCATCAAGTTTGCAGTGCTGCTTTTGAATCAGAGCTGCTCTAGTTGGCCAGTTCATTATTGACTGATCTGCTAAAGTAGACAAATACAGTGCTGCTCAAAAGTTTGTGAACTATGGACCAATGGAGCTTACACTTTTTAGATGAATTTATAGCCTCCAGACAAATGTGCTGCATGATATGGTAAAAACATATTGTGATTCATTTGACAGATATTGTGTTGTAATATGATTCACAATTTCATTCATTACTGTAGAAATTAAATTCACTGAAACAACAATTAAAATAATGCTGATGCAACAATGTTTGAGTTCTGTACCAATCAATCATGTTTTCTTACATCTGGAAAACAATTTGTAGGAGATGCCCTGAATTTTCAATTTAATATAAAATTATTTACAGAGACCGAACAGTTCCCACCTCTGCAGAACTACAGTACTTCATTACAATGCTGTTTGTCAAACATTTTACCTTGATCAAAAATTGCAGCTTCTGTGAGTTGCATATTACACTTGGCCATATTGTGATTTTGATAATATTGTGATTAATTGTGCGGTCCTACTCTCAGCGTGATAGTTTCTTGTTTCTTCCCCATTTCATAGGTGGCACAAAATTGTTGACTAAATTAACCAAAGTTTATTTACCTGCTCGTTTTAAGTGATACAGCTCAGTGTTCACAAATTTTACCCCTACAAAAGTATACAAAAAATATACTCCTATATTATATGGATTTGATAAATATACACCTGTTATTTCATATAGAAAAATAGTGTTTCTGATTAAATAAATAATGGTAAAACAATATGTGTAAAAGCTCACATACTTTCAAGCAGCAAGTACGAAGACATAATTCATCCTTTTCTGTAGTCAGCTTTTCAGAACTCATCATGGCTGTCCACCTTCATGCCTCCATAGTCAGTGATGGTGCTGATCTTAATGTAGTCCATCTTGTCAAGTAGCTCAGAGAGTGTCAGACGGCCATCCTGACATGACAAGAGATATATATACATTGGAGATCAAAATTGAAATATCAATTTAGGAACACTTGATTTTTTCAGAAATTATTTAAACTTCATTGCTCAACATTTGAAGAGATTTTTATTCAATGCTATTAGAACAGTGTTGTACAAAATACAGGTCAACAGCCAAGAACTTTCCAGAGGTTTTCTACTTGGTTTAGATCAGGACTCTGGGTTCAGTCTTTCCCCAGTTTGACGACAAACATATTGTTTCCCATCGGACCCAAATAAATTAAACTTGCTTTTGTGAACAAGTCTTTTTGTAAAGTGAACTTTGGACCAGTTCTCCTCTGTCCACACAACATGCTCCTCAGCAAAGGTTAGTCTAGCCTTTTGATTCTTTCTGCTAATGAGAGGTTTGGTCACTGCAGAGTGGGCTTTCAGTCCAAATGCTTTTAAACGTCGAGACACTGTTTGACAAGACCTTACCCTGAACAGTGCTGAACTGGCGAGCAAATCCAGCTGCAGCGTTGAACCGAGTGCCCACTGAGATTCTCTGAATTATCATGTCCTCTCTTGCATTTGTCGTGGATGACCAGCTTCTTGGGGGACTCGAATGATTTTGTGACATTGTAAAGATGCAATATTCTAGAAATCAGAGATTTGGAACGACCAACTTCTCTTGCTAATAGAAGAAAATAAGAACAACCCTAGGTTCCTCTTCAGCACTGTAGCCACAGAGAGTCACAGCTCTATTGAGCCACATATCCCCATAAACTTACATAGCAATGACTTCATGAGCTTCTT
>NW_023339696.1:366396-370177 GCF_004916995.1 Morone saxatilis
ATGCGTCTGCCTCCCTGGACTCAGGTTGTTGTTAAGAGAAGAGAGAGAGAGAGAGGAGAAGAGAGGAGAGAGAGAGAGAAGAGAGAGAAGAAACGAGAAAGAGAGATGAGAGAAGAAGAGAGAGACAGCAAGACAGGTGCACCCAGCAACATACATAGCAACCAACTACACTATAGTAGTGACATGATGATGACAATGATACATGAAGAAGAAGATGATGACGACGACAACAGGCAACAGTAGGGGGGACCTGTTTGCAATGAGCCAGTGACAATAGTAAAATAGTACTGTAGTAATAATAAATTAATGATAATAATAACAATAATATCAGTGATATTAGCAATGGCAGTCAAGGCAGGACGGAATGGCGAGGAGGCACCAGGACCCTGATAGACCAAGCCGAGAACGAGAAAGCCACAAGAACTCCGGGGAAGAGAGAGAGAGTAACTGGCTTAAAGGACATGGAATGAGTGCAGAAAGACGAGGAGAGAAGGAAGCTCGTGCACCATGGGAAATCCCCCCGATAGTCTAGGCCGTATAGCAGCATAACATAAGGGATGCTTCAGGAACCTCCACCTGATCTCAGCCCCTAACTATAAGCTTTAAATCCAAAGAGAACGTCCTAAAAGGCCCCTACTCAATGGTGTCCAAATGCAGCACTAAGGTCTAATAATACAAGTACAGTGTCGGACAGCAATCCCCAAAAGTCCATGTACTCAACTTTAACCAAGAGCCCTGTCCTCCTGTGCTGTGATGAACTCTAAATCCTGAAACTGAAAATTCTCAAATAAATATTGCTATGTAAAAAAGTCACACAACTGTTGTGGCGACCTACTTTCTCCCAGAAATCTTAGAGAGGAAGGGGAGGTTCAGAAATCAGGTCCTATACGGGTTGCCCTAAGAACCCCTGGTCAGAGAAGTGGGAGCCTTTTTAAGAAAGGGTGAATTTACAGCTACTTTTAAAGGAAACTGTGGTACATATCCTGACAGTAAAGAAAGAATTAATCATATCGTAGTAAAGTGCCTAAATTAAGGGTACAACTTCTTTAAGGGACAGCCTAGTTGGATGACTAATAGACAGGTTGGATGGCTTTGATGAAGAAATTATTGAAGTTTAACTGATGAAGAAAACTGGATAGCAGAAAAAACATTCTAAAATATATACCCTGAGTTAAGCATTATTAAAGTTCCTGAACTCTGGAGAGCCCAGTGATAGCTGTTGAGGGCATGTTGGTGACCTAATTTTCTCTCCTATAGTCATAATTTAAAAAAGCGGCTGCTACTCCACCTCCTTGGCCGGTGCCTCGAGGAATGCGAGTATTAATATGACTTGGGGGGTGGATTTATTTAGGCTAACATATAACATACTTTACTCAGATTTTCATTTATACAGTGATATTTATGGCAGGCTTTCTGTCATTTGAGTGGTTGGAAGAAAGGCGCTATATAAGTGCAGTCCATTCTATGACATTTGTATAAAAACCTTAAAATCATGAATGTCATGCATTTAACATTTTAGTATAACGTCATTATAGACCGATTTTCTCTCAGCACCCCAACATTATTGAATGAATATTGATCAAAACAATTGAGGACAATAAACCGTTTGTGACAGTGACACCACAATTTGCAAGTGTGGTGAATAATGTAATAAACATGGTGAAGAAACTCATTTTAAACACGGTGTATCAGTCTTTCCCGGTCCAATATGGCGGCGACGTTGACAGATTCCAGCCAAAGCGGCCAATGCGACGTCTATGTATTTATGTCTATGGTCATCCCGGTTTGAGAAACACAGCGAATATTGGTAGGGCGGAATTGCATTGTGACCGTACTGTAGTAGTGCGCTTTTGCGCGACAACGTGGCAGTTAACAGCCAATAAGAGTTTGTCCTCGAGTATTTTACTACTGTATCCTACTTTTGATTGGTTAAAGTCATCTTTAGGGCGTTGGTGATTGGGTAGCAAAAGATCAAGGACCGCCTCCCTGATGTTGTTATTTAAAGGTACAGAGTGCCAACGCGGACTGCTGTTCATACACTACGAAGGGAGGTGTTGCGAGAATCTGCCAAGAAAATGGTGAGTAATTTTTATCTTGCTTCTTAAAAGTAAAAAATAATAGTTGAACACTGGCTTACACCAAAGCTTTCACGGCTACAGTGCATATGATGGACTTCCTGCAGCATAAAGGAAAAGTATGAATGTGTTTAATGATGGGTTTGATGTCCCTTGTGGGGTTTGGGACAAGACAAGACACTACATGCTCATTCGCTGTAGGACCATTTATGTAAGTTTGTGACTTGTTGATGTGAATGAAAGAAAATGTTTGATTTTAGCTTAGCTTTTTCTATGATAACACACATTATTTTACAGTATTCTTGGGGTTACTGTTGACTTGATTCTGTGGATAAAAGATTTCCTTTCTGTCAACTACAGAAAGTCACCGTCAGTGGAATAATGTCTGACTTTCTTAGTAAGTCCAGGGATGTGCATTGCTTCTGTACTATTCTACTAATGTGTGGATCTGTGTACGCTGTGTACGGTGGTCGTAGTTGGCCTTCCATAGCAAACAGCATATGTACATAGGTGGAAAATTAGCAGATTAATGAGGAGATGATGGGTAAGATTAAAGAAATTATTATTTCTGCCAAGTAGGATTTCATAACAAGGTCTGTTGTACTTATCGAAGTTGAAGGAAGTTTCAGATGTCTTGGTACAGTTCTGACTGCTCTATGTCAGTGGAAACTGACTGTTTAAACTAAAGAAATGCACAACCATTTCATTTCCTCAACACCTTCAGAGAGTGAAGTGAATAAGAAAGTGCTGCCTGATCAATCACCTGAACTGCAGGCTTACGAAGAAGCTGTTTGAATAGTTGGCATGGCCAGCACAATGAACCCCAGATACATCTATGTGACCTGTTTACTGTCAGGAGGAGAGATACCAGAATACACTCCTCAGTCTTGATTACCTCAGTTTGCGGCTCTGACCTCTTGGAGGTGCTGTAAGCTCTGCTGCTTTGCTCCAGGGCCACTTTTGCAAAATGACAGGAGGGCAGGACCAGATTTATCGATGCAGTCAGTATTTGTCAGTATCCATGATGACCTTTAACGTCTTTGACATTAACTATTTGCACTTGTGATCTGAGATAGATGATTGAATTAATGTGATTATTTTTAGATGGCTCTATTATTGTCTACAAAACATTCTGTCCATGTACTGTGATAAAATAAAATGCAGTTTTGAGTAACTGAGTAGAGTTGTTATTTCTTGAGTAGGAAAGCTCCTTTTTCAACATGGGAACAATAGTTTTACAAAAAAGAATTAATGTATAATAAATAACACTTATTAGCTGTTTCCAGAGTTTTTCAGTGGCATAGCTTATCTAATACATAGTTATTAATCTAAGTGTCTTTGTAATCTGTGACAAATAATGTACAGTAGATTTCAAAAGTACCCAACTTAGAGGATTCTTTTTGGTAATGCTCTATTAATAATTATATGGGAGGATTTCTGGGAAGAACTTAATGTTGACAGGAATAATGGAAATTTCAGAAGAAAACCTCCATTAAACCCATGTAAATATTACATTATTACTCATTTATTATTGAAAACTATACATTTAAGGACAATAAGGAATTTATTGTCACATGCATTAAAATGCCACCAGTGCAATAAGGAGTTGCAGTAATTCAGGCTAGAAGTAACAAATGCATGAACTAATTTTTCTGAATCTGATCTGAAATTTTTGCAATATTACGTAAGTGAAAAAAGGCAGTCCT
>NW_023339696.1:370277-373891 GCF_004916995.1 Morone saxatilis
AATTCAATCATCTATCTCAGATCACAAGTGCAAATAGTTAATGTCAAAGACGTTAAAGGTCATCATGGATACTGACAAATAGTGACAACAAGGAGAGCACTGTTGTCATCATCACCATCGCATTGCTCCACCGTGAACCCTATGTATTTCATTAAATCTTCATTTCAATTCACGTTTAATTTGTACGAGACAAACTGACTCTGGGAATTATGTATAACACATCATTCACATCAGGCTTACAGGATATAATTTCTGCAACATTAATGTAAAAAGATGTAAATATATCCATATATATAAAATTGTAGTGAGTTAATAATTATTAAGAAATTAATACACAATGTATTTGTTTATTTTATGAACTGCTACACATTCCTAACACTTGCCTAAAAGCTCCATGGGGCATTCATAGACACTGATGAAGGTCTGAGGTGTTCTACAGCAGAGCATCAACTCCAGAAGATTTACAAATAAGAATGGAAATTCCACAAGTATTTATAAAATTTGTGCTGTTAGACTTTATGTACTACATCTTTATATTTACCCATTACCTGACGTCTTTATATACCACCCTGTTTGATGGACCTGTGCTTTAAGTTCAAGCTGAGCAACTGAGCTACAGTTTGGGTATGTGTCATCCACTGCACGGGAGATAGTTCCTGTCTGCGTGCTGCACTTTATCTGAGGTGTGGAAGTTAACCATACAAGCATTTGCAAACCCAGCCAGTTAGTTTTCATATATTGTTTTTGTAAACTTGAAAAATACAGTTTGAAACACCTCCATCACTGGTGAAGGCAGACCGCCACCCACCTAGAGCCGGTGTCTGTCCGAGGTTTCTGCCTCTTAAAAGGATGTTTTTCCTTGCCGCCGTTTGAAAAGTTAGTGACACTAAGGACACTGAGGACACTGTCATTTGTTACTGGTGCTATACTAATAAAATTGAATTGAATCGATTCGATAGGATTTCCAAACAGTATTACTTTTGATTGCTTGGGTTGGGATAAACCCACTATAACTGAGGTTGCAAGTACCAGTGGTTGTTTCCTGCCCTCTAGTCTTAGGGGGCAGTAATGAGCCCATTACAGCCTGTCCAACTACAATGAGACAAAGGTGCCAACACTATCAGGTGAGCTATCAGGATGCCCTGAGATTAATGCTTTGTTGGAAATGTTTTCAGGTGTTTTCAGGGGATCTGACAGTTCCAAATGTGGCAAGTAATGAGTCTGAGACTACCTGTTTAATTAAAAACTATTGACTATGTCTGTGAAAATTCTTAGTCATCAAGGTCATAGTATATCACATCTGGCCTTTGGATGAGAGCAAAACGGTTTCAAGAATCTAAAGCAGGTACAGTTGCTTTTAACTTTAAACAAACTATTGTCTTCTACAATACCTTCTAATAATCCCTGAATCCAAATTCGTGTAGCAGTATATTCAAAGCTCATGTAAAAAAGCCTTATTATGGAATTACACACAATTAAGTGTAGCATGTTTAGACGTAATGCACAAACTTTAGCAAGTAGGCTACCTAATATAGGATAAACAGCTGCTTGAAGTATAAGCACAAGTCCATGTTTGTCTTTTTACATTTGTATGCGTTTTATTATTTGTTGCATTTTGTCTGAATATTTGTGTTATAACTCTCAAATGTGTTTTTCAGTTTGTAGTAATTTTGGATTTTGGAGCACATTTCCTTAATGTTGTTGCTTTTGCTTATGCAAGTGTTTGCTCCTTAGGGGCCACCATGTTTATCTATATGACAAGCAACATTCAACATCTCAGAAACAGCTTGGTGCAAACTGAAACTGTGCTTTAAATTAAGGAAACTCTCTCTGTTCCGTCATAAATGAGTGTTAAATTCAAAATCATAACCAAGTAGTAAAAGTAAACAAGTTTTCAGAAACAAACGTGCCAACTGATATGAAGCTCTCATTCAAGAGTAAAGTGAATGTGTTCAGAAGTTTTGTTCAGTTAAGGTTACCAATGGCTGCTCTCAGGCATTAAAAGAAAAAAAAATATTAGCACATTTAAGTTACATGCAGGCACTAAATAATCTATGACATTTTTGTGGTCCATTTATGTTTCACATTTTTCTGGGCTACAACATTTCAAGCTTAAAGGTCATTTCTATTAAGATCAACACATCAGTCAGAATCATAACAAGGACATTTGTAATGGACAGCATTAAATGACATGCAGGCTGACATCTTAGCTTTATTGTGTGCTCCTACACAGTATCATACCTGACAGAATTCTGCCTGCCTTCTTAAAGATGCAGTTCGAAAATGTTCTAAAAATATTTTTTGGTCATATATCCTGACAGCAGCATGAGACAGACAATCTGTAAAAGAAAAAAAATCAGGTTCTCTCAACAATTAACTATCTTCAAGCTAAAACTAGAACAAGCAAGGGGAACCTGTTTTTTTTAACAGATTATCTGTCTCATATACTACTGCCAGGACACAGTGAAAATTTCAGCAAATATGGCAAAAAAATATTTTTTTATGTGCAGCTTTAAAACAAGCACACAGGCTAACTATAATCACTTCAGTGACTGAGTCAGGTGGTGGGATGATGTTGGCATATGAGCACTAAAAGAAGCTGTACAAAAGATTTTGTTCTGATCCATTAAGAGAGGTTAATACGGAGGTTGGATCTTTGACATCTTATTTACATTTATCTAATGTTGTGCTACCTTTTAAAGGAACAGACCCACATTTTGGCCTGGTTCCATACCTCTGAATCTCAGGCAGTAAAGTGTGAAATAAAAGGTACTAGATTTATAGATCTGTCATGACTTCATCCAGAGTACTGCTAGTCGGGTTAATCTATATGTAAGAACATGAATCCAGATGAGAAAATTCTTTGCATTGCATTAAGGTTGATTTTACAGAAATCTTAAATTACTGCGGTATTACCCACTGGCACCTGTTGTGTACATTTTAATGGTAGCAAAAGTATATCATCATTATCATTTCTTGCTAAGGATATTGGTCAGTCTTCAATGTTAGAAACTCACCTGGCCCTGGATCTTGGAACATAAGGGATATCTGTGTGAGTTATTGTATGGATTGTGCTTATCATGACATGGACTGTCTGGAGTTTCCCTCCCTCCACATTCTGGATTAAGTCAGGCTCATGTAGTGTCAGTCAGGTTCCTTTAGGATCAGGATTTATTTGTGCTGGGCCAACACATCATTGAAGATGTTGAGAAAGATGTGAACATGGTACTCCTTGAAAACCAGTGCAGGACGGAAACGGATCGATCGATCTCCACACCCTCCCAGGAGTACACCTGTCAATGACAAACACTGTTTATAAATATCCACACAATTCAGTGTCATATTTTTCTGTCACCCACCTTCATTTGAATTTTATTTAATGTGTCCAAATTTAGTTTAATTAAACAGTGATCAGTTAATGGAGTTTGTAAATGGAAATGTCCAGTTCCATAAATGAATCAGCAGCAAGCCAGTAATCAATTATGGACCTGACGGTACCGTTGGGTTTACAACACGAGTATTGTAGCATGAACGGAAGAATGAAGAATGACTTTCTAAGACAATGCCATTTTGGCCCTTTGCAAAATTCAATCAAATTCAAATAGAGCAGGTCT
>NW_023339696.1:373956-378762 GCF_004916995.1 Morone saxatilis
TTAACAGGCAGAAACCTCGGACAGATCCTTCGGCTCTAGGTGGGTGGTCATCTGCCTTGACTTGAAATAAGAATAATGCCTTTCTTTTTACCGAATCTTCAAGACCCCTCACATTTAAAGAAGCAAATGAAATTGCTCTGTTGGATTTTTTCCAATTTAAATTGCACAACTGTAAAGGTTGTTGCTGTTTAAAAAAAACAAAAAGAGTGTCACTATATGTAGATGGTAAATTAACCTGTATTTGTATAGCGCCTTTATAGTTTTCCCAACCACTCAAAGTGCTTTTACACTACATGCCACATTCGCTCTTTCACAGTGACGGCAAAGCCCATGGAACAGAAACTAACTCATTCTTGCATTCTCACACAGCATTGGGAGCAATTTGGGGTTAAGAATCTATGATCAAGGATACTTCGACATGCAGCAGGGAGGAGCTGGGGATCAAACCACCAACCTTCTGATTAGTGGACGACCCGCTCTACCCCCAAACCTTTCTCCTCCTCCTTGCATTCCTTAACTTCCTACAGCATTAAACTGCACTGCAGCCACTGCATTAGCCAGCTTAGCACTCAGCTACTCTGTTTAGCTTGTTCCCGTTGGGCCACTTGTTCGTTAATTTTTTTTTCATGATCGAATGGCTCCCAGTATCGTCAGGTTTGAGACTTTGTCCTCCTTGGTTGTACTTTACTTTTCTTCTTTTGTCAGCCATGGCTAACTTCCATGGCATAGCCATGCTGCCGTTCAGTCCGCATTGCATCAATTAATTTAATTTTCAATCTGGCAGGCTTGATCATATTTAAGTGACTGGAGCACAAAGCAGAAAGGGGTGGGACTTAGGAAGGGTTAACTGCAAATTGCAATTGAAGCGGACCCATTTTTAGGAGTTGTAATACAATGGCTTTTGTAATAATCATACACATTTTGTATACAAAGTAAGTGGCTGAGAGAATTCGTGTGTTGTTTATATGGATCATTGAAAGCAGCACAGTCAAATCCTGAGATTGTTTGTTTTATAACTGCTGGAATAAGGCACAATCAAATGTGATCAGCCATTCAAAGGGTCAAAGTGGTTGTTTAAAATGTGCATCTCTAATATTATCTAATCTTATCTTTAATTTACACAATCAATAAGTCAATATTGTAGAATCACACCCTAAACCACTGAAAATGAGATGGTGCCACAATGAATGATTGGCAAGCCCTCAAATAAGTGGTGCTGTACTTCATACCTTTGTCTCTGGCCTTGAGCAGGATGCTGTTGCGTGTTGCATCATCACAGATATCAATGGCACAGAAGGTCCCCTGTCCTCGAGCACGGCTCAATATGCCAGGGTACTGAGCCTGGGGGACCAGACACATGTGGTTCACATTACTAAGTTCAGAGAAATCATCATACAGATGCAAATAGACAAGGTGTAGTGAAATAAACACCCAAATGTGTATTTTGGATGTTTTCTTTCCACTAGTCTGAAAGAAGACATGTTATAGAAGCAAAGATACCGTAGTCAAAAATCTCAAAATTGACCATTGCTGAAAAAAAGAGAAAAGATTTTGACTGTAATGTCTTACCTTAAACAAGTGTTTTGATAAATTACTTGATTTACTAATTTTCTGCACTCACAGTAATCTTAGTAGTTTCTGACATTATACTTCTCTCCACTGTGTCCTCTGCTGTCCACTGTGTGTGGTAGAGGCCAGAAAGCCAAGGCTGCACTCGCGACCATAATTTAGACCTAATAAAACAAACTGCACCATTACATATGCACACCTACACACACAAACGCACTACCTGTAGCTCATAAAGGCCGTTTAGCAAGGCTTTCCCAGAACGCATCACCTCCTCCAGAAGGTTTTCTCTGCGAATCACATTGAGAACCTCAGCCAGTAGCAAGTTCTTTGATGGGTCACCCATCCATGTGTTAAAGATACGGTATGGCTGAAAAAAGTTGACAACAGATACACAAGCAAACACACCTGTAAGTAAAAAATGACAACGATCTTATTAACATATTTACACATCTAAGTGACAGCCAAAGGACAGTAATGTAACACTATTATTAAGTCGTTTTGACATTTGACGACGTGTAAATCATTATCAAAACCTAAGCTTTTAAATACATCTATAATATGTGTCATTGTATATCATGGCAACACATCTGAGTCAAGAAACAAAGAACTAGATCAAGTATGTTTGGCATGTCCAACAGATTCATACTATAGAGTGTAGAGGACACAACAGGGCTTCAGACTGTCGTGTTCAAATTTGAAACACAACATTTACAACTTCACCAAGGTGACTAAAATGTACCGTAAATTTCGTTGTAGAAATTTTATATAAATCACAAACCTTGTCAGCCTGTAATTCATTCTTGTGGTAGAAGCCCCCAGTCAGAAGCTTCTTGCTGAAAGAGACAATGTCAGCAGGATCATCCATGCCCCAGTGCTCATGGGCCCAAAACTTTCCTGTGCTCCCTCCACCAGTCTGGACTTCATCAACATGGAAAGCACAGCCATGCTGTGGAGATAAAAGGTTAACAGACTGAGACATGGAACATGTCTGAGGGTGTTCATGACGAGTAATCACGAGACTCGTGTTCTTACTGGGGATGCACCTAATAGGCCACAGTTTTTACAGCTGCAAGGATGTTTGTCGGACCGGGTGGTGAGTAACACTGGTGCCTCCCAGGAAATGGTAAATGGTAAATGGACCGTACTTATATAGTGCCTTTCTAGTCTTTGTGAACCGCTTTCCAAGAAAAATGTGCTGTTACCCTCTTCTCGAGGTCCTCTGAGATTTCTTTTCCTCTCAGGTAGGGCTGCACGATATGATAAAACATCATATTGCAATTATTTTGACTGATATTGCCATTGCATTATGATTCACGATTATTAAACTCCAAAATGCTCTGGAGGTTGACATACTTTCAAGCAACACTGTATATCAATATTTGCTTGGGAAATCCACCAAATGAACATATTTGAACTCAAAAACATTACATTATTGCAGGACATTAGTTAGGCATCGAATATAAATATCTAAAGGTGGCATTAGAAATCAATCATGATTAACTTAAGCAAATCAAAATGTGGCCATAAACATTAAATTAATAGGATTTTTTTTAACATGCTATTTTTAAAATGAATCTAAATTAATATGTTCAATCTGACAACATTTGACACCAAACTAGGGTGGCAGCTGGGGTGGCCAGGCACTTTTTAATGCTATCTTTCTAAACCTGGTCGGAGATTCAGGATTTTTGTATGCATTGTCTATATCTCTTTGTTACTGTGTGTATACACAAATCAGCCTAAATAAATCTAAAGTTAAGTAAAAAAAACTAGTTGTACCGTCACTTTGAGCCTTATGTCTCTTGTGTGGAACAGAGGACAGAGCCTTGTGTGTTAGGTGTTGAGGCACTGATCTTCAAAGCTTTGAACTACTACGACTTGGATTGTATCCCATGTGTATGTCACTTTGGGCTAGAGTCTGCAAAAGCAAAACATATATTGTAAATGTGAATTTCAAGGACTTTTTTTGTAATGACTGGACTATACCTGACCCAGCATCAGTATCGGTGTCCAAATGGGGGCTAGATCTATGTCTTTGAAATATGTTATAGGGTTGCTGGGCTCAGCTTTAGAAAAAGGGTGAGGAGCTCAGACATCCAGAGGGAGCCCAGAGTAGAGCCTCTGCTCCTTTGCCCCAAAAGGACCTAGCTGAGATGGTTAGGGCATCTGATTGAAGGTCTGGAGGTTTTCTGGGCACGTCCTACAGGGAGGAGACCCTGGGGTAGACCCAGAGCTCACAGAAGGGACTATATATCTCAGAAAATGCCTTAGGATCCCCCAGGAGGAGCTGGAAGGCATTGCTGGGGAGAAGGATGTCTGGTGTGTCCTGCTTGACCTGTTGTCAATGTAACCAGACCCTGGATAAGTAGATGATAATGGATAATTGATAGAAGGTCTTAGAGAGGTTTACATAATCTGAACACCAACATACAGACTCTGACTTTTGCAAGGGCAGAGAGACTGGCTGGATGGGTTCATCACTGGAATTAATGACCCTGTATACCAGTTCATGTGGCTCAAAGTGATGCCTCAGGCCCCTTGGTGTCTGTGGTGCTCCCTCCCTCCCTGTATATGGTTGGCTCATCAAGTGCTTTGGTAGATTTCCATTCCCTAGGCTAAGGCATGGACATCGACATTTGTTCTATCTGTGTTCTAAAAATGTTATAACTATCTTGCAGCCTTGGAATCCATGATAGGTCTAATATGTCCCCAATCTGTTTTGTCCTGATTGGGTACTTTTTTTAAAATCCTGGATAATACAGGTGCACAGTGCACACTTCATGTACATTAAATTTATGAAAAATAATGTATGTCCTGTGAAGAACAATAAAGTATATATCTATCTATCTATATATCTATCTGTACAAACAAAGTAACATTGAACCTTGAATGTTTATGCTTGACAACAGAATAGATCTGCAATGCATTAAGAAAAAAAATGCCTGCATTTCTCACTTCAGTGTTTGTTGATTCTGTGCAGCCTTTACCTTAGTTACCAGAATGGATTGTGTTCTGTGTGTATTCTGTCGTCTGTACATTGTACTTACTACATTGTACTTGTACTTAAATGCACTTCTGCTCATATATATTAATTACTCTCAGCTTTTTGTAGTTGTTGGCTCTCTACCGAGCAGGGGTCCCCGGGAAGGCCGGCAGCTCAGAGGTGTGAAAAAGAGACAGACAGCGGACAGTTGATGAAGACTGCACTGCATTGTGCATGAAATCTTTGTGAGTAAA
>NW_023339696.1:378864-378994 GCF_004916995.1 Morone saxatilis
AAAATTAATTAAAATTAAAAAATGCTTTGATTCCTATATTATGGTCTAGTGAAGTAAAAGAGTAAAAATCACGAGAAGCTCAAGTCATGTTTTTTTAATTCCCAATCCAATCTGAGTCCTTTAATATTGA
>NW_023339696.1:379056-379450 GCF_004916995.1 Morone saxatilis
TGCACACTTCAAGTACATTCAAGTTATTAACATCAATCCAATGTACATGCCTGACAATTAAATAGCTCTGCATTGCATTAAGAAACAAAATGACTGCATCTAAGCTGTTCCTTAATTAAATTAATTTACACAATTAAGTATAAAATAACAAACCATCTAATCCTTGCCTTGTCGCTGTCTGGAGGGAGTTTCTCTCCAGTGTTTGGTGCTTCAATGCAGCCTTTGTCTGACTTATCTGAATGAACTTTCTATATTCTGCTGACTGTTTATTTTCCGTTGTCTGTACATCTTTTGCACAGATTGCATTCATTAATTAGGGCCCGAGCACTGAACGTGCAAAGGCCCTATTGTAATTGAAGGAATTCTTTTTCTCGTTTTTCTTTTTCCTCCTAAA
>NW_023339696.1:379550-387819 GCF_004916995.1 Morone saxatilis
TCTGTTCTTAAATTTCTTTACATCGCGGCATGATGTGTTGCTTTTTGAGATCTTTTAGCCTACTTCACTTTGTCAGACAGGTTCTATTTAAGTAATTTCTTGATTCAATGTCTGGTAGTAATCAGGCCTGGTTGTTTTTCACATAGGGCCAGGTAGGTTTGGATAGCTTTTTTTTTCCCTTAATAAATAAAATCTTATTTAAAAAAAAAAAAAAAACCCTGCATTTTGTATTTACTCTGTCTAATATTAAAATTGGTTTGACGATCTGTGTGACAAATATGCAAACAATAAGAAATCAGGAAGGGGCAAATACTTTTTCACAGTACTGTAAGTAGAGAGCTGCACTGTTAATATTTATCAGAATTACAATCATACAGTAAGAGTGGTGAGTGCAAAATAAAAACTTGTTGAAAAAAAAACAGACTTTATTTAATAATCAAACCCCAAAAAGTCAGTAACACACCCCTTTCCCCTCTTCCAGTTGTGCATTTCATACACTTTTTGACAGCAAATTCACATTCCATTCTGACATATGTAACCATGTCCATCTCCAACAAACTATGTGTCCCTAATGTTGGCTGTTTTTATTATCTAAGAACAATTAGACCCTATGTGCAGAGACCACGTTCCTACCTCTTAGGTTCATAGAAAAAGAGCATTGTTTCAGCTAGATGCCATGTTGGACATCTCCACACTGCTGTTACTTTGTCATTTTGATATTTTGGAGATACAGTTTTCACTGTACAACTGCTATATGATAATTACGATGATAGCATCTCAGTTAAAAATCAAATATGTATGTCAATAAAACAAAGAGTGCAAAGGATCATCAGTATCATCTGTATTCACATACACAGTATATGAGTACACGCTGTATTTGATTTTGTGTGTCTGTGTGGATGTGGACGTGCAGGGTCCATGATAGTCAGAACCTTTCACTGACTTTACTTTCTGTCCCACCCCGATCCCCAAAACCCCTGTAACCAAATTCTCCACAGTAGTGAAATATAAACCCAAATGAGCTTCTGGCAGCTCATCAAAGTTCATCATGTCTCTTTGTTAAATCTTCCCCGTAATTGGTCGCCTGGCTGCCCACAAACATGTTCCAGTTGGCCAGAATCTCCTTCTTGGTTATTTTCTCGTCCTGTTGTTGGATCAGCAGATTCCATCCAACATTGGTTATGATTGAAAGAAAGAAAAGGGAGGAGGAGGAGGAGGAGAAGGAAAAGGAGGAGGAGGAGATCATGGGGTGATGAAAAACAGGCGCACAGAAAGAAACAGAGAGAAGCTTGTTAATAATGAACCCACAATTATGGCAATTATTTACACTATGTTAACAAATATAATTGACAGGACAGAAAAGAGATGGGCTGTCTACCTATCTTTAGGTTGTGGACAAAAGACATTTGAGGACGTCACCTTGGGCTTTGGGGAAACAATTTTTTTTACCATTTTCTGACATTTTCAGGACAAAACAACTAACTGATTAAAGCTGCAGTAGGTAACTTGTAAAAATAACTTTTTTCTTGTCATCTTTTCTGAGAAAATCACTATATTCTGACAGTACTACATGAGACAGATAATAATTTTAAAAAAAATCTGCCTGGACAAAAACAACCAATCAAAGCCAAGATGCCTATTGCAGCTTCAATTGAGAAAATTATTGTTGTGGTGTCACTCAGGCTGCAATACGGTAAAAACATATTGTAATTATTTTGACAGATATGATTCACGATTAGTATGTTTTTATGTATGTATTAGTAGTTAGGGAATGATAATTTTGCATTACAAATAAAATTTTCACATATTTACAAAAGTTTTCAAAAGACTCCATAAAGCCTCAACTTGGCGGGTTTTAAGAGGTTTTATACATCCAAAGAATTTATGTAAAATCATTCAGACCAGGCCTCTAATTGAGACCTGTGTTTATTTTTCAAAACGTTTAATTCAAGTCAATTTTCAATCTTAATTGTGAAGCAAATTTGTAAAGGAGACTTGCTTCTAAATTTGACTGTAATTTGCTACCTTCCAGGAAATTCTTAAAGAGCCAGGGTATATGATTTAGCCTCATTTAGCAGTGAAGATGCAGATTGCAAGTGTGTAGGAGAAACCACAAAATATGCAAAAGGCCCGGCCAGCGTTGGTTTGTCCATTCTGGGCTACTGTACAAATAATCACAGCCCCACATGATCAACAGCTCATTCTAAGGTTACAAACCCATACAAATACTTATTTCAAGCCATAATGTTGCACACTCGACCTTTAATAAATAAAGTTTAGTGAAAAAATATGTTAGTGTGGTTCAGTTTCTGTGATGTCAGAGAACAGTGCCAGGTCTACCTTGTCGGTGTCTGTCTCGTGGATCAAGTGTTTGGCTTCATTATCAGCATGGTCTACCTCTCCCGGCAAAACCCAGTGGGCCACCTCACTACCATCCAGGAAGCCGTCCTGTATAACACACAGATGCATAACTGAGGAAGTGACAAACTGTAAGATAAAAAAAAATAGATCCCCTCCACATGTGAGAGCAGAAGAAAGGTAAAGCTTGAAAGTTGAGGAAGAACCAACTGTTCACATAACTTTTGCACTCTGCTGTTGACCAACCTGCTGTTGGTCATTACATATTCTACCCAAGCAGCAAACCCCGTGGTTGGCAAATTAAGCCAACACTGAAGTAACAAGAAGCAAAAAAACGCCTAAGCCAGCAGAGTCACAACTGCCTGTGGTCATCGAATCCTACAACGCCTCCCTCAGAGAGTCAGACATCCCCTCTCTGTAATCTGACCTCAAACACAGACAATCAGAAACTGCACAAGGTCACTGTACATATGGTCACTTACACATTGACATCTTACACATGGTCACTTTACACTTGCAATTTTGCACATTTTGCTCTGTACGTTCATCAAAACATTTCCCATTGTTTTCACATTAACCAAACTTTAATCAGTTTTGGTTACTTTCTTAACACAGCAACATGGGATTGTTTCAGTCCATGGTTAAAGGGAAAGTTGGACATGTGGAGACACCATAACTAGTAACAGTGTGGCGATTTACAACTTCCAAGCGGGAATGGACACATATGCAACAAACTGAGAACTGTAACAGTTTAAGCACTCCAACTGTGAATAGTTGAGCAGCTTTTACCTTGTTGGCATCTCTGATCTCTGAGAAATGTTTCCTCTCTGTCTGGACCCATTCAGGCTCACTCTCCCCATTCTCTGGTGTGTACATATCACCTGTGGAGCAGCAGCACACACACATTTAGAACAGAACGCTTCCAGGTTAGGGGGTAGCTGGTCAGAGAGAAAATGGGAGTGACGTACCAATGTATTCATCTAAGTTGATCTTGCCATCCCCGTTCTTATCAATGTCTTCCACAGTCTCCTAAATGATAAAATTATATATTATTATATATATCATTAGACATGGAGCAAAAACACACATTTGCATTTTATTTAGATGTGGCAATAGATGCCTTGATGCCTTAAAAAGCAATATAGCCAGTCTCTCAGTATTTTTGTTTGCCAACGGCATGGTCATAGTATCAATTATTTTTTTTTATTTTTTCCAAATCTTTTTATTGAGATTTTCCAACACAATGACATATAGTGGTATTTACCAGTGTGGGAAAAAAGCCATTTACAACAGTATGTCAACAAATACCAAAATGAACCCAAGTCCCACCGTACCCACCACCCACGCCACCCGAGCACAGAAGAGACGACTTATGAGAAAAAAGAGAGCGAAAAAAATGAAGGGGGGGAGGGGGGGGGGTCACGGAGAGATTGAGATGGCGACGGTTCGGCTATAATATCAATGTTCGTTATCCTCCAGCGCTCAGCGGAAGCTTGGAATTGTAGTGGAGCAGCACGTATGAGCTTCGCGACGTCCAATTTTCCTAGTCTTGTTCATGTATCAGTGAACAGAATACAGGAGATCTGAATAGTGTGTGGCGGAACCAGATGCATATCCGATGACATTCAGCTGGCAAAACAGCGTGAGAGGTGCAGTTTCTCTAGTCTCGTGATCTATGTTGGGCTTGGAGTGATTTGACCGAGCGAGAGTGGGTGCGTGAGGTGGTGGATGGGTCGGTGGTCGGTCGGAATGGTCGTGTGTGGTGGTGCGATAGAGCACTACAACAAAGCAAGGAAAGCTTCGTCCAATTCCTATAAAAAAGTAAAGTTGAAGAGGGTAGAAGTGGATTCCTGTCAAAAACTGACTCAAATGTGTGAGAGGCGGTAGCACGTTTTGTATGAGTCCGTGGTCGCGTCAGCTTAATTAGTGTGTGACAGAGCTAAATAGAGTGTAGACTGTGACTAGTCATTGCCAATTGGGTGGCAATCCAGTGCCAGGTAGATCGGCTGAGATACGTCACAATCAAGCGGCCGGGCGGAGTTGGTTCTGATCTATGTTCCAGCAGCTGTATCTTTGCGATCATGCTGATATTTAGGTTTGTATATGTATTTATTTCATTTGTTTATTGTGTTTCTCTATGTTGTGTTTGATTGTAGTAGTAGTTTGTATCCTTGACACTCATCATTCTTTCTTGTAATTGTCGATATATTATCTCTTTCTTCTAGGTTGTGTTATGAAGCGCTAGTATATACTCTGGTTCTAGCGCGTGGCGTTTATTTTTTCTCTATTTCTATTCTCATTTCTTTCTTGTCTAGCTGTCTTTAAGTTCTTTCTTTTCCTGTGTGTATGCATGTGGAATTTTCTTTTTGATTTTATGTGGCCTTGTTTGTTTCTTTATTATAGTTTTGTCGATTTACGATTGCCTTGATCGTGCAGATCTATATAGATGTATGTGTCGTGAGAAGCTTCTCTCTATATAGGATGTGGATTTCGCTGATATTTAGGTTTGAGGGTGGGATGAGATTTCGTGTGGTCGTGTGGGTGTTTTTTGCTGTTTTGGCTTTTCTATGTAGTTATGTTTGGTTATGTTTTTTTCTTTATCTGTCTTATTCGGACAGGGGAAGTGCCTGACTTTTCATGTGTTGGTGGTTTGTTGGTTGTGTGTTATGTTGTTCTTTCTTGGTTGTTTTATTTTTTTTATTCTTCTTTTGTTCTGTATTGTGTTGTTGGTTATGGTTATGGTATTTTTTATTTTATACTTTTTATTATCCATGTATTATGGATTTTTTTTCTTCTA
The DNA here is from genome assembly GCF_004916995.1 of Morone saxatilis. Classification (NCBI taxonomy): domain Eukaryota; kingdom Metazoa; phylum Chordata; class Actinopteri; family Moronidae; genus Morone; species Morone saxatilis. Next base: position 384,706 of record NW_023339696.1, read on the forward strand.
TCTATCTATCTCTTGAATCCTGGCCGTAAGTGTCTCTCTCCACCCTATCTTCTATTCTTGGTATCTTGTCGTTTAGTCGTTCAGTGTTGTTCAGCTTACTCCTAATTTTTGACCTCCTCTTTGCCTGTGTGCGTTTAATCCAGTTTGGTATGCATGTTTCTTTCCTGCTGGTTTATTTGGTGTCATGGTCTGTGATCGTTTTAGCTGTTAGTCTTCTTTATCGGTGGTGCTTTTTTTTTTTTTTTTTGGTTTTTGTTCATATTTTGCGTCCTATTTCATCATCTTTCTCCTTTATGGTGTTGAGATTAATTTAGTGTGTCTAGATTAAATATGAATAAAGATAACTATATAATAAAATCACGATAATTTAGGAAACTTTGAAGGATATTAGAACAGCGTTCTGCCCTATGGATCTTGTTAAATGCATGTTTGTCTGGCTAAGCAGTGTTATCAGTTTATGAAGAGCTGTCTTATGATTAGTATATAGTTATTCGTTTTTTTTGTTTTCTTTGCTCTTTCTTCAGGAGTATGCTGGTCAATAGGTCTTTTTGGCCTCTCTCGCCTCCCAGGAAGGTCCTCGGTTGATGGTCTATACTTGAAGCCTTTATTTTTTGATTGCATCTTATTTTCGTGTGCATTTGATTTTCACTTCAGATTTCAGCTTTTGGTGGTATTGGATGCCTTCTCGTGAGGCATTGGTACGGCAATAAACGGTTAAGGCCATGCCAGGAGCTATGAGGGGGGACTGCTAGTGACTTTTGCGAGGGCAGGCAGTTCTGATGTTGTGTATCTGGGGAGAGAGAGTAAGTGTGTTTGGAGAGAGAGAGAGTCGAATTGGATCTTAGTATAGAGTAGAGTCTAGAAGTTGGGAGCGTTATTTTGGGGGTTTTCTTTTTTGGTTCGTCCTAGAGACGCATCCAGACAGGGAATACAAATGTTTTGTTACGATAACCAGAAGCGACAGCGTTCCTAGCACTAGCGTAGCGGTATCGTGGGTGCCTGACACACACGGTGGAGGCTCCGCCAACGGTGCAGCAGAGCGCGTCAACAAAGTACTGGAGTAGAGCAGAGCGCTGGCATAACAAAAGACACGTTGTTTGTAGAGCAAAATTCAAGGTTAGCATCATTGACAATTGCTTTTTATATCTTATGACCTGAGAACGTACGTAAGAATAAGGGAACCGACTGACTGTCCACTGGGAGCAGGGAACTTCACAGCTCACAGGTGTTTCTTCAGAACCAATGAGCGTGTATTACATGGCATCATCCTGTTGCTGCTTTCTCCAGCGACGGACCACTGCGTCGAGCGGCCCCGGTCGGCGTGAGGCCGAAGAGGGGTCGTCGATGGAGAGATGACCTTGGGTTTTTTCCCCCGGCATGATAGTGGGGAAGCGGGCGAGCGCGCGGACAGACTGACGAACCCGGCAGAATCTGCAGTTCCGAAGGAGATCGGCGGTCTAGACCTGGCTCTAATTTGAAAAGTGTCCTGAGATACACTTCTGTTATGAATTGGCGCTATTACAAATGAGACGGAGTCATGTGATGAGATTGACCATGAGGTCTTTTCCTGGAGTCAGGCCACTTTTCGATTAATGTGGGTCCGATAACCAGGGATAGGCAGGTGATCATTCGTGATTGCAAGCGGTGTGACCTTGCGTGTGACTTAGTCGCACTCAAATTTGTGGACTTTTATTCGTACTCGGTACCGACGCTGGAGCCGCACTGTCGAGAGGTGGTGCACGGCGCGGTCTCAGAGGACGTGAGCCTGTTCACATGAAAGCAGAATATGGGCCGCCCATGGTTGGGCTTGCCAGGGTGTAAAAGTAGTAAGAGCACTAAGATACTCTGGACTGTGCGTCCTGCTCCTTTTTTTAGTTGTGTCGTCGCCGTACTTGGTGCCGATACCAACTTAGAAGCCAGCCAGAGTTGGGGCAGGACAGCGCAGGAGGTTACAGCGTCGGTAGCCGTCAGCTGTCTAGGAAAGTAGCAGTTAGCTCCTTATGATGGCATTGACCTTGGCCGTCCAGCACGCAGGGCGTCGGACGGATGCGGTAGCGTGGCAGGACAGATAGCATGTCCTTTAACTCCCAGCTTGAAGCAGAACCCTCGTATCACACCGACGTAATATTGCGAGGAAAGCTTTCAGATGCAGACTTCAGAAAACACTGTTTCCATGGCGATTTGGTGAGCTGTCGTCGGTAGGGGCTGCAGTACTGCAGACGGTCCTCTATCTGGCACTAATTGGCGATGCTTTACTGCATGGTGAACAATCGGACGGGGGGGGATTCCTTGGTAGTCGTAAGAGCTCTGGTATGAGCTTTCGCAATAGGAGTGAGATGGTAGGTAACAGTGGGTGGGGTACTATGGTTTGTAGTGGACGGGTTTTCTTCGAAATTTTGCCGATGTAGTTCCGGTGTAGGTAACATGTAGGTTCAAGTCTTGCCCGAGAGGAATCCGGGGCGCGGCGGGGTGAGAGATTACCGGTCTAGCGGTAGGATGCGGCCGCGGCGGTCGGTTACCGCAGAAAGAGTAGGCGGCGCGCGCTCTTGAGGTCTTGGGGGTGACTGTTCGAAAGAGTCGGTGAGGCCTGGGTTAGGCAGGTGCTGTTTGTCAGCACGCGATTAGCAGGAGGACGACACATTATGATTGTAACGGCCTGGGACGAGCGTGTCTGGCGAGCATGTGATTAGATAGGCTGAAAACGTCGTGGTAAAACAGGTCTGGCGATTAAGTGTGGTATGGTGCGGCTTGGATGTATACATTAATTTCTTTTGTAGAGAACGTATTGTTCCCACGTTGAAAAGGACAGCCTTTGGGCGTCGCTACTCAAGAAGAGTATCACAGACTCTACTGCGCGAGTCTGACGTCGATGCGAACTGCATTTTATTGTATCAGACCTCCCGTGAGGGTACATGGGCGAGGGAACGCGGCGTGTCGGTGTCGGGGTGCTGTGGGGTAGACGGCGGTGGAGGGTCGGTGGGGCCGGGTGCGTCGTGTGGGATGAGGGTATTGGAGAGGCCGGCCTCTACAAGAGAGTAATCACATGCGAGGTGCGGGCGGGTGCGTGCGGCGTATGGCTCAGGGTGTGCACCAACGTGCAAAGCTGAGGGTTTT
>NW_023339696.1:387919-393598 GCF_004916995.1 Morone saxatilis
CGACGGCACGTGACGCGGCCGCAGCCACGCCCTGAGTTGCGTGGAGTGCGAGGGCCCGCCCAACGCTGCTTGCAGCTTTAATTACTATTGGCTTTATGTTTGCGGGACTTGTGGGGTGTTGAGTGTGGTTGTGTTGGATCTCTACCTTCTGAGCAGGAGCAGCCTGGCTGCTCTCTCCCACACAGAGTGGAGGAAAGAAACAGCAAGAGTTGCACTGTGCATAAAAGCTAAGATAAGATCAGATCAATAAATTGTAATATAGCCAATACCAATCAGCAAAAAAATTACTGGATTGAGGCCGATACCGATTGTTGAGATTGGATTGGGACATCCCTAGTAGCCATAGTAATTACCTTGTGTGCAATGTTGCGGAGGTTCCTAAAGAAGTCTGGGGAGGCGTGGTTATCTCCGCCTTCAGCCTGGATTGGTTCAATTACAATCCCAGCGACTGGCTTCCCCTTCTGCCTCCACTTCACAATCAGATCCTCCACCTGAAAACACACACACACAGACTTTTATTTTGTATTTTCTCAGAGGTGCCATTTTTATCTAGAGGTCTACTGTGTAACATTTAGGAAGATCTATTGGCAGAATATAATAATATTCATAGGTATGTTTCGTTGCACCTAAAAATAGGAATGGTTGTGTTTTTGTTATCTTAGAATGCTCCGCCATGGTGAACTGCCATGTTTCTACAGTAGCCCAAAATGGACAAACCAAACACTGGCTTTAATAGGGCCTTCACATTTTTCATGAGTTTCGTGGTCACTGTAGTTTCTCCTACATGGTTGGAAGGCTGAGCTGTATTCAAATGGTTGCAATATGCACCATCACCGCACAATGTCACTAAATCCCACACACCGGACCTTAAAAAGAATGATATCAATTTAATACTCAAACATCTGTGATGTGTATCATACATACTGGCAATACTTCCTGCCTTATAAAGGCACAAAACAATCACCAAAGTAGTGCTGAAATTCCATTCCATTAAAGTCCATTAAATGTTGATAGACAATTAAAATTCTTAAGTAAAAGACAGTTTGCACATCACAGTAAACTGTATACCTTTGGATTTTTAACTGTTGGCCAGACAAACTAAACACTTGGAATACATCATATTGGACTCTGAACTTGAGATGGAAGTAACTTTTTTGTTGCAATTTATAGCTTAAAAGATTTGTTGGTTAATGAAATACTGAAAAAAGTATAACATTGCCCTCAATCAGAATATTATGAAGGAATTGGCCATATTCCCCTTTCTTTTTTGAGTCAAACTAAATATACCCAAGTTAATTATTTGAGAGATCAATTAAATAAACCAAAATATTGCTATGAATCAAAATTGCTGCCCCTGTTCCTGTCCTAATTACATAACAATAACAACCTACTAAGTGCACCAAATTATATCATTGCACTGCATGTCCAGGGATATACATTTCATGAAAGCATGCAGCAACACCTAACTAAACCCACTGTTCAATGAGTCAATAATGTACCCTTCATATGTCTAAATCAGTATGAAAAAGTAAAAGGGCTACCCTGACATCACTCCTAAATCTTACTGGTTTTTATTTCAGAATTTGTATAATTGCATCTACTTAGGCTCTACAAGACGCAGCAGCCCAGTCAACTTGTCATATGAATTGGTGTCTAGAAGCTGCAATCAGTTTTAATCAATTTAATTTTTTCTTGCAACTGCAATTATAATTGTATTTATAAAATAACCACCATACTTTATGATTGTGCACATACATGTCCCCTTTTGCACACAAACACTCTACCTCCTCCAGACAGCGAGCCTCTTCCTGTGCGTTCTCTTTGGTAAACTCCTCCAGTGGGTACTGCAGTCTGGGGAAAGGGGCGATTGGCCAATCAAATGATGGTATGTCCAGCTTGTGGATTGATTTGGAGTGTGTCGTTGCCAAGCAACCTTAACAACGCAAAAGCACTGTGTTAGCCATGAATCAACAATTCAAATAACTTTTAAATTGTGGTTCACCGTGCAGTATTTCAGGCGTGTTTCAGGTATATACTGTATCTATATCTAGCAATTGTACATTTATATCTAGATGTAATTTTTATATATCGCTACACCCAGCTGAAAGGGCTTAATTCCTCCCTTTCCTGGCTGGCTTTTACTGTGAAAGATTAAACAGGAACAGTTTTATTGACAGTAGTTTACCACCAACAGAAAGTCGGCAAAGGAGAACTGACTGGAATTAAATGAATGAAAAAAACATTTTCAATTATAAAGAGAATTTTAGCAGCAGTGTGTGTGTGTGTGTGTGTGTTTTAATGTCACTATTTAATGTACCCATGGTTCTTCCATGGAAACCTCCCATGAAAGATAGAATACTGAGGTCTGGGCAACCAGGGGCCTGAGGCAGAAGAGAGATTAAAAATGAAAGAATAATAATGAGGACATAGAGGAAGATGCAAATATTTAGTATAATATACCTGAAATCCAAAAAAATTAATGATAAGAATGCTAAGTCGTGAGATTTCTTTCACCCACCTGATTTATCATGCAGGTGCTGAGGTCTTCATCAGAAGGTATGTTGTGGCCTCGCTCCTTGTTCTATAGGAAAAACAAGCACACGGTTAGGACCTCATACCAAGATGAAATTAAATTAATTACATTCGGTTGTTGAGCTATTATTTAAGTTCTTATTTCATCAAATATTTATTTTGAGAACAGAAAAATAAATACAATGTTTAATATCAGTTACAAATTAGAAAATAAAAGATAAGAAATCAAGGTGTCAGTTGAGCATTCCCTGTTTATTTATTTATTTATATATTTTTTTGTATTCTAAAACATTAGTCAAATCTTTAATGGTGTCACCCCTCATTAATGTTTTCACATATTGTATATGATAGCAGGTTTGGGGGCAACACAGTGCAGGTTTACAACTAGCAGCACAGGGGTTATATTTCAGTTTTAAAGGCACTTTAATCAGGCACAGATCAGTCAGTTTAATCATCATGAGGAGTATCAGTCTGTGAAAATAGCTATACAATGTCCTCTGTTGCAGTTGGGGAGCCATATGCTTATAAAACACTAACGTGTAACGTATTTGAGTAGTATTACTTTTTTTTTTTTTATGATAAAAAAGCGATCTTCAAGCCACCAACCCAAAGCGTCTTTATATCTTATCGCTCTAACTGTTTACTTATTTACTTACCATTTACTTGTTTAGACAGTGTCCATGTCACTCTGCAGTAATACAACAGACTGACTCTCTTCTGTAAATCCATTTCTTATTTCTAATATCTGGCTGCTCTGCTCACCTTAACATTACCACATCTAACTGTTCACTCCATAGCATACTGTTCATTGTCTAAGAGGAAAGCTAAACCAGTGGATGATATTTTTTCAGCCAACATCTAGAGAAAGATTTAGATTACGGACTGTTGACATTAATCCTGGACCTCATTCATTTTGATAGCAATACAGAAGGTAGCCAACTACATCCACATTGATGGCGCTTGAAAATGTCACATTAGTTTACCTTTATATAAATGTTGGTGTGCCTGCACATTTTCATAGTTTGTCCCAACTGTTTTGTTGCTACCTCTTGTCAAATTCTAAGTGGATTGTTAATTTAGTTAATTTTAGTAAATTTCTTTAATGAACAGGTAACATCAAATAACATTACAGAGTTACAAAGGTGATTCTTATAACAGTAGAGCAACAGGTGGTCAAGTGGCTAAATCAACTTTTGAAAAGGAGATATTTTGTCTAATGGAGGAAACTGTGTTACTAATTAGGCACTACAGCTTGTGAGTCTGCATATGCATGCAGAGTGATGACTAAGACTTTGCATTAAAGCAGTAAATAGTACATTTGTTTGCATTTTATTACTTGACGTAAATGTAACGCATTTAATTAATAATTAGGTCTTCTATAATATTTTAGACCATGTTAATCAGGTAACGGTTCAATTTGTCCCAATGTGTACTCACTCACCCGGTACCAGATAAACATAGCTTTGTAAGCATTTTCATTGGAGCAAGAGCCACAGGCCATTGTCTGCACACGAGTCATTCCACTCGGAGCCACCTGACAGGAGGGAATACAAATTGTATTACTGCTGTTTAATAAAGCTTAATCATGAACAAGGAACACAATCAAAATCACACTGAAAAAAAATATTAATTGAATACATAGCAATGGAAAAATTATCTGCCTCAATTAAAAAACAAACCGCTGACTTAGACATTTAAAACCCATTCACCTGTACACTTAATTCCAACTCCGATTCGATTGATGTCTTTCTGCCTGTCCACCATCCACAATAATCCTACATTCTATAATTTACACATATAACTATTTGCCATAACACATACACTGTGATCCCCACTTTTCTGTTGAAGTGACACACACACATACAGCCAGCCAACACATATATACATACACATACACACACACACACACACACACACACACACACACTTATATACACTCATATTGCCCATACTGACCTTGTTATTGTTAGCAATGTTGTCATTGTTTCATGTTTTGCCTTGCTGTATATTGTTTGTATGTGTATTCAGTTTGATGTCATACAGTTATCACTTGTCTACAACAATGCATCATGTATGTCACCAATAAAACAAAAAAAAGCTTAATAAATTAAAAATGTAGAAAATTATGTCAATTTCATTACAACAATGATAAAAGCAACAACAACAACAACAATAATAATGTTTAATATTAGTATTTTCAATTCTGACTGGTAAATCTGTGTGCGTGTGTGTGTTACTAACTGAGAGAAGACTTTCAGTGATCTTTTCAGGAAAGTTCTCAGGTGGCAGGATTCCCAGGGCAGGTCGGTTGACAAGTGTACTCTGACAGAAAACATAGACAAATTTGTGAAAACACACACACACAACACAACTGAAACCTTTATAAAGAATGTATTCAGCAAACTCTATTCAATTAGACTACCATCAACCTTTAAAATTTTCCTACCAACACCGCCACACTGGTGTTGCTAATTTAAAGTAGAGTAAACAATACTATAACCTCTATACACTGGTAACATCTACCAATAACTAAAATATTTGTTTTCCAAAAGCATCATTGTGTGCATAACATGAGTTCATTATTAGACATATATTAGACTAATTACCAAACACACATACACACGCAAAAAAAAAGGAAATAATGTTTTGCTACATGCTTTACAACCAGTCAAACCAAAAAAGGGAACAGTAAACTTAAAAGTAGCAATAGAAAACTAGAAGAACTACTAGAAAACACAGTGAACTGAAAGAGTTGGAGTTTTATTAAAAATACTTGTGTCCCCCCCACCTCTGAAATCAAAATTTCGTCCTTGGAGATAGTTAAAATTGAAGCCCTGAAATGCCCGAAATGGAATCACAGTTTGACATTCGATTCAACCTGGCCAACTTTGACGGCACCCCACGGACATGCCCTTCAACGTCGTAAATAGCACAACTTTTAATCAGCAACAATTTTTGAATGTACTGTTCAATTTTGAAGTACATTTGATGTACATTGATGGCCTTACTGACTGTGTCTCTGAGTACATTAGGTTCTGCATTGACAACTCCATCCCCTCCAAGGAGGCCTGATGCTACCCAAACAACAAAATGTGGGTAACCAGCAACCTGAAGGCCCTTTTCAATGAGAAGAAGAGGGTCTTTAGA
>NW_023339696.1:393698-394021 GCF_004916995.1 Morone saxatilis
GAGGAAGAGAGGAGCTCAGTGCACCATGGGAAATCCCCCGATAGTCTAGGCCTATAGCAGCATAACTAAGAGATTCAGTGGCCCTGTCCACTCTAATTGGTATGTACAAATCTGCAACCTTACCGTGATGTGTGTATTTTTGCAGAATCTTGTTTTACAATTCTTTTTGCAAATTAAAAAAATATAATTACACTTTCTTTGTAAGCCGGATAAATAAATAAAGACCATACTATAATATAATAATAAGCTTGGTTCTGCTGTCAGTATTGGGGAAGTTAAGACATTCATTTATGATGCTGTTTCCAATCTCTCTCTCTCTCTCT
>NW_023339696.1:394077-394521 GCF_004916995.1 Morone saxatilis
CTCTCCCCCTCTCTCCCTCCCTCTGTGTGAGGGGCAAGGCCAGCTCTCTGCCTTTTTTTTCCACACACATGTACACATGCAAGCCCTGACTGTGACAATGGCGGAGAGCAATAAACCTCAAAAGTCTGGTTACTTTTTACTAGACTTGATACGGACAGTGCTCGCTGCCCCAAGGGCAACAAGTTTTTTGCATGCAAGGGCGGAAACATAAGTGATCTTGCTAAACATCTAGTGAGGTACATGACAAACAGCAGCTTTCAACTGCCTAGCTGGTAGCTCAATGGAGACAGGGATGAAAGAATTCATGTACCCATTTTTCAGTAACAGCTTGTACTCTGAATTAAAAAGGTTAAAAAGCACCTGCTTGGTGACTATAAGATTTAAATTGCTGAACTGTATTCCCACAGTCTTATTGGCCACCTTCAAGGTCTTCTCTTTAGTACC
>NW_023339696.1:394544-394787 GCF_004916995.1 Morone saxatilis
AGGTTGCCATAACAGTAGATAATAAAAAATTGATAACAGACTCAATAAATGCTCTATTGAACAGTGCCATTAGGGTCTTATCAATCTGGATTTAGCAAGGTCCTTAAGCAAAAAGGCACTGCTGGCCCTTCTTGCGCAACATTTTAGTATTAGAATTAAATTTCAGTTTGTTAATAATAAATCTGCCTAGGTATTTATAATTGGTTACCAAGTCAACTGCCATTGGTTTGTGGAGTACCATTT
>NW_023339696.1:394802-396011 GCF_004916995.1 Morone saxatilis
GCCTCAAGTTTGGCATTATGGTTGTCACCATGTCTATCTTTGGGAGCCAAAGAATCCAGCAGTAGTTAAATAACTAAACAAGATACAAGACAGTTTGGGAGTTTTGCTGGGACTGACCAGTTTTTTTTTAAATTTCTTTCCACAGTAGCTAGTAGTGTAACTATTTATTAATACATTTCAGTAATAATATAACAGTTAACCCCCAAAATATTATTAGATACAACCTTTTGTTGTCACCCCCCAACTAATTTGAAATCCAACAATCCAGTCACATCCTTGGATTCATTTTTTGTAATTGTAGAGGAAACTATTTTGGAAGATGGAAATGCTTATATTCAGTGGCTGGAAATGGTAGCATTACTTTGATTTAAACAATCAAAACTGGGTTTTAATTGTTGTAAGTCCAAATTTTAGGGTGAAGGGTAACTATTACCAATGTTGTGGGGTGTAGCAGTAAAGTAATATAACTAGTAGTGTAACTAATTACTGTTGGCATGGAGTAATAAGTAAAGTAATAAACAATTACTTTTGAAAAGAGTAAAGAGTAAATTTTTTTTATTTTTGAGTAACTAGCCCCTAGTGTCTACTGCTGAGTTACTATATGAGATATGCTGTTCTTATGTGGAGCATGTCTCTTCCCAGAATGTTGGTGCAGTCAACTTCTTCTGTAACTATGAGGAGAGCAGGGGGAACTACTTGGTTGATGTGGACAGCAACCGTATGTTGGATATCTACACTCAGATCTCCTCCATCCCAATTGGTTAGTAGCAAAACATCCAAACACACCTTGTAGAAGTGGGCAGTATGGATAAAGCTCTCTGACACAATGTTTCTTTTGATATTGAGGTAGTGTTACATATTGCATTTATCTGTCTTATGTGGCACTGTCAGGACATAGTGAAAGTTTCAGCAAATATGATTTATTTATTTCACCACTAAGGAGGAGATTATCTGCTGAAACAATTTTTTGGCACAGAAACAACACATTTTAGAGATATCCCAAGCAGATATCAAGAATCTGTGTCAGGGCTACAATGCTAATATCATTATTTAATATAATCAGCAAAGAGCAGTGTTAAATACATATTCATTCACCAGTTAAAATAACAAACAGCGGCATATCATATCAGCTGTTGCTAATGATTTTTAATTATTATTAAATAATGAATAAAAACCCTGAAAATAATTTATGTTGTCCTGGAAAATTTT
>NW_023339696.1:396063-396215 GCF_004916995.1 Morone saxatilis
TAGGTGGATATTTAGTTTGAAACTTGACTATTGGTAGAATAGATTGTATGACACTGGTCACAACAGGTTTACCAACAGGTTTACCAGGTGCAGTGAAACTTACTCACAGCGACATTTCCAGCATCCAGTTTATGATAGATAGATAGATAGAT
>NW_023339696.1:396315-398961 GCF_004916995.1 Morone saxatilis
TTCTGTTATGAATTGGCGCTAAAATAATTGAAATTGAATTGAATTGAATAATTAAATTTTTTGGGGCAGCCCTACCTGAAGCAACAAACACTGAAGGACACTTACAAACGGCAAGAGAAAGTCCCTCTGGACAGCGAAAAAGCCAAATTTTTTAAATTTTACAGCCCACTATGCTATTTTGTAAACGAAAAAAAAAAACATTAGGGAACAGCTTGGATGCAGGTCATTTTCTAGGCAAAATCCTAAAGCAATGCAGAGCTATTAAAATGTCAGCTTATGCATTGATTAAATTCAATAACTTTAATATACTTGAAGTGTACACTGTGTACCTGAATTAACTTGGAAAATACAAGTATCTGATAGAGATTCTGTGTCAGCAAATACTCAATATTAAATTACTTAGATTAGGGGAATAAAACTTGATGGAGACATCCCTAAGCTGCACTTTGTTTTGCAGAACAAAGTCCATGATTTTAACAGCCTTAAAGATCCAGTGTGTGGGATTTTCTGGCATCTAGCAGTGTAATTGCAAATTTGCAGATACATTTTCTTCTTGTGTCACAACCCGCACGAATCATCAGAATTTGATCCATTCAGGCCTATAACAGTCTAGAATCCCCATCCAAGTTAACTAATGAAAATATATTAATATTATATTCCTTTTGGACATTTAGATATGGTCAGAACCTGTTTTAGTCTTTATCCAAAAACAATGTATATACTATAATGCAACCTACTATACCAGATCAGTCATACGAAGATAGAAACCATGGTTTGCATAATGATTTTTTTTGTTTAGAGGTTTGCTTGGAGCATTTGACTGCCCCCGAACCGAAATGTTGCCTTCTAAAAAAAACAGGTTCCGACTAGATCTGACTGGCTCACGGTCAGTAGGTTATGTATTATTATCGGTTGGTTACGACCATTAAAACGTTATGTAAGGTCGAGACAGATCTTCGTCAACTGCTTCCCTGACATGAACGCTGTAGACTGCTGCGCATACCGAAGCTTTGACGGTTCGACTGCAAAAACCCTCGCCGTCGAATCAATGCAACATAGCCGCGTCTGATCCCAGTAGCTCTCGCAACAGACCCGGTTGTTCAGAAACCGTGTGCTGGAGAGAGACAGTACGTGAACGCTTACCGAGGATCCAGCGACGGTAGCAGATCGCGGCACCACAGGATAGGCTACAGTTCAACGGCAGCAAAAACTATGTCTAGCTCCGCTATTTATCAGGCAGGCCTGGTTCTCTTCAGAAGGCGGGGCTTATTTTCTCTCTATGTCTCTCTCTCTCTCATCCAAATCTTTTGATTACTTATTATTAGAAAAAACAATGACATCCACAGTATGGTAACAATCGCAACAATGTGGAATCATCATGAAAACCAAACAAATAATAATTAATTCGTCACGGAAGTAAACAAGACTGAACGAAGAACCGCTGAGCAGGGGAGGATCTCTATTCACTGGGTGGTGAGAGGGTTACACAGAGACTTTACAGGGTGGCTGACATTTAATCACAAACAATCACATACATCAATATTTGCCACCAAATGACGATATTCACACTCAAAAACATTACACAATTGCGGTACATTACCCTCCTTAAATAAAAAGAAAAGTAAAGGTGGCATCATAAATTAATAAATTAGGCTTAAGCCTCACTTAGTCCAAAATGTGGCAATAACAGATCATTAAATTATTATTATGTGTTTTTAACACATTTTTGAAATTAGAAGCTTTAGTAAATGTTGTCTAAAGGTTCTGTAATAGCATTTTTAGCCTTTTTTAGTCTTGAACACCAGTCTTAATGTCAGTCAACAATGAAAATATAGTGTAATCTGAAAGATGAATTAAATTGCATTAAGCATTTTTGAGAGAGAAAACTGAGAAAGAGTGTAATTATGAATGGGACTAAGACACTGAATAAAGGTCAGAATTATTCAAATGTTGAACAAAATAAGGTTTGAACTAAGTTTAAAGCTTGAAAAATACTTTTTTGTGTGTCTGTTTTGTCGTGCATTAAGGCTGCAACTACTTATGTAATAATCTACCGATTATTCCATTAATTTAGATGAACTGAGTAATGGGCAAATAAATGCTTCTGCTTTATTAAAGCAATAGTAGCAGGGAAACATTGTGTAATATGCAATTTAAAAAAAAGGTTTCCGATAAGATCTTTATTATTTTATCTAGTCTAGCAGGTTTGTTGTGGGAAGTGAGTCTTTCCCGGTGTCTGAGGAGTAGTAACACAACTTAAGTCAGTGTGTAGATGAGGTAGTAGTATAATAGTTATTGAAAGGTTGTGTGTTGTGTTTACTACCACAAAGAAATAAAAGGTCTATGTAGAAGTTTATGAAGTTAGAATCATGCCAAAACCTCACCTAGGGTTGTCCCTTATTTCTCTTTTATGGCTGAGTAATAGGCTGCTCTGGCATTACGGAGGGCCCTTTCTACAAGATTTAAGATTATTTTTCCAAATTAAGCTATATTCAATAATTTCGAAGCGCGCCATTTCCTTTCAGATTCCTTGTTTGTTTTTAATTGACGAGTTGGTGGTGTACCACAGTGTTAGTTTCCTATGTTTATTTATTTTCTGTTTCTAGGAGCGATAGAAATCTAATGTTGATCGTAGAGAGCCTGCAG
>NW_023339696.1:398986-403798 GCF_004916995.1 Morone saxatilis
TAACAAGATTATCAATTTGGGAGGGACTAAAGTTATTATAGGACTCTGTTATATTCAGACATGGCATTGAATTGAACACTGAAGGAATCTCCTCCTTAAATTTAGCTACAGCAGTGAAAGCCCGTCGGATCTTCCAGCTTAGCGCAGGTGAAATTTTCTTAGGTCTACCACTTGACGTTTTTGTCACCTAACCATGAGGATCTTTTAAGAAATTTAAAATGACTGTCTTTCTGCGTCCTTTGTTTTCCACCTCTGACTCCTTTTGTCTCACTGTCTTGACAGAGTGTAGTGTCGTCTATAACAGTCCTGATTGTATAACAAAATGAAAGTTGGCAGTTCCTTCATGCTCCACAGATGAAAGAAAAATCTAATTAAATTCACAGAATAACATAAAAAACAGCAGCAACAAGATAGTGATAATGATATGGTTTCATCTAAATATAAAAAGAAATCCAATGTCCATCCAATATTTTACAGCATTTAAGCACCACACATATTTTGCAAATTTGCAAAGCGATTTTAATGTATGATGTACAGTTTTCTTATAACAGCACGGTTGACCTGGGTCATTTGTTATGCACACAATGTAAATGCAACAACCACAATGTAAATGCAAAAACCCCAATACGAACTCTTGATCTAGAGGGATCTAAAAGCCACATGATAGTTGATATGACTGAGGTCACAATCTGATCTATATCTGATTTGGACCACATATGAAAGTGGTCAAAATCAAAACTGAAATGATCAGAATCTGTACTTTTGGGCCACTACAGTGTGAATGTAGCCTTATGCATTCCTTTATTCAAGGCGCTATGTTGCACCACATTGTCATGTGCAGTTTCAGCTCATCCATAGCAGCCAACAGTGGCGGTTTGACTGGTACAGATACAGAAACAGTGCACTAAAATATGTTTCTGAAAGGAAAGAAATAGGCAATGCAGTAACAAAATCTTGATTCATATTTGATCAGCACCGCCTAGTTTGATGGTTTTTGCCTGTGTGTTGAGCTGGACAGACTCACTGAGAATGTCAATCACAAGGTAGCCAAGCCCTAAAGCATACCCTGCTTTATTGTCTATTTTACTCTAAATGGGGCCATAACAATAAAGTGAACATCATGCTATATGAATATGCTATCAGAGACTTGAAACTATAAATTGAGACCATAATGCCAATGAACCAAGCCAGAAGTACATTAATTTCTATGACTTTTTCGAACAAATGCAGGTTTCATTTCACAGGCCTAGAAGCTCTGCCTAATACTGTTAATGGTGTCATGCCAACTAAAGCAGACAGAGTTTTGGCTGTGGAGGATGTCATTTTGCTGCATCACTATGGTCATACATTAGTTAAAACATAAAACAGCACAATGGATAAACATTCAGAAACATTCAGTTTAACTGGCATTTATTTCAGTAGATCTATCAATTACCTGAGATTCCTAAAACATATACACATATTAACAATGACTATAGCAATGGTTATAGAAATTCTTCTGTTGTCACTAGATGGCAGTGTTGTTAATGATAAACAAGAGGTCCAATCTGTGGTTTAATATTGTTCTTATTTTTCATAGTAGAGACGTCAGGTTTTCAAACTTGGATTAAAAAAAAGCACAAACAAAATTGTTATTCTTCAGGAATGCACATTTCGAGTATATTCATCTTGCAGGCTCACTATCAATTAAAGGCAATGAAAGCCCAGAACAAAATAAAAAATATATATGCACAGAACTAATTTGCAACAGAAAACACATTTCCAATGTAATTCCAACAGAATTACATAATAGAGGAAATCAAGTCACGAGTTGAAAAAATTATACTGAACGTATCAGTATATGTTCACTGACAACATATTTCAGTTGTTCAATCTTGCAATAATATTAACTCATATTGACTACAGCAGTATTCAAAAGTCAGCAGTGACTTGAGACACAAGATTCTGTGTGCCAACCCACCCACTCCCATGCGACTCCACCGCATTACATAAATGTATTGTTTAAAAAAAACTCACTCTCATTGGAACCGGGTCTGAGCAGAAGTGAGTGGGGTTGGAGCTGCACTATCAAAGTCCTGCCCATACATACAGTTGACTCAATTGCAAGCTGGGCTCAGCTGTCAATCATGCCATGAAACCATCTATATAGTTTTTATAACAAACCCCCTTCTTATAACAGGCCCGTAGAAAAGGCCCCAAAAATGTCTCATTCTAAGGTAACCAAATCTCAGCTATTCTTATTTTCAGGTGATTATACACTAATAAAAACATACCTATAAATATTATATTGCATTTCTGTCAATAGATTTGCCTGAGAAGGATTAAAAATACCTTTCTCTATTTTGCAAGGAGCAAGTGCAGAAGTAATATGGGAGAAATGTGATATTTTTTCCTAATGTACAAGGGTCAAATATACAGCAGTAATAGTTGTAATATGTCATACATTAGTAATATGTAGTATTATAATTATAAAAAACAGGATGCAGTTTTCTGATGTTAAACTCAGACAAAGAAAGATATCAAACTGAATCTCAGACGTTCCACATATTAATTCTAGAGGCTTAGGATGACAGGTTATAACTATTTACATAGATTTTGTGTCATTAAAGGCATGCTTGAATCCTTTCCTGTGGAACCAATTAAGAATAGGCTTGAGACGTTCCTTTGATAAAGATTATGGTTAGGGCTGGGCTCAGGTGAGACTGGAACCATCCCTTTGTTAAGCTGCTTTAGGCCTTGACTGCCGGGAGACTTTCCATGATGCACTGAGCTGTTCACATTTATGTCCTAATAAAGCTGCAGTATTAATTTTTATAAAAATAACTTTTTTTCTATTTGCTCCTCCTAGCACTCCTAATGAAAGAAAACAACCAATCAGAGCCAAGAAAGATCTACTATCTTCAAGGCACTAACCTAAAGTGTCTTTCCATATTTCTTGGCTCTCATTGCTTGTATTGTTCGGGGCCAGTGGATTCTTGCAAATGCCATTAGGAGTTTTAAATCATGGTTGTGCCTAGATCTACTTTAACTATTAAAGTTGTTATTGTTACTATTGTTGTTGCTGTGCATCTCTCTCTTTTTTTCTAAATGCTGCGCCACATGTTATCAAATTGATGAAGACTTTTTCTTAATTTGCTGGTGTTTTGTCTATTGGCATGTGTTTGCATGCATTGAGCTATGGGCCATCGTAATCAACAAAGCAACAACAAAGTCTCTAAAACTATTCCTTCTTTCAGCTGTATTGCTATGCCATGATAATTGCTATGCCATGATAATGCCATAATAATGACTCACTGTGATGCAGCCTCTATCAATTGTGTTTAAATACCTAACCACTTACTTATGCAGCTTTCTGTGCTGCCAGAAAGATAAATTAATAGCTTTAAATTCCATGCAGTCAGAATAAAAATGATAGCCACAATTTTATTGATCATGTTTTTAATTAGACATACTGTATAAACATCTAGGGAAACATTCAGCTCTAGTTGAAAAAGAAACGTATGCTACATTCTTGCAATTAATCAATTGCTAATTTTTCAATCTCCCTGATGAGAGTTTTTATATTTTAGATTTCAAACGTTCAACTATTAACTAGAGCTTTGTATGCTACATTCTGGGGAGAGTTCAATGTTAACACCACTCGGATGTAAGTCCAGGTCAAGATGAAAAGAGCTCAGAATTATACCGGGTCAAATGGAAGTGGAGTGACGATCACCTTCCACAGCTCCTGCAGAAATTGATAATAAAGTATATTAATAAAAACCATACTGAACTCCTCTTGGGGAAATTCATTCCCTGATCTGATTAAACTGGGGGTGCCAGATTGCAACAAATACCATATCTTACTTGCTTTAATTACAGATCTCCAAAAAGGTTGTAACTTAAAATAAAATAAAATAAAATAAAAAATCAAAATCTTTTTACAGCACCAACACAAAAACACATCTCATTGTTCATTCTATTGAGCTTTTATTATGTGTAATATATTCTATTAGGGGTTTCAAATTTGAGATATTATACCTCACTGCTTGTTTACAAAGGACCTTTCAGTTGTGGTTTAGAGTCATCCATCTTACGTGTGTTTATAATAGTTTAGATTATAATTATTCATATTATAATAATACAATTTACAAAGCTGAGTAACTAGTCATTTTACTTGCACTTTACATAACACAGCAGCTTCAATCTTCCATCTGCATCTGCATTCACATAGACAATCTCACTGTGATAGATTTAGAGTTGGAGCTGAATTCACGTTTTAGATTAAAGTGAGGTTAGGCTTTAAGATCAAGGCTTGTTTAAAGTTTAGCAATAAATATTGTCCCCATTAGTGTACAATAATCGGTAAGTGTTTCCCTTACCAATTGCTCAATGCGTTCATACAGAAGAAACTGTGCAAAGTTAGAAGGGAGCTGCTCCACGCTGAAGCTGCATCGTCCATCCACCAGGTCATGGAGTTGGGACAGACAGTGTCTGAAATGGTCATAGGCTTCGCAGGAAACATCCATGTGTTGCAGGGTGAAGTTCATCCTTGTAAGACATTTAGATATAGTAGGAAACATGATTACTGCTTGAGCTTGTAACTGAACACTAGTGAAGCTGAATACTGACAGTTATCAATTCACCTGAGGAATACAGAGCTTTATGCCTAACATACATCTACAAGCCCAAAAATAACTAAATAAACTTGCTTCTGTCAAAACTAATTAGCCTACTAATTACTATCAATTATACAAAAGAAGGTGCCCAGATAATATATAGGGGCGGCTGTGGCTCAGAGGCAGAGCGAATGAATGGGGTGAGTGTGGCATG
>NW_023339696.1:403853-406293 GCF_004916995.1 Morone saxatilis
AAGTACAGTCCATTTACCATTAATAAGCTTCCTTTAGGCAACATAAAGAATCTCTCCATTCATTTGCCTTACCCTGGCCTTCAGCACCACCATAAGGATTCTTGAAGTTATCTTTAATCAGGGTATGTCTTCTAAATTCCACATAAAACAAACTTTTTTCACCTATGTAACAATGCAAAAATCAGGCACATCCAATCGCAAAAAAATGCAGAAAAATGTGTCCATGCATTTGTAACTTCTCAGCTGGATTACTGCAATTTCCTGCAATACTGCAATTATCCGGTTGCCCTTAATAAGTCCATTTAGATGCTATAACTGATCCTAAATTTGCTGCAGCATGAGTACTGACAGAAACTAGGAAAAATAGTTAATATTTCTCCTGTATTAGCTTCTCTGCTCTGCTCTTAAAATTCAGAATGCAATTTTAAATCCTCCTCCTCACCTATACAGCTCTTCATTGTCTGGCACCATCATAACTTAAAGAGCTCATAGTACCCTATTACCCCACTAGAACACTATGTTCTCTGAATACATTGTTACTTCTGGTTCCTGTAGTCTCCAAAGTAGGATTGGAGCCAGAACCTTAAGCTAACAACCTCCTTTACTGTAGAACAAGCTTCTAGTTTGGGTCGGAAGGCAGACATCCTCTCCACATTTAAGAGTAGGCTTAAGATGTTCCTCTTTGATAAAGCTTATAGTTAGGGCTGGATCAGGTGAGTCCTGAACCATCCCTTAGTTATGCTGCTAGTTATGCTTCCATTCTCTGCTCTACAACTTTTCATCCTGCCTTCGAGTCTGGCCACACAGAAAAATGATGAAAACATCATTTCCTACATTGGATAAAACATCATTTGAACCACGTGTTTTCTTGTATAACCACACCCTTACATTATGGAGTTGCTGTGCCATTTATGCGTAAAATAATGCACACTTCCTCTCTCTGATCAGAGACTGTAGATGAAATATAATTTAAAATTCTTGCTGTTGATGTATGATGACAATAAGTATTTCATCAACTGAAAGAAATTATTCCACAAGCAGTTGTGGAAAAATTCACTTACCAAACAGAACATGAGTACTGATGTGTCTGCAAAATCATGGCTTCCCAAATTATGCTTAAAGATATGTAGATAGAATTTCAAGTTCTCCTCTGGTAAAATGTACATCGTCAGAATGACAGTTATGTGGCACTTGCTTTAACAATGTACGGACTGCAGGGTTTTATTCAAACATTTTCTCCTTACCTTTTCTCTATGGAGATGAAGACAGTGCAGGTGTGGGTAAAGTTACTGCAGAGTTGGTACAGTGTTCGGAAAAGGCCATCTGTCAGATCATCATCATAGCAAACTGGTGACACAAAAAACAGATCTAAATATTTTTTCTGCTTGCTTGTCAGACTGTGGAGTATTACGTAGTTATGTGATTCATATTGCACCTCTAATGGCTAAAGTTAGTACTGTGGAGATGCCACTCCTCATGAATGAGGATGTGTTTGGAAACATTTTTAGAGACATTCTTTCCCAATCTTCTTGAAAAGTGAGTCTTCATATAATGCCTTATTACAAAAGTAATAATAGAGTAAGTCCTCTACTTCCTTCAGTTAGGCCATTTCATTGTTACTATGATCAGGCCCCACAGCTGTATCATCAAAAAACTTCATGATGGTGTTGGGAGTTGAAAGTTGCTATACAGTCATGTGTGCACATGGAGGACATCAGGGGCTCCACAGGCTCAAAACGTAGCCTGTGGTGCTCCGGGGTTAAGGATGAAGGTGGAAGGTGTGTCTGCATACCTTCCCCACCTGGGATCTGCCTGTCAGGACGTCACGTCAAGGATCCCCAGTAAGGTGTTTAATCACAGGTTCTAGAGCTTTGTGATGAGCTTGTAGGGTACAACGAATAGCAATTTCACATAAATTTCTTGTCCTGATGAGATAGGGTGTGCTATGACATATTTTATTGATCGGTTGGGACAGTAGGCAAATTTTAGTGGGTCCAGTATGCTAGGTAGTGTGGAACAGAGGTAATTCTTGACCAACTGTTCAAAGCACTTCATCCACAACAGAGGTGATTGCCACTGGATCATAGTCATTCTGGCCAGCTGGTCTTGCTTTTTTGCGGCAAAGGAATGATGGAAGAGCACTAGGGGGTCAG
This sequence comes from Morone saxatilis, assembly GCF_004916995.1. Lineage (NCBI taxonomy): Eukaryota > Metazoa > Chordata > Actinopteri > Moronidae > Morone > Morone saxatilis. The sequence continues at coordinate 406,007 of NW_023339696.1, forward strand.
CACATAGTTTGAGGACATGCTCATCTGACCCTGCTGCTTTGTTTGTTTACATGACATCATGCTCAGAAATTGTCATAGCTGCCAATCCATTTTGATCTATTTTTTGCAGGCTGCCTAAAAGATCTTTAGCTCATTTGCATCATCATTTGATAGCATTTTTCAGATGTTTTCTATTCAGGAGGCTGAAATGTCTTTAATAAATGTTTTTAATAAATATCTTCATCTCGTATATAATAAACAAGGATACCTTCTTGTCACTGCAGATTTTCTTTTTTCTTTTTCTTTTT
>NW_023339696.1:406393-409317 GCF_004916995.1 Morone saxatilis
TCCTGCGTGTTCCACGCCTCCTGATTGGACTGGCTCACCAGTGTTTCCTCATCCTGCCACTTTTGCACATTGCGCTGGCTGAGTGTCCAACCGCCTCCTTGGTTGGACTGGGGTGTTACACGCCTCCCTGATTGGCTGCCTGAGTGTTACCACGCCTCGCTGATTGGCTGGCTGAGTGTTACACGCATCCTGATTGCCTGGCTGAGTGTTACACGCTCCTGATTGCCTGGGCTGAGCTGTCAAATAACTCCTGTTTGGCTGGCTGACTGTTACACACCTCATGATTGTTCTGGCTGTGTGTCAAATAACGTCCTGTTTGGCTGGCTGGAGTGTTACACGCCTCCTGATTTGCTGGCTTGAAGTGTTAACACATTCCTCCGCTTGGCTGGGCTGATTGTTACACTGCCTCCTTATTTGCTGGATGATTGCTTACATGCCTCCTATTTTTCTGGCTGGAGTGTTACACACCTCCTTATTGGCTGGGCTGAGTGTGACACGCCTCCTGATTGGCTGTCTAACGGTCAAAGGTCTCCTGATTGGCTGCCTGAGTGTGACACGCCTCCTTATTGGCTGGCTGAGTGTTACACGCCTCCTGATTGGCTGGCTGAGTGTTACACACCTCCTGATTGGCTGGCTGAGTGTTACACGCTGCTTATGATTTATTGGCTGATTGTTAAATGCTTCCTGATTCGCTGATTGTTACCTGCATCCTGACTTCTTCCTGATTGACTCATTGTTATATGCATCCTTATTGGCTGATTGTTACAGGCATCTTCATTGCATGAATGTTACATCTATCTCGATTGGCTGATTGTTACATGCATCCTGATTGGGTGAATGTGAAATCCATCCTCATTGGCTGTTTCTTACATGCATCCTGATTGGCTGAATATTGAAGAAGTTTTAGTGAAAACACTAAAACTGTGTTTAACCCTGTTTTTTGTTCGTCTGGATAAAATATACGTTTGTGCTGATTTTTATACATATCAGTGAAAGGGGCCCCTGAGGGGCAATTTTGCCATGCTCAAGTCGACCCCAAGAAAATAGGAAATGTTTCAACATGACTGACATACTCATTGGCTGAATGTTACATGCATCCTCATTGGCTGGATGTTAAACCCATCCTGATTGGCTGAACGTTACATACATCCTGATTTGCTGATTGGGAAATCCATCCTGATTGGCTAATTTGTTCACTTAAACGCAATGTTACAGTGCACCTGATTGGCTGAATGTTACATGCATCCTGATTGGCTGATTGTTACATGCATTCTTATTGGCTGATTGTTACATGCATCCTGATTGGCTGAATGTTAAATGCATCCTGACTGGCTGAATTTCAAAGGCGTCTTAAATGGCTGATTGTTACATGCATTGTGATTGGTTGATTGTTAAATAAATCCTGATTGGCTGATTGTTATAATTATCCAGATTGGCTGAATGTTAAATTCTTCCTGATTGGCTAAATGTGAAAGCCATCCTGATTGGCTGAATGTTAAAGTCCTCCTAATTGGCTGATTGTTACATGCATTCTGATTGGCTGATTGTTACATGCATACTGGTTGGCTGACTGTTATGTGCATCCTGATTAACTGATTTTTAAAAACATTCTGATTGGCTTATTATTACATGCATCCTGATTGGCTGATTTTTAAATCCATCCTGATTGGCTGATTGTTACATGCATCCTGATTGGATGAATGTTAAAGGTCCCCTGATTGGCTGAATGTTTAAGTCATCCTGATTCACTGAATTTTAAGGGCCTCCTGACTGGCTGATTGTTACATGCATCCTGATTAGCTGATTGTTAAATACATCCCGACCGACTGATTGTTACATGAATCCTGATTGATAGAATGTTAAATTCCTCCTGATAAGCTGGTTATTACATGCATCCTGATGGGCTGAATGTTAAAGGCATCCTGATTGGCTGCTTGTTATATGCATTCTCATTGGCTGAATGTTAAATCCTTCCTGATTTGTTGATTATTAAATGCACGTTATTGAATAATATTTACATGCATCCTGATAGGCTGATTGTTAAAGGCATCCTGATTGGTTGATTGTTACATGACTCCTAATAGCTTGAATGTCACATGCATACTGATTTGCTCATTGGGAAATCCATCCTGATTGGCTATTTTTTTCACTTAATTAGCAATTTTTCTTGATTTGCTGAATGGTAAATGCCTACTGACTGGCTGATTGTTAAGTATTTTCAAATTGGCTGAATGTTAAAGCAGTCCTGATTGGCTGAATGTTAAAGGCCTCCTCATTGGCTGGATGTTACATGCATCCTCATTGGCTGAATGTTAAAACCCTCCTCATTGGCTAATTGTTATATGCATCTCATTAGCTGAATGTTAAAACCATCCTGATGGGCTGAATATTTAAGGCTTTCATATTGGTGAAATCACTAAAACTGTGTTTAACCCTGTTTTTTGTTTGTCTGGATAAGATCTACGTGTGTGCCAATTTTTATGCATATCAGTGAAAGGGGCCCCGGTTGGTACAGTTTATAGGCCCCTGAGGGGCAATTTTGCCATGCTCAAGTGGACCCCTAGAAAATAGGAAATGTTACGCCATGACTGGCATCCTCATTGGCTGAATGTTAAACCCATCCTGATTGGCTGAATGTTAAATCTTCAGGCCTTTTCATTGGCTTAAACATAATAAGGCCCCCAAAAAGGCTATTGAAATTTCTGAATAATAATAATAATTATTCCTACAGATACAATAGGGTCTTTGCATGGGCAGTGCTCGGGCCCTAATAAATATCTTATTCTTATCAATAGCTCTGACCTGATCATTGACAGTATATATGAGGTCCAATATGGCGACGGTGACGTTGACGTACGATCTGGCCGCTGTGGTGGCAATTTGTTTAATAAAGCATACAAAGTATGATCTTGTCTTTCTGTAAG
>NW_023339696.1:409417-416125 GCF_004916995.1 Morone saxatilis
CCCCCCCCCCCCCCCCCAAATTACGTCCGTGTCTACCATACTGTCAATGGTATTAGGTGTACACCCACCGTTCCGCGGTCCTGGCGGAACGGAAGCCATACTTTTATTTTTGCAGTCGGACGAGTTACGAGGGTGCACTGCAAGGGGCTTACCCTAACCCTAGTGACCGATGACTGCTGAATGCCTGCAGTTGCTAATGGAAAGGTACAGTAGTTTCTTTATTAAAACAGCAGTGTTGTTTCTGTTTGAGTTATTTAAGCGAGGCTAATAATGCTCGTAAAGCTTGCAAGAGGTTTTCAAATGTGTTCCCATTGAGAAATGTTTGCATCAGCCAATGATTGCATATCGTTAGTTACGACCATAAGTTTAAACATTTTCAACAGGTATTTATAGTTATATGGTGTTTAGTTGTTATTTGATCTAGTTGATCTATAGTACTGAGTACTACATTACAGCCTATCGACTCTACACATGTTGTGTAAAAAAAATTACTTAAAAACAGTGACAATGTATACATACACACTGTGCTTACAGGGAAGAGTAGAATTACAAGAGAATATTGTCATATATGTTCTGCAACTAATGCATAGAACTTACTGATTTAACACTCAATAATTTCTCCTTTCTTTTGGTGTATATTGGGTTTAGGGTAATAAAGTTGTTTTGGAAAGTCAAACTCAAACGACACAGCAAAGTAGTATTTAAATTCTTAATTGACTTTATTGCACTTCAGTAATACATTGGTCTTGTTTCTAAATTGTTAAACTGACTCACAACCCATTAACGATAATCTCAAACATGTGTCTTGTTAGCAAATATCGTAGAGATAAGATTATATAAAGTTATATATAGAATAATACTGTATATTGACAATTCCCTCCTACAATGTGATGTATGTTTTTTGTTTGTTTCTTTACCTTGTCTTTCATTCATTTATATTGCCTTTCTATCTTTGTACAGCACAAGTAAAACCACTTTGTAAGGAATAAACATGATAAGCATAAGTGGGGATGTAGGAGATTTAATTGGTGGTGTGTGAAACTGTCAATGTTTTGCTTTGCTGTCAAAAGATCAAGCTGAAAGTACATGTACAATTGAACATGCAATTCATTATAATTCATTTCTAAGCACCCCATGTAACCCAATCCTAATACATTTTTGAGTTAGCAAATTATATTTACTTTTCTTTTGATCCTGGCCCCGTATGGAAATAATTCAGTAGTGGCAAACCACATAGAGGGTGTAAGGACAAAATATTTACTTGCTGCCGAATATATCCCACCCACTGACAGGTGCAATGATAACCATATGATCCGTGTTATTCACTTCACCTGTCAGTGGTCATAATGTTATGGCTGATCGGTGTATAATACTATTTATAAATTAGGCTACAAGAATGTTAAATATACAGTATGTTGTAACAGTCAGCCTGTGTGTGCCCAGTCTCAGCAGGTATTGGGAAGTAGAAGACTTGAGTGCTGAGCTATTCTAAGACCATGAAAGATCAGCCATGGACCAGATCACTTTTCATCATGATACTGTGCTTTCTGATGTTCACATGCTCCTGCCAAACACATGCCATCTTATGACACGCCTCAACTATGTTGGACAGCCTGGTGTGTATTATTACATTTTTAGTTATAGACTACTTCATGTCATGTCTGTAAATGAGTAAGTGGCTTAACATTTAGGATGACCTATTGGCATAAATAAGAATATTACATTCATAGATATGTTTTCTTTAGTGTATAATTACCTTAAAATAAGAATCGTTGTGTATTTCTTATCTTAGAATGAAGCGTTTTCATCTACAGGAGGACCAAGTTCTCTTGCACAGAGGCTGCCATGTTGAACCACCATGTTTCTACATGGTGGCACAAACCCCATAGTCAATAAACCAAACAGTGGCTCTTGATAGGGACTTTCACATTTCTCATGACCACCGTAGTTTCTCCTACACGCTTAGAACAGCAGTGACATGCGAGGGCATGGTTTCCCACTTACTTATGATTTTCCAACTTTGCAGAAGCTGGCTGCACCAAGTGCTTGTCAACAGCACTTCGCCCTCTTGCTGGTGTACTCTTGAAGGTGTGACAGGAGTACCTTAGTTTAGGCAATAACAATATGAAGCACTGAATTCAATGAAATTACTGTTTCTCAGACAATAAATAAGACAAGAATTAGGTTGAAAAATGATAGACGCCCCTGTAGCAGAGTGTTTCTGGGGACCAGGCCTCACTGATTACTGTACAAAAGCACACAACTTTTATAACTTTATTCACCGATTTTGGTGAAACTGGATCATATTTTATGGAGAAAATATTTTCTGGCTTTCCCTCTAATGTCCTCTGGCTACTCTGCTTGACATAACCCTAACCCTGTGAGCTGCTAACTAGCTGCAACTTTTAGCTGATAAGCCATGCAGCAAACCTAGCTACCCTATTTAGGTCACTTGGGCCAGACTGGGAGCTCAGAGCGCCAGGGCAGTGTCGGTTTTTAACGTTATCTCTAGTAGAGGAGCTTTGGACTGCCGGGAGCACCAGTGCTTCGAGCACCCAGTCCTTCAGCAGTTAGCAGCAGCTAGCAGCGGCTAGCAGTTAGAAAATAGCACAAAGTAAGGTTCATCTGCCCATCAGTAAACTCTATAAGTCCCCAATAGTTGAGGCATACTACACTGTATATTTACTGCCAGATTGACGACTTGACTGCTTACCTTTTCCTCTGTTCCACTTGTAACCAGTCAGTGGTCTGCAGTTTTTTTTAGGTAATTTTTTAGAATTGGCTAAGCTCAAACCAAATCAAAATAGTACCAAAAGAAGTACCAAGTATTATCCATAATTGAAAAATAAAAAAAAGAGGTAGTAAAGTAAAGTTGGGCTGAGCTGTATACCAGCAGTGGAAACGTGGCTATAAAAACTGCAAACGTAGTAAATTCACTTCAGTGATTTCTTTTCATAGTGAGAGTGTGCTAATAACATGAAACAGAAAAGCATCCTAATCAGAGAGTTACCGTCACAGGTTTTGCCAATGATACTAATTAAGGTTTCGTTCCATTTATTGTAGCAGAGGCTTTCCAGTGAGCCAACATGCATAATAGCAGCACCCTGACTCTGTTTGACCTGAATGGAACTATGCTATGAAATAGGTTTATTGTAATCAACTTGATAATGAAGCTTCTAAGATAAAGAATGATACTCAGTATGTGATGTACTGGAATAAATCAAATGTTTAATGTCTCATTTCCACTTTGTGTTGAAATATTTTGCATATATTTCCACTCACCTTCTAACATTGCTGTATTTATCCATCCAGTTTTCATCTCCAAATTCAAGATCTTGTCAGGTGGTGAGAAGCATGACAACAATGACCCAGGGAAAGCATTAAAGGATGCGGACGATTATGATGACCCAAAAGAGGGCCGGGAAAAAGACACAGAGGCCACACAAGGAAAAGATAGAGAGGGTTGTGGAGAAGGAAATATGAAACCATTCCTGGATGAGGACGGAGATCTTGACATCACACATCGGTATGGAAAAAATCATGTTCAGACAACAGTTAAAACATGGTGAGCTATTGAGCTGTGAAGTGTGTGCCAACCTCAAAGGATTTGAGATCAGACCTGGGCCATTATAGCCTCTTAAATAATTTCCCCCTGGGATTATTAAAGTATTTCTGATTCTGATAACTTCTAATCTTTTACCGTATATATCAAATCTATGAAAAAGTGTCCAACTTATTAGGCCTAAAAAATTATGTGTGTGTGTTTGTCACTACACTGTACAGGAAGAAGTCCAGAAGAATGGATTCCCCCGTTATGGACCGCTATGACTTAAATTGTGTTGTCTGAGAGTTTAAAAAGGATAGTGCTGTGTTTAATTAAATTAAATTAAATTTTATTTGTATAGCGCCAATTCATAACAGAAGTTATCTCAGGACACTTTTCAAATAGAGCTTTTTATTATGATGTCATTTCACTACTAAAGCTGTAGTTAGTGACTTATAGGGTTTGTGAAAGATGCTGCAGTTAGTATTGGCTAGCATAAGGTTTAGGTTACTTGCAGTATCAGTGCGGCAATTACTCACTCTCAAAAATTGTGCTACAAAGAAAATTACTATCAGCGACGGACTTGTTCATATAACTTAAATTATTTTTAATGAATAAGTTTATAACATAGTCACATTATGCTTTTAGAATATAAAATAAAATATAAATAAGTTGATTACTTATCTGTATATTAATTAACTGGTTCATGCTGGAAGCCAATTCTAAGATGTTCACTCTCCACGGGCTCGAACCACCTCTTTGAAAAGACAGTATATAAAGAAACAGACATGTATATATAAAGGTCAATAATAGGTTGCTTTCCTTAAGGTTTTGTCAATTGTACATTGTACATGTATTAGTTTGTAAATTGAGAGTTGTGTCAACTTATCCTCCATAACACTTTGAATAAAACGAGAAATAGTGAAGAAGCGATGGCACATTTTGCGATAATAACTCCATACAGGAGGAAAAGCACATTAATATTGCTCCATACAGCCATTCTTAGAAGGTGATAAGTATCAAGAGCAAGACGAATGGCCCTATTATGCCGTACTATTTCGTAGTCGTGGACTGTTGTTATTTATACTAAGAAATATTGTTAGGACGAAATGTTGACAGAGTAAGGATCATAGAGAGAAATAGATGTAAATTTATGATTTATAAAGTATTATTAAAGTATTATTTAGTCCATTCTACCTGAATATTAAGCATTACTGTCATACTCCTGTGTTCTCTAATATTAATTAAACCAGACTATCTATTAGCTCTCATCTATGCGAACATGCCTTTAGATAGGTCTTCTCCCACACTTCAGATCTTAATAACATCTTATAATATGTCAGTAATAGAAATAATTAGCGACTGGGATTCTTATCAGTAATGAAAAGGACAGAGGTTCTTGCATTTGCTTAACTTCATCAAAAAAAGAAGAATAACATGAATCATCTTGGAGGACCCATTAAATCCCCATTATGCTCTCCGTGAGCTCTTCACCAAAAGTATGACAACGTGGCCGTAGAGATCCTACACCTTAAAGAAATAATACTTCCCTGGAAATCTATGTACAGATATTTGATACACTTATATAGTGGTATACTTCCCTTGTTATTATGTAGGGGAAATTCTTTCATAATCTTGTGGAGAGTTGCTAGGTTCTCTGAAAGATTAAAAACCCAGTGTGATGAATCAAATTCCTTTACTAATGCAGCATGGAGGGAAAGACCCAGCATAGACGTTCCTCCAGACTTCTAAATGCTTGCCTTATATACCCCTTGTACATATTAAACAGGATACAGCTTGTTGTCCTAGCTACCTTCCTAATCTAATTTACACATGGGCCTGTTTAGGTCTTTTCACAATGGTCAATGTGGACCTGCCCTTGTGACTGTGTGTGACCAACTGCTGACCAACAGCTGACCGGTCGTCCTATCAATAAACACAACCCATGAACCATAAACACATCCCCCTAACCAAAACGCTTAATCCCCTTTAACTTCCCACCTAAAACATTATTTAACAATTACAGTTACAATTTGGTTGGATTTAGGTTGGATTCGCACCTTATTTCAGATGGTCATAAAATATCATGATGGAGTGCTGAGAATGAATTAGAGCAGTCCTCACCAGCTTGTGAAAGAAGTCCTTAAGGGTCTGGTGGCACGGCAGCAGAAGCTTCTGTATGTCTTCCCAGATGGCAAGCAGGGTTAACAAGGTTGTAGCTGGGGTGGGTACTGATTTTAGTATCTCACCCGATATTATGCTGATGCAGGTTGTGGTCTCGATCCTCTACAAAGTAGTCTGTGTCAGAAAACGACTTAAAACTGGTTAAGGGGCTAGTTCTGTCCTGGACTACCCTCCTTGACACCATAGGAGTGTGAGTGAAAAGAGGATGTTAGCCAGGCTGATGTCAATTTGGCAACATCTCTCACCCCCTGCATGAAACTCTGCAGAGCAGCTCCTTCACAACACAGCTGCACCCACAGTGAAGAAGGTGGTACCGCAGGTTCTTCAATTCCAAGAGCCTGTCACTCCTTTAACTCAGCAAGGCATAATTACGCAGTTTGTTTCTCTTTAACATCAGCCAAAATTATCACAGACAACTTTTTGCACTCTGTTTGAATCTGTACTTGCATTTATAGCCATGTTACATTTACACTGCTGTATAAATTTTTTTATCCCTGGTAATTGTATCTTATTTCTATACTTATTTCCTGCTGTGACCTGTGCAATGTTCCATCAATCAATCTGTATGTATATAAAAAAACAAAAAAAAAAAAAAATTCCCCTCTCAACCCTCTTGGGGTGGTATCTGTGTCATCCTCAAGCTCGGGTCCTCTACCAGAGGCCTGGGAGCTTGAGGTTCTGCGCAGTATCTTAGCTGTTACTAGGACTGCGCTCTTTTGGACTGAGGCTTCTGATGTTGTTCCTGGGATTGTTGGAGCCACTCCCCAGTTTGGGGGTCACTGCCCGATGCTCCTATACACGAGGATCACGCTGGCCTTGATCTCCACATCTGCTCCAGCTGTCTTTCAACCCTTGTATTTTCAACTTTTCGTGTTCCCTTCTTTCTGATGTTGGCGTCTGCTGGTATGGCCACATCTATCAACACCGCTTTTCTGCTCCTTGTCTACCCCACTATGTCTGTTTGTTGGCCAGGACCTGTT
>NW_023339696.1:416150-420058 GCF_004916995.1 Morone saxatilis
CCTGTTTGTCGTCTGGCCGGCTTGCCGTCCCACCACACTTGGCCCCATGTTGTTCTCCAGCCCACCTCCTGTTGTGCGGCCAATTGGGATTTGGGTACTCTCTATTACATACTGGCGTACAGATGTTTCCTGTAACAACTATTCCAGGCCACTTGGTTGTGTCTCCCATGTACACTGAACGGCTAGCAATCTGACACCCTGCTATATGATGTGCTGACTAGTCTCAGGGGCATCTTTGCATAGTCATGCCACCTTGGGCTCAGATCATACTACCTTGTAGAATCTTGGACCATCTATGGTCATCTTTAGTTACCTTAGGCCTGTTCTTGTGCTATGCTCAATGAATCAGATGCCTCTGTGCTGCTCTCATGAGTCCAGCCTTTTCCAGCCATGGAAAAACACCAAACACGGAACTGTTGGAATGCTACTATATGAGCAACCCCAGAGAGAAGGGATAATTTTACAACTGAGATTTCTGTGAATTCTTTGATAAGCATGGAAGGTCATTCTAGACCTTGGGATCAATATGTGTAACAAAATAATCTCAGCACAATCAATTCATCATCAATCATCAATTTCCTAGCTTTTTCTGAGCTTTCAACAGCATCTCACAATCTACATCAACAGTCACTTGGTGACAGCTTAGCTTCCACTATGCCCTTATATGCTGATTCTGCTGTATTCACAGAATTCTGTTGTTAATTCAGAATAAGATATTCAAAGAAATCGGGATTATACCTGTGCAGTACACTGTTTTGGCTATGGTTGCCATGATGATGCTGGTTAAGCCTGTTCCTGCACCCAGCTCTAGGACTGTAGCTCCTCTGAATGTGGCTGGTTTAGAGAGGATGAAATCAGCCAAGAGCAATGCCCCTCGCCACACCTGATGTGAATAAAAAAAAGACATAAGGCTTAATGCTTTTTTAATATGAAACACCACTTATGGGAGTCCAATACATGGGGAACAATGATTCACACAGGTAGAGTGGACTCGATTTGTTTACCTGCTATCGGGCTCCACGTCGTAGGGTGTTACAGGGGTCCAAACTGTATTAGTTTAATCAATTAATGGTTATCAAATTATAATTACCAAAAGATAATAGAAAAAAATGACGGGATAAAGGTTGACATTCCTATCTGGGGACATTCATGATTGGACATGATTTGGCGGAAGTGACGAAAACGATTTTGTGTGAGTATGTTAATCTTGAGCAGGTGAACGGGATAAAGCTAGAGAGTGTAAAGACATTGATCAAAGGTAAACAGCAACCAGATTGTCATCTGGGGAGTCAGTTGAAGATGGTGGATGAAAACGGCATGACTGGAGTCAGAACAGCGTTGGAGGCTGGTGCTCGACGAGAAGCAAGTGCGTCAGCGATTGTGTTTTTTTTGTGACCTGGGATGTGAGAGGCTCAGGAATGAATTGATGCTGGGCTGATACTAGTGTGAGCTTCCGTATATACTGCATTATGTCTAGGAAGTGTCCCTTGTTTATGATATCGGATGGTGGTGGTGATGTTTTTTTGTTGGACCATTTGTGACTCCAAAGAATAGCTGCTATGTTTAAGAAAAAGAAGAAAAAGAAGATATACTTTATATTATATTAATCTTACAGGGTAATTTGAAGAAGAGAGATGAAAATTTAGGCGGCCATTTGGCTGAAAACTACCTGTCGCCGAAGTAGCTGCCAAAGCCGGCAGAAGGTGCTGCGTCTGTGAATAGCTGGACGTCTTCTGCCTTAGTGTTTCGATAGTCGTAAAAGAATGAAATGCCGTTCCATGATGAGAGGAACTAGTGCCATAATTTTAACTACATTTACATGCATCGTCTGGTGTGACATGGTCGTGGAGAGATGGGAGGGAGGAGGTTATGGAAAGGAGGTGCAGATGGTGTAGTTTAGGTGGCTGAGCGGCAAGAGAAGTTGTTATTTAGTGCATCTGTGAGTCAGGAGGAAATTTTAAATGAGTAAGGAAATCCTGTGTACTTTCTCGTGGGCTTGGAGTGATAATGCCAAGAAATTCCAGGGACGTGCAGAGACCTCCTGTTTTCTCTGGTGAGAGAGGAACTCCGAGGTCATTGAAAGCAGAAATCAGAGTAAATGGTAAGTCGACGTGTACTTGTATAGCGCCTTTCTAGGTCCTCCAGACCCTCAACGACCGCTTTTCACACGCACGTGCCACATTCACCCTTTCTCACACACATTCACTCAGCGATCTCCATCGAACAGAAACTAACGCATTCATACAACACACTGATGCACAGCATCGGGAGCAATTTGGGGTTCAGTATCTTGAATGTATGAGAGTTTGTAGTTGTTTGTTGAGATCCGGCTTAGGACAATGAATCAAATATTTTTGAGAAAGTCAGGTGCACCGCAAAGTATTATGCGCCCTTCCAGAGAATCCCGAAGAGTTGTTGGTGGATGATGGCTGGGAGCGTCGGGGAACATAGATTGTTGAGCAAGGTGGCTGGTGGTCTACCACGTCTAACCCAGCACTTCCTAGTTTGACAGATCTGTTGCATTGCGCAGTATGGGCTCACTGAAAACCTAAGGACATATACATATATATATATATAGATACAAACATACATACAGTATCTCACAAAAGTTAGTACACCCCGCACATTTCTGCAAATATTTCATTATATATATCTATATATCTATATATCTATATATATATCTCATTATTATATTAATGCGACAATAAGTATGAAAAGTGACTTTTCTGTTTAGGGATGCGAATTCTGACTTTTTTCTGTTTCAACATGCCAACATGGCAACAAAGTGCGGACTTGGTGTTTTCCACCTAAGCTGTGAAAAATGGGCTTCTCGGGCTGATAAAAGAAATTCTTTCATTTAAGCTGCCATTTTCTTCCAGAAGCACGGTATCTTCCAGTTTCCACCTCAGGAAGCCGTCATTACGGCAATTTTGATGATTAGACTGCTTTGTGTGGCTCTCCTCACTTTAGTTTAGCTGCTAATGGACAAAAACTATGAAAAGCCTGGACTTTTGCTTGTTCTCCCATGCCCAATTTCTAGGCAACAAAGGTGCTGTGCAAAATGGCTTCTCGGGCGTCCTGATAAAAGAAATTCTTTCATTTAAGCGCCATTCTCTTCCAGAAGCACCATGCGTCCAGGTTAGGGTTCCGCGTTGTAAGCTTTAGAATAAGTACCACCCAAGTAAATCAGATCATGCTAACCTGAACAACACAGCCTCAATAATAAGATATATATCTGACCTGCGTTCGTAGCACTGACACACTTTCAGCTGTGGACCAAATAAATGTCTGTATTAAAAGCTACCCAGTTGTACAGGGATTAAGATCTTGATTACGATACTTGTTGCGAAAGGAAAGAGAATCTGGGCTTTCATTTTGGTGTACAGCATGTTGAGATTTGAAGCATGGCTTACTGTGAATACACGGGGGTGATAAAATCATAAACACCAGGGTTCCAGCAGGCCTGTTAAACAAAAAAAATACAACCATAACTCGAACAGTGTGTTGCCAACCACCCAGGGCTCCTATAAATTGATGAACTCTAGAGCTCCAACAAAAGCGTCCTGTTGTAAGCTTAAGTAATAGGTACCACCCAAAGTAATTAGATCATTGCTAACCTGAAACAACACAGCCTAAAATAATAGGGCACATTTTACCTGCGTCGTGCACTGAAACACTTTCAGTTTTGACAAACAAAATGTCTGAAAAGCTACCAGTTTGCTTACCAGGATTAAGCATCTGGATTACTGTTGGAAAGAGGAGAATCCGGGCTTTGTATTTGTGTACAGCATGGCTGTTGATTTTGGAAGCATGCTTACTGGAATACACCGGGTAGTAAAATCATAAACAGCAGGTTCCCTCAACCCTCAAAACTACAGTCACTGCCAGTAACCCTTACTGCCTACTGC
>NW_023339696.1:420083-422945 GCF_004916995.1 Morone saxatilis
ACCTCCAGATTCTGGCAGACAGCAGTAGCCCAGACCACCACCTACAGTCTCTACCACTAATCTGCAGCTGTCACCTCCACCTGCAGATTACAGCAGAGAGTAGCAGCCCAGACCTCAACGTACAGTCTTGGCCAGTAACCTGCAGCCACTTGCTCCTCTATCTGCAGATTCTGGCAGACAGCTGTAGCCCAGACGTCCACCTACAGTCTCCACTAGTTACTTGCATCCACCTGCTCCACGTGCAGATTCTTGCAGATTACTGAAGCCCAGAAGTCCTCCTACAGTCTCCACATGTGACCTACAGCCGGCTTCTCCTCCTGCAAATCTCCACTTACAGTGTCTGACAGCAACTTGCAGCCACCTTCTCCACCTGCAGATTCTTGCAGACAGCCACAGCTGCAGTTGTAGCCCAGACCACCACCTACAGTCTCTACCACTAACCTGCAGCTGTCACGTCCGCTTGCAGTGTCTGGCAGTCAGCAAGGGCCTCAAACTCCACCTATAGCCTCTTCCAGCAACCTGCAGCTTCCTCCACCTGCAGATTCTGGAAGAAAGCTGAGACCTCAAACTCCACCTACAGTCTTCAGCAGTACCCTCCACCCTCTGCTAGAAATCTGCAGCATCTTCCACATGCAGTTTTTGGCAGGCAGCCGTAGCCCAGTTCATCACCTACAGTCTCTACCACTAACCTGCAGCTGTAACGTTCACTTGTAGTTTCTGGCAGTCAGCAAGGGCCTGAATCTCCAGCCACAACCAAAATCTCCATCTACAGCTTCTGCAGCTTCCATCACTTGCAGACTGTTGCAGACAGCAACAACCTCCACCTACATTCTCTAGCAACAATCTGCAGTCACCTGCTCCACCTTCAGATTCTAGCAGATTTCCACAAACCCAAACCACCACCTACAACCACACACAGCAACCCTAAAACTAAAAAGAATAATAGAAAAAAAAAATAAAGCATCAGACTCCACCTGAAGCCTTCAACATCCACCTACAGCACCCATCAGTCTCAGCCTTCACTATCCACTTCTGATTTCCAGCTACATCCCCTTTCAGCCAACCAGTTCCAGCTGCCCACAAAGAAATGCAGCTCCATCCTTCATGTACATCCTTTGACAGCCACCATTTGCCTCTTCCTTAAATCTTTAATCAGATGACAACCAGATGCAGCTCCAATTCCCACCAACAGTCTTCAGAAACCAAACCAAACCAAACTCAGCTAAGTTCTCAAGGGGAGCAGCTGGATGAAATTGAAGGTTTTTTTCTAGTTCCAAGGTAAAATATGTTCATACAAAGAGAAACTAGGGTTAAGACTGAAATTCATGTATAAGCACCCAGAAGGACCAAACTATGTTTTTTACATGACTCTTTTTCTCTTTAATTCTGAATTTACTGATGACCTGACTTTTAATGTTGCTCATGCAAACTGACAACCACAACAAGTCATTAAAGTGCTGTGGAGGATCTAAACTGCATGTGAGAAACATAACATCACATTTTCAGAGGTTTGTTTTGTTATGTTTTGTATCTTAGGCAAACATTAGCTGGTGGATAAAAGGTGTTCCCAATGGCATCATCAAAATGTCCCAGGGTCAGATTCCAACCATGAAGTCCAATCTGTGACAAATAAGTCACACATTTGAAAGGTTTTATGCACTAAATAACTTTTTGTGTATTTTAGAAATGATCAAGCCCAATTTGAGAGAAAATGAATAAAATATGTATATGATCCCTTTTTTCTTGCAGGAAACTATATCCAGAGCGATGTCAAGGTAGTGTGGATGTGACCATTTCCAAGTTTCTTCACCTTGAACAGCATCAGTAAATCCTCATCTGCTTCTTCTTCACTTTATTCCTCTTCCTTATCCTCCACATTAACCATCAACTTCTGCTTCTCTCACCAACTGAGAGCACCTCTTCACCAGGGTCCTTTGGCTCAAAACCCAGTCACCTTTTTCCCCAGATCTTCCATTTGTGAAGACCTGCCTATATGTCTGTTTTATGGAAAGCAAGATCATAACTGTTAAGTGTTGTCAGCAAGTGTGTGGATTACATTGATGAACTGTTGCAATACAAGTTGAGTAATTAAAGTCTAAAAGTATGTTAAAACATTGATCAGTTTAGTTAGATGAGATGTTCGGAAATAAATAAAATGTAAACATTAATTCATTCAATCTATATTTGGGATGGCTAAACTGAGCTTTTCACCCTCTTTTGCATGGGCATCCTGTGTAGAGGCAGAAGAGATGAGAGATGAATCTGCTGTTTAATTCATTGATCAGCTATCAGAATGATTACATTGTAACAAAAACTGTAGATGTCACCAACATACTGATACCTACTTGCATTTAAAGGTGAAGACAATGGATGTACAGTACCTCTGCCAACATTACATCAATGTTTATATGGCAACAGTGCCCCCAAGTGACTGTACTTTGACATTACATGTGAACAGAGACGTGACTACAGTACATACTGACATCTTCCTTTGTTCTGAATCAGGTGCTAAGTGGCACCAAAGTAATTACTCATTTGTTTCTAATTAAAGGGGACATATTATGCAAAACTGACTTTTTAATCATTTGATTATGTACATTTGGCTAGCTCGCTATTCGTTATAAGGCCACAACCTGGCGGAGCTCCGCTAGAGAAGCGCCGGGCGAAGTGCACTTCCTGTGGGTGGCAACATGGAGCCGACAATGACGTCAAAACACGAAATCCTGAACATTGCGTGATTCTATCTCTGTACATTCTTGAACTGAGGCCAGCCCACAAAAAACCATGACTCAGGAGTCATTTTTTTTCCCAACCCCACTTTTGGCCCTGCTGATAGGCCCTCCCAGAAGTCCCAACTCGTAC
>NW_023339696.1:423045-431210 GCF_004916995.1 Morone saxatilis
GGGCATAATATGACTCCTTTAATAACAAACTATCTAATTGTTTGTGCCTCCTTGGGTAAAGTAATACTTAATATTTTGTCTCTCAGTCCCCTTGAGTAAAGATTCACACAAAATCATACACACTGGTCCTTTATTGGTCTGTTATGGCCACATTTTAGACTGCTTAAAGGTCCATCGTGTAACAATGAGGAGGATCTATTATCAGAAAAGGAATATAATATTCATAGGTATGTTTTCATAAATATATCATCACCTGCATAGGAAATGTTTTTTTGTTTCCTGTAATGAACCATTTTTATCTACATGTCGCTTTCCATGGAGTATGCCATTTTGACCCGTCATGTTTCTACAGTAGCCCAGAATAGACAAACCAAACACTGACAGTAAATAGGGCCCTTTGAGTTTTGCATGTCACTGTAGTTTCTCCTACAAACTTCACAGCCTCTTCTCATTGCCAGGATATCAAATACAGATGTGAACTGTGTCACTTAATTGTAATCTGCAACTTTACAGCTAGATGCCACTGAATCCTGCACACTGGTCCTTTAAGTCAGTGGTTCCCAACCTGGGGATTTTACGATTTTTAAGTTTTACTGGGAGTCAAAAAGCCTTCTTGATTTTAAGGGGTCTAAGAAAACTTTAAAAATATGAAGTTTATATTTATATATAATTGCTAAAAATAAAGAAAATACATAATACAGATCAAGAATTGTATAAAGAAGTTCCTAAAAATATCAAGAGTCATAAGTCTAGTCAATGATAGAAAAGGAGTCCCTTCATGAAAAAGGTTGGGAACCACTGCTTTAAATTCAATGAAAAAAAAGACATGTATTTGGAAAAATAAAACAAAATAAGATGTTTTGGAAATAAAACAGTGTATTGATTTCTAATGTCACCTTTATATGTTTCTATTCAGTGGTTTATTAATGTGCCACAATAATGTTTGTGAGTTCAAATATCTTCATTTGGGAGCTTTTCCAAGCAGATATTGATATATGTGACTGTGATTAAATCAGCAGATATTTCTGTCAACCCTTAAAGTCTCCATGCCACCCTCTGGACACCCCATGATCATTTCTTTAGATCCGCCCCTGAATTGTGTCCGGACGAGCACGAGGGCTGCGGGGCTGCTCGCACCTGACCCTGTGATTAACACTGTGTAAAGTGTGCGTGGCAGTGATGTCAGAGAGGAGGAGTCAGGTGCGCCTCCGCCGCGCTCCGTCAGACTGCTGGATCCTCAGGTGAACGCATGCCATTACCTCGGAGCACTTTATGTGGATTTAACCAACAGGAAGAACTTTGTAGACTGACGCCAACTCCTGCGCTACTGCCTGGTCCCACGGTCCCACGGTCCCAGCGGTGAATGCGTCGTGACTTTTGCGCGTACTGCTGAGCTCTAACAGGTGTTGGGGCACGCCGAACATGTCCAATGGGAAAGGCGCAAATGCTGCACAACAGTGAGTACAGGATTCATTCACACAGTTTGACTTGTTTCTTCGCATTATTGGTCAGCCGGTGAGATCCTGTTTAGCTCGACGAATGGTAAAACCTGCTCATAAAATAAATAAAAACAACAACAATTCACCCTCACGTGCAGCAGGAAACGCTAATAAACAGGTTTAGTCCTGGTTTCCTTGTTTTCCGCCCAACACTCTTTGTCAAGCAGTTGTCATATAATAGAGCCAGAGGAATTCCAGTCGGGGTGGGGGTGGCTGCACCAGTCCGTATAGTTTTGCATGTTTTTCAGACAGTAAGCAACCAAAGACTACAGCAGGATGTTGATAAATAAAACAGCTTGACACTGACAACACTTCTTTAGGATCCTGTTGAGTACACAGATGCTGCGGTGTGTTGTGTGATGATGCTCCAGTTGCATCTAGTGGAAAGACTTACCTTACTAATGTAAACTCATGTTTGCTGGGGACCTGGACTGGATCCTGTTCGCCTGTCACTGTCTAACTGCGCTGCTGTTGACTTTGCTAAAAACACAGCTCTCAGTCACAGTTTAGTTTATTTGCATTTGCTGTGTCCATGTTTGTGTGGCAGCTCCTCACAGATGACCCTGAAGGAGTGTCTGGATGAGTGTATGGAGGCCTTGGATCTCTTCCTTAACAACCACTTCAGCGAGAGCCTGGAGAGGCTGCGGCCAAGGTAACAAAACACTCCCAGAGGTTTTAACCAGCTGTTGCTGTCTGAGTTTCAGTTTGTCATGTGCTGCACACTGTGTGTTTTAGCACTTTCGTAGCAGTATGATATCAGCAGTATTTGGCCTTCTGTGGTGTCAACTGTGAAGTAGTGCACTTCCTGTCAGTCAAGACACAAGGGTGGCCCCCGTAGGCTTCAGTTCTCCAGGATATGAGGTGTTTGCTGAAGCTGACGCCCAAGGTCTGACTGATTCAACAGCCAACAGAAGGCTGCCCTGCAAAATAAACACTATGCACAAGACAAACTGGGACGGTAGAGGAGATAGAAAAGAGTAAAGAGAACCGTAATGTTCTTTTCTCAACAGGAAAATGCTATCCTCCTCTGTTTGCTTACAGTTTGCTGTGTGATGTTTCCTATGTAGAGTGAATGAGAGTATGTACCATGCTCTTATCTATGCCACGGTGCTGGAAATGCAGGCCATGATGACTTTCCAGCACGATGACATCAGCAACGCAGGAAATACCATGAAGAGTGCCCAGGAAGTCTGCCAGAGGTCAGGATGTACATGTGAATGTATATGTGTGGATATTTTTTTATATATATATATATATATATGTTTCTCAAATGGGGGTACACATGCTCCTAGGGGTACTTTGGATTACTGCAGGGAGTACATGTTCGGCATCTTAGTTTAGTGTGTTAGCTTGCTAATGTTTGCCATTTAGCACTTAACTCAAAGTACAGCTAAGGGTGATGGGAATGTCATTTGTTTTGTAGGTATCTGGTCAATACTGATGATGGAACTGAGGATGGTGCTAAATTAAAAGTCAGGGGATCACCATGTTATTCAGTTCAATAAACCACATTTTATATTCATTGTTCCCATTTATCAATGCAATCGTTAACTGCTGCAAACTGTCAACTGCCATAAAACCTCTGGAGAAGATCACTGCAGCTGTTTCTCATTAAACTGTGTAACAAATGCGCAAAAGTGCAGCTTATCAAAAAGGCGCAGTTCAATGCAACTTCAATGCCATCTTAGTGTTATTGCATGACAACAGAAACTGGTTTGCCATTAATTTAGTGATGGATTCTAAACATTTCAAATGTAGCATTTAAGTGTTCAGTTACAAGGTTGTGCTGTACTGTACCTCTTTATACAGGATTTTATTTATCTACCAAAAATGTCTTGCACTGGTCAGGGGGGAATTAAAATATTTCAAAGGTGGTACATTAATGAAAAAAGTTTGAGAACTACTGTTTTAAAACACCTGACATGAAATTTACATGAGTGCATTTACATGGCCTATTTCTGACCATACTAGTAATTTGACTGTGTTTGCATGAGAGAAGCCGCTGTTAAGATAGCAAAGAAAAGGACACATGTAATTGGTGGGTGATTGCTGTGTGAGAAAGATGTGGTTGGCAAGAATAGTAAAACTATGTCCTGCTCTTTTGTTGACACTGGAATATGTTTGGGGTTACAGGTTTCGACGGAAATCCGCAAGTTTGTCTAACAAGTCAGTAGGGGAATCACTCACTGAAGGTAAAAGGCTTGGATGTCTCACTACATTATAAATCCACCCAAAAGGAGTGTGTCCAAATGTCATATATCTAACACAAATGGAGTTTGATAGTTAATTTGTTTAACCTACAGTATCTGAAAAGGTCAGTGGTAATTGCACTGGTATTGTCAACAGACTTACATTTTTTCCACTGACATTCAGTATCCATAGAGACAGCCGCTCTGTGTTTAAGGTAGTCTCAGCAGCATGCTAACATGCTCAGTGCTAACATTAGGTGGCTATATGCTAACA
The DNA here is from genome assembly GCF_004916995.1 of Morone saxatilis. Classification (NCBI taxonomy): domain Eukaryota; kingdom Metazoa; phylum Chordata; class Actinopteri; family Moronidae; genus Morone; species Morone saxatilis. The sequence goes on from NW_023339696.1 coordinate 427,008, forward strand.
TTAATGCTAACATTAGATGCTGAGACCATCTTAGTTTAGTGTGTTAGCATGCTAACATTACCAATTAGAACTCAACTCAAAGTACAGCTGAGGGTGATGGGAATGTAATTTATTTTGTATGTATCGTATAAATAGTAATGGTGCGAAATGCTAGAAAAGGGAAAATGAAGAGGAGTGGTCTTTGCACTAATTCCTGGGGGACACCAGGGATGAGTGCGTATTCTTTCCATATTGTTTCGTATGAGCAACTGATGAGGTAGCAGCCAATCAATTTCACCACAGTGATGCCAAATTTAGCAGATGAAAGATGCGCTTTTGCAAATGTGTGTGCAAGTTCCGTTAAAGGCCCATTATACACTTAAATCTATTCATCAAATTCATTATAGTCAGGTAGAAGACAAAAAGAGTGGAAGACAAGTCTGTAAGATCAACCACATAGTAACACCTGGGACTGGATTTTATGCTTGACTGCTTGTTGACTAATATCACTGTATGTTATTTATTACCTAATGTGTGTGTGTGTGGATGTGTTTTTGCAGTGCAGCTTCATGCTGAAGTGTGTTATGCAGAGTGCCAACTCCAAAGAGCTGCTCTTACCTTCCTACAGGTGCAGTAGGCTTATCTGCTTTTTTTAAACAAGAAACAACTGACCTGACATATAATAGTAATGAGATGATCATAATAATAATAATAATAGCAACAATGTACAAAGTTTCCACATTATCTAAGTTTTCAAGACTGTCTAAGATTTAGAAGGTGCCCAATGAACTTACTTGCATGACGGCAAATTCCACTTATGTTATCTTGCATTTGTGGTACTTAAAAACTACTAAAATCTAATCCGAGCTTTTCAAATGACTGCATTCAACTTTTATTCTCACTCATTTATTTATTTTGCAGGATGAGAACATGGTGAGTTTTATCAAAGGAGGGATCAAAGTACGAAACAGTTACCTGATTTACAAGTAAGTAATGAAAGAAAAACAGGTTGGACATTTGGGGGATGTCAGTGATGTGTAATGTTAATGAGTAATAAGGGTGTATACATTATCTAACTATTTAATGTCCAAACTTGCAGCAACTGTTAAATATTGTCTTGGACTTGTTGGTATTTGCACTCAGACCTGTCTTGGACTTGGCCATTGGTCTTGCCAAATATTCCTAGCTGGTCTTGGCCGAGTCCAGTAATAACCATCGATGAAGTGTGCTTGTTCAGAAAACAGGTATTGGTTTAATTCAAAATCCATCTTGAATGGGCATTGACATTAGCCATCTGGTAACCATGGTTACCAACCAATATGACTTGCAATCGTATGCCTGGCTGCCAAAACCCATCTTATTGGCATTGGCAAAAGCACTGTTTTTTTTCTGTGCCGGTCTTGCCTCTCTCATTTGGACTAGAACCTTTTTGGACTCGGATTTGACTCGGTCTCGACTAGTCCTGGTCTTGGAGTTGTCTTGGACTCAACAAAGTTTGTCTTTGCACAGCACTGGTTTTGAAGGGAACTTTCCAAAAAAATAACCCTGATGATGTCATAGTGATGTCTTCAGGGTTATCTCAGTTTGGATTTGGAGACTCAAACAAGATGCTATTGAGTTGCATTATGGGTGTTTTTTAAGTGTTTTTAGAGCTTGATGCATACAAGGGACCAAAAGTGGGGATATCTTGGCGATCATTCTTCTTTTAAAATCTGTATCTCACAAGTTTCCTAACTTTGTGGAAGTGCAACATTACATCGCTGGAGTACCTCTTTGCACAGTCAAATGTCATAACGTTATACAGTATTTGGTTATTATGCTGAGCTGTGATGTTATACAATTGACATAAATGTCTTTTATCATCCAGAGACCTGCATTCCCTCATAAAATCTCACAACTGTCTCAAGGGACCCAGCCACGTTCACTTAGAGGGAGGAGTATCATTTGGAATAGGGGCATTTAATCTGGTACGTCACAAATGTATCTTTAAACACTATCGCTTGACTATATGTTGTGGGTTCTCATGTGTCTGTACCAGACATTTCATCCAGTCCTCTTTATTTACAGACACTGTCTCTATTTCCTCCACGGATACTCAAAGTTTTGGAGTTTGCAGGCTTCTCCGGAGACAAGGTGTGATATATACATTTACTCTGTTATGCTCTCACTGACTTTTGCCAACTGACTTTTTCTACGTGTGGTCCTGTTTTAGGAATACGGTCTGTCCCTGCTGCGCGATGGTGCAACAGGGATGAATCTGCGCTCCATGCTGTGCGCTCTGCTGCTGCTCTGCTACTATACCTTTCTCACGTTCATACTAGGTAGTGCTGTACATCGTCCATGCATCGTCCATGCATCTGAGATTCAGATGATTCTGATTTCTGTGTATAACTAAATTCCACACATTATTCACTTCTAGGAAAGTTTCTGTATCATTAATCCTATCATATCTGTTCTATCCTCTCAGGGACAGGTGAGGGAGAGGTGGCTGAGGCTGAAAGTCTGCTGAAACCTTTCCTGCTCCGCTACCCACGGGTGAGTGGCAATGAGCATCATCTGTTTAGAAAATAACTAAGAAATGTATCTTCTCGACAAATTGTTCATCACAACAATATATTTTTAGGTGAAAATGTAAGCAGTGGTGAATTGGGTGTTTGTTTGTAACAGTACAGCAGCTGGCAAAATCTTGCAACCAGCATTTAAAACGGAAACATTTTGCTGCAACCTTGGTGAACTGTACCAGTTTGCGCTGTTGACCAATAGCAATCCATCTTGACACTGCTGGCCTTCTGAGGGAATGTTATTTAGAGCAGAGAATTCAAAATGGTGGAAGCTATTGCCAGAATCGTCAGTACCGTCTGAAGCAACAGTGTGAACTTATTTTCTGTTACCGGTGTGAGTTTTCTTTGGTTGTTGTTGTTCTGCTTGCACATTGGGAAGGGGGCTAAATAACGCTCAAATGATGGAAAAACTGGTGTGGCCATTTTCACCACCTCAACCTTCAAAATGGGTACCCAGAGTCTCCCTCTTGCAGACATGCCCACTTTATGCTAATCCCATGCAGTTTTTATCTCACTTTTTTAGCAAAAAAGAAGACAGGGTGACGTCCTGGTACAACTTTAAACTACTGTTATGCTCGCATACAGTTGGTTTTTATCACCAGCACTGATCCTTTTCTTGCCCCACTTTGTGTTAGTGATGTCACTGTTTCCCCCCACTGCAGCAGTTAGTTTGAAGTCATAATTGGTAGAAATTACAAATTTATAATATCCAAGTTGTGATGAAGCAGAATTATCCTTTACTGCCAATTAACTCGACCTGGTTCGTAATGTTTGTAGTGCAGCATTTAGAAAAATGAGTAGATCCCTCCTTATCTCTAGCCAGTTCCTCATTCAAACTTGTGTTCTCTTTTCTTTGACTGCCACTTAAACTTCTTCACGTCATTGTTCTTCTTATCTTTCTATTTTTACACGTCTCGTTGTACATCAGGGCTTTCTCACAAATCCCTCCTTCCACTCACATTTTTTTTTCTTTTCTCTCAATCACACACACTTAGTCCTCCCCACCCTGATAATCTCCATCTGATACTCACCCCACCTTCCACTCACGCCGTCCCCTCCGCAGCCTGAACCCTTACACCGTCCTTTGTGCTATCATTCCTCACGCTCTACCTGACTCACATTCTTGTAAATTCCCTGTGTCCACTCTACCTTTTACCTACACGCCTGCCCATCCCAGAGAACAAACTCAAAGCTCTGACACAATGTGTACCAACCCAAAATGGAAATCTTGGTTAAACACTGCCAAGAGTAATTACCGTACTTGTCGATATATGACATCTTAACACAGTGTGTAATATTGAGCAACACAGGAGGCTGAAATCTATTGTTTTAAATTGTATATTTTCTCTTCTTTGCAGGGAGCAATATTCCTCTTCTTTGCAGGCAGGACTGAGGAGATCAAGGGGAACATTGATGAGGTGTGTGTCATAAAATGTCAGTTACATGGCGTGAAAGAATGGCAACTAACGTTTTATGTCTTGCATGTTTAATGCTTTTAATAAAACATTTAGCTTTCACTGTGATTGCATACCTTATTGGGAGTGAGAAGCATAAAACCACTTCTGTTACCATGATAATATTAAAGCTGCAGCTTTTAAAAAAATATTTATAACTTTCACTATATCCTGGAAGTAGAACATAAGACAGATAATCTTTGAAAAAA
>NW_023339696.1:431310-433585 GCF_004916995.1 Morone saxatilis
CACACACACACACACAATGGGCAATATGTTTGAGCCTTCCAACAGTATTCACTGTGTCACTTCAGGAAATGATGTACATGTGGAACGGTTTCAGTATGATCAGCAAAAGACCCGAGCTGACTGAAGGCATGATGCAGACTTTGGTGGATGCAGAGCGCACCCTACTGGAGTCTCCTGGTAATACAACTCATCCCAAACCCCTCTCTCCTGAAATATAATGTAGAAAATGAGATTACACACCACATCTGTGCGTCTGCTGTGCTGATGATGATGTCTGCTTCCTCCTCTACAGAAAATGAGTATTCAGTGGATGACCGCTGTTTGATCCACCTGCTGAAGGGTCTGTGTTTCAAGAACCAGGGTATCCTCCTGGCCGCTGAGGAATGCTTCAACAAAGTGTTTTCCAGGTGAGCCCCAGTGGATTAAACACATGTATCTTCTGTAAAATAAAATACACAAGTCAGCACGGTCTGATGATTCTCAGCAGCTGACCAAATATATGTGTAAAATGTAACTGTATGTGACAGTTAATTAATCTTTATGTTGTGTGCTCAGTGAAAAGAAGATCCGGTTTGACCACTACCTGGTGCCCAACTCTCTGGTGGAGCTCAGTCTGCTCTACGTAGATCAAGGCAGGAGGGACGAGGCAATTAAAATACTGCACAAGGCCAAGTAAGTGACTCCTTCATATCAGACACAGTTTAATCCTGCCACAAAGACCCAGTGAGAAGTATACTACGTCATTTTCATTCTTGTGCCCATTGACTATCTGCATTTAATATAGAAATGATTAGAGTTGAAGTACTCTAAACTGGCAGCCGGCATAGCTTGCACATGCAACATTTGGGGGAACAAATCATTGTAATATAAAACCGTAATTAATACGCCCAAATTATTAAAAATGTCATGTTTCCTGCCATTTTGGTAAAGTATAAGCCTTAATGAGCAATATTTTCTTCCTACCTTTCTTGTAAGTAGTTTTATGAAAAAGATTAATACCACTCTCATGCCTCTAAGGTAAAGGTAAGATAGCAGCTTGGTTAGCTTAGCCCAGCATGAAGACTTGAAGCAGCTAGACTGGCGCTGTCCAAAGCTAACAAAATCACTTATCACAGCCAAGAAATTGGCACAATGTACAATACCCCCCCTGAAAACTTCAACTTGTCTTTATGCTTTAGTTTTTGTTGTTGTTTTTTTTAGAAATGAAATACAACATGCTGAACTTTGAGCTTTTGAGGCACATGTAAGCAGATTTGTTAGCTTCAGACAAAGCCAAGATAGCTGTTTGTCCATATTTCCTATTACTATATAAAATGCTCTTGTGCCTTTTACTGAAGTTGTACATTGACACATTTATCTTCAGGGTTGGGTCAGAATACTTGAGAAGGGTCCAACTGCAGTCCTCCCTCCTGAAGCCCCTGTGAACCAATGGGGTTTGAGCAGAGTAGGAGAGTTCTGTATGGAGCTGAGTTTATTTTAGCTTAGCAGTCCACCAAAATCTGTTTCTGAACAAATCTTAGGCAAGAAATAAGCAATCCAGTTGCTAAATCGTCACTCATATTACATCCACAAGGCCTAATTTAAAGTTTCTTCTGACTTTAGTGAGACAAGGGCACAACTGCACGACCAGTGTTATGGTTTAAAGAGTGACCGTGTTAACTGGTGACTTTCAGACGAATGCGTCTCTGGTTACTCTCAGTGAAGGCAGCTTCAAAACATGAAAAGAGCTCTTGAATTAAATGTTCAATATTCGTGTGGAGGAATTTGACCCTATAATACAGGTACATTTTGTTTGTTTCCCACATTATAAGAACTTTATAAATGTACGTAAATGTTTGGTGTAGACAAGTGAGTGGGTATTTAAAATTGATTTTGGGTGCTTTTTTTAAAATTACTTTTGGATTACTTCAAAATCAAGGTTAGAGAAGCAAGCTTGTGTCAGGTAGGTTGTTGTCTAATTTCCCCCAGACCGTCAGGATCAATCTGAGTGAGGTAATTAAGAAGCAGCACTTGCCACTCCTTCATTCCTACCACTGAGATGCCCTTGAGCAAGACCCTTAACCCCAACAGTTCCAGCTGGCTTTTAATGCCTTATTGCCTTTAATTGATAGAGGGGTTGACACACAGAAAAGGGCCTCAGGTAGGAGTTGAACCCTCAACAATCAATTATCTTTCTTTGCTCTGATTGGTTGTTTTTATTAAGGCCCGGTAGTATGGAGTTAGAATCATGCCAAAACCTCACACACACACAAAACGTGTTTTACTCACGCCCAAC
>NW_023339696.1:433685-443601 GCF_004916995.1 Morone saxatilis
CCAAAATGAAGGCCGACGCCAACTAACGACGGCACGGGACACACCGAACCGACTCGAGTCACCGACCTCGCCGACTGTCCGACGGCCGATAATCGGGTTGGTGTGCAGAGGCCTTTAAAGTAACACAAACACAATGATTCCTACATCCAGGTGATTATACACTAATGAAAACATACCTATGAATATTATATGCCATTTCTGCCCATATAGACTGCTACACAGGAACTTTACTCCACCTGTCTTTGCTGCCGTTTATGTTCTGCTGTACCCTGACTGCTAATATTCATACTGACAGTATCCAGGTCCGGGTACAGGTCTGGGTACCGTTTGTGCCACTACATGTGCGATAAATGACGGACTGATGTTCGCTACGTAGCATTACTTACTTTGCCAACCGTTTTTCGGCTTCCTGCTTCTCCCTGGCCTTGACGTTCTTCAGCATTACTTTTAACGGAGGGTGCCACTCATTTTCCTCTGCAATGATCTTGTCCAGCTGCTCATGGCTGGGCCACAGCGACGCAGGGTCGATGCCCGACGCTGAGCCGTACCGACCGAACAGCTTTCTGTCATACCGGGCCGTTTTCTGCCACTCCGGCGTCTTCTCGCTGTCCTTGTCTGGGACATAGGGCTCATGGAGGTTCAGCTTTAAAGGCTTCGGGTTGTAGGACGCGGTGTGCAACAGAAGCCAGTTCGAAGAAAGAAGAGTTTTTGAAGGTGAGATTCCCTTTAACGTCCTACACAACGCCGTCGTCCTCCTGTACAGCATGGACACCGCCATATTTCTTCCTCAAGAAAAGGACCCGGAGCAGAGACGGAGGTGACTACCGCAGTGCCTGTTCAAAAACAGCAGATGGGTCCTCCATGAGCTCTGTTACAATTGTATTTTTTGAAATGGTTGGCTGCAATTAAGCCATATTATTGACCGGGCAATATGTTCTTGGGAAACGCAAGGAAATGTATTTTTATATAATATCATTACAAAAGGCAAATCAAAAAGGGCTTCAAATCGGGTATTATGGGAAAAAAACAACTAAAAAGAGTGAAAGTAGTGCTAAAACAATTAATGAATTAGTTGATTATTTCACTGTTATAGACCAACGATTAATTGTAAAGATAACTGACAGATGAATCGATAATACATTCGTGTTAGCTGCCACTCAAGATTAAGGAATGTGATGAACACAGAAATAAGGGGGGGTGTTTAAGTCAAAGTGTATATATAGTATCTATAGTATCTTAACATATTTTATAATAAATAATTTGTTTTAGTTGTACTGTGAGCCTGTGGAATTGTGATGGCCAAATGTCAAAAGGCCCATAGCTCGTAAATGAATCACTTTCTTCAGAGGCACTCCTATTGAAGCATTCATTTAGATTTATCTTAAAAACAAATATTAATTTAATGATCAGTTATGGGCATATTTTAAACTAAGTGATAGGCACTGAGTTCAATGAAAAAATACAAGTCGGAAAATTTGGAAATAAAACAGCTTATGCCACCATTTAGATATTTCTGTTCAGTGCTTTACTAATGTGTCACAATAATGTAGTTCAGTTGAAATATTGTAATTCGGGGGTATTCTGGGCTACTGTAGAAACATGGCGATTCATATTATATTCCAATGGATCCTTAAAAATGTTACACAGTGGACCTTTAAGTTCAGTGTGGCTGTTTTCCACTAAACATCCCCGTTGACTTGGAAGCAGCAGTGAGCAGGTGGGCCGTAGCCAGAGCACCAGAACAAGAAGCGGAGCTGAGACTCTTTTAACACCTTCTTTGAACATTTAAGGACCACTGGGCAGTGAAACAAACCTCCTTTTGAAAGAGAGGATCTTTTGTTTTAACCTCCTTAGCTCCACCTCCTCCTTCCTCCACCCTCCCTCAACTTTTCTGTTTGATTTCTTTTCAAGAAGCGGAGATAGAACAAATGTGGTTGCTCTGGAGTGCGGCACTTACAGACACAGATGTCATCGCTTTTGTGTCGTGGGAGCGCGCAGAGCTCTCCATCGTCATTAAAGATTTAGGGTTCCCATGGCAGGGGTAGCACTAGGCTGGAGGTGGGGGTGGGCATGACGGAGGCTTAATTTGGCTTAGCAGCGATCTGGTGCCAAGCCCGAGGCTTTAGGGATCACATCAACGTCAGTCACAGGCAAATAGGCTTGTTAGCAGTTATACGATAAGGGGATGGTGGCAAGATGACAGGTCTATTTCTGAGTGAGTGTGTGAGTAGGAGGGATGGGTGGTGTATTAATACATGTTTAGGGAAGTTTTATAGAACATGCTCACCTGAATTATGACTCTGTTAGCTCTTGAAATGGCATCTGCTTTTACAGATGCATTTAATTTGTATAGAGTGGCACATTTGTACTGAATGTAATGAGCCGTTGCAGTGGTAGAGAGTATCTACTGAGAGGTTTTAGTATTCTTTGGCCTCCACCGATGGTCAGATGTGCAAGACCACATCTGGTTGGTGAAAGATCTCTCAGAAGAGGTTAGCCAGGGTTGTGTTGGGATAAAACCCAAGAGCACATGTTGGCAAACAGCAATTCCAACAGTTCTTACCCTTAGAGTATAGAGTCTTACAGTACAGCTCAGTGTGGTGGATCATTTGTGTCACAACAGAGCCCGAGTATCTCAAAGACCACCTTCAGGGGTGGCTGACTTGGGCTTGCTGAGGTTTAATGCAAAGGTTGGTGCATGTTCTTATAGGGTCTTGGTGACAGGAACTGGAATAAGTTACCTGTACACATTGAAAAGATAACCACAATTTTAAAATGAAGGCATTTAAAATAAAATGCTTATGTGTATTATAAGGATTGTTATAGTGTATTGTTGTTGTTATGTCATATATTGTTTTTTTTTGTGACCAACTTTTTTGTGTTTCCCTTTTTTATCATTTCATCATGAAGGAGACATTACCTATCAAAACAACAGAGTGAAATATTGTGATGATGTCATCTCTACAGCTAGTCACTACTGAAATCCCCTTATTCTATAATAATAAATAATATAAGAATATAATATATGTATTGCAATGATTGTTATAGTGTATATTATCATATTATGTACTGTATTAAGATCATATATTTATTATCACTACAATATTAACATATTAAAGGAACGGGGTGTAGGATTTAGTGGCATCTAGCATTTGTTGCAGATTGCAACTTACTGAACACCACTCGCGTCTGTATTATTCGACTTGGGAATGAGAACAGGCTGTAAAGTGTGTAGGAGAAACTACAGTTGCTGCGATACTTGTGAAGAACGTGACCCTTTCTAGAGCCAGTGGTTGGTTTGTTCATTCTGGGCTGGAAACATGGCGGTTCAGCATGGCAGACTTAATTTAATGTGACTTACGGTGTCTGTAGATGAAAACATACCTATGAATATTATATTTCATTTCTGACAATAGATCCTCCTAAATATTACTTACTGGACCTTTAACATGCAATACTTCTTACTACCCAACTAATTTCTACTTCTGGTCTCTTACCATATCATTACATACATCACTGTAACTGTTTTCTCTTATTGTCTTTCCATTATGTCTATCTTGTTTATCTCCTGTGCAGGCTTGGGGAGTAACAGATTACATGAAACAGAGTTACATAATCAGAATACAAGTGAGACTCAACATTCCACTATTTTCCTTAGTTCTGATTGGTTGTTTTCGTTCAGGCCTGGTGGATTCTTGTAAATCCCATTAAAAAGCACTAAAAAACGAGTCAGCCGGAAGCTGAATTTTTTTCAAACCAGATTACGTCCATTGTACCTAACTGTCAGTAGTATACGGTGGAAAGTTTCAGTGGAATATGACAAAAAATATTTTATAAAAATTACCTACTGACTTGAATTTCCCTCGAAGTTACATTACTTTAATATTGTGATACTTGGATTAAGTAACAGACTACATTTTTTAACATGTAATTAGTAAATGTTTCCTAACCCTGCTCCTATGTCTTTTTTATCACACTTGTTCACCAAAAATACAAAGAAAACTAAAAAACAAAACAAAAAAGCTTGTAAAAAAACAAAAACATGTAAATGTAAGATTATCCTTTCTACCATCCTTTTTACGTAATATTTGTTAATAATTTATTTTTCCACATGTTTGACTTGGAGTGAATTTTTTGATCATGATGATACAAGTATTTATCATGTGTTTTTTAATAGTAGTATGTCACCTATGGAACTATGTTACACTTTATTATGTCATCTACAGCTTGAAGACATTATTAGTTGATTTGTTATTTTATTATTTATTTGTTTTTTAAACATTTCTTGCAGCTTTTTATTGCCCTTTTACTCACAGGACAGGTGTAGAATGACCAGAAAGAAGCAGAGAGTGGATGACACACAGCAAAGGGCCACAGATCGGATCTCGACCACAAGACCACTGCAGGGCTAGGTCCCGGCACTTGGAGCACCAGCTCTACCAGGTGAGTTACAGTCCCATCAATTAGCTTTTCAACAGGAAATTAATGTCGACAATTTTGATAATTTATTGTTTGCTTAATTTTTTCGAGCAACAATGCCAAACATTTGCTTGTTCTATCTTTGTAAATATGAGGATTTGCGGCTTCTCTGTTTTATATTACTGTAAATTCTGAAGTTTAGACTTTTAGTAGATCAAAAAACAGTATTTAAAATCACCTAGGGCTCTGGGAACAATTTTCTAACATAATTTCAGACCAATTGAATCGATCATCAACAGAGGAAATGATGGCAGATAATGAAAATACTTAGTTGTGTGTGCTTTAATGCACACCTTCTCATAATATAAACTAAAGACACCTTGAAGAAAAGCACCATCAGGGGCCATCAATGTGGGACATCTAATTAAACTTTAACGGCTCCACTTTCTTATAAACACATGCAAAATTCATGCTTAAGTGAGTGGAACTGTATAGTCTCATGTCAGTGACCTTTTCCTCGCTGCACACATTTATTCCTGTTATTACAGTTGATGATTTTACAAGTGATGCCCCTGTGCAGCTGCGCTTTAGGCAAGTAGGATGCAATGCAGATGCAGAAATCACCATTTTAGCTTCTGTGAACTCTCTAATGAACTGCACCAAACAGTCTTGGGCATATTTCTAATTAAAAGTTATGTGATTAATAGTTATTTGTCATATGTTACAATCAATAACCATGACAGGACTTCCTTTGTAAAAATTGATTATTTAAAATCTGAATGCTCTCACTACCTCTGTCTTTCCCTCAGACACACACGCAGAGAGCCAGGGTTTGGTGTTTTCTTTCCTACGAAGCCATTTGCCAAGCCAGTGTTGCTATTTGTTGACACAAAGAAAAAAATTATAATAAATTGAGTCTAAATGAACCACTCTTTTGTTGGCCTTCAACAATGACAGGGTTTTACTCAGAATTTTGGCACCAAGAATCAGATTTGTCAGCATTTCCCCAGAACAAGGGATGAGGACAAAATCCATATAAAAGAGAGCTGAGCCCCAAAATATCTCCATTTCCTGGTAATGACATCAGACTGTGGCTTTACTGCACAAAATGAGAGAAAAAAGGAAAAAAACCCTCCTTGGTAAGACAAGTCCCCGCAGTGCTGGTGATGAATTACAGCTTTCCACAGAAATCACACTTAAGTGAATAATCCAAAGGTAACTAATGTTGTCCTTGGCAACATGGATATGCATTTCCCATAAATAACTTAAGCGTCCCCCTCAAACGTGCACATGTATGGCCTTACTGGTGCTTCAGTCTGTGCTTCCAAAAAGGCCTTCATGGTCGCAACAAAGCAAAAACAAGTGTAGTGATGTGCAGATTTTTTAATACATTTTTTAACTGGAGTCACGGCTGTGATCGCGCTTGTAACTCTCTGCAGTCTGCTTTTTAAACACCCCAACTCCCCAGCCCCCCACTAATGTTAAACTTGGACCTAGGCCAATTCATAACTACCAGCGTAAGCGGTCTTATGAAGGGGGCTTGGGGTGGTGGAGTTTTTGGTGGTGTGTGTGAGTGAGCAGAGGGAGAGAGAGAAAGGGAGAGAGAAAGGGGAAGCGGAGGGCAGAGGAGGATGGTGAGCTTTAGCGGGTAGCAGCAGAGGATTTTACAGTAATGGATGTACCACATGGAGATCCAGTTAGTGATGCGTTTGAAGCACAGTGGTGGGGGGTTCGAGTGGGGAGTGAGTGCCTCAGTGCCCTGCTGCACTCTCTGGTGAGTTCTTGGAAAAACGTGCTTTCTGAGAGATTCGTCCACCTGGGCGGAGGGGTGATGGAAAGACTAGGGGAGCGGCCTAACCACCAGAGCTTTTATTTCTGCTCACTTTGTAGCGAAGAGTGCAGTAAAAAAACGCGAGCTGGGACTCCCTGGCCTGCATCTCCTGCCACATAATGGCCGTAACATTTTAACGAAATTATCTTGCATTGCAAATCTTTATATCTCACGTTCATGTAAACACCTGAAGAGAAACACACTCCCGTAAACATACAGACACACGGGGTTTACATAAAGATTTGGCATTTGTTCCCACTCTGTAATGGCTCTGGATTCCCGCGGTAGTAAACAACTGTGCCACTGTCTGCCCCCGATACATTAAGATTTTTTCCTACAAATGATCAAATGCCCTTGGGGATTGAACAGATTGTGGTCTATTAAAAAATATGCCCGATTTGACATTTTTGTAAACAGCGACAGCATCTCCAAAATGTTTAGCTATGATGGAGCTCGTAGTTTCCCCCTTCTCATTGGGAGTCCTCAAGCCCGTGCAGCCCAGCCCAGGGTCCTAATGAGATGATGAATGAGCGCATACGGACTGATGGAGGCTCTCGATCCACCAGTGACTGCTAATTTTAAGGGGAAATTCATCAAACGCAGGCCTGCACTCACATGCACCTTCATAAAGCGGTGCCGGGGTCCAGTGAAGATGAATGGAGGTAATTATCAGCTCTACCTGTTCACAGCCATCTTCCCCTTCTTCACGGCTTCCTGGGGTTCCAGGGCTCGTAATCTGTCTGCACGATCAGCCGGTGCTTAAATCAAAGTCCTCTTTTTACTGATAGATCTCAACTGAGTCTGAAGTGAGAGGTTATTCCAAATTATACTAACGCACCAGTATTGTTGCTCTCATCTGACACAAAATACCTGAGTGCCACACTGAATGTCTCATTCTGCACATTGGCACCAAATGATCTAATCACAAGGCTTTCTCCGCTGATACATTCAGACTATAAGTGCTACTGCTATCACTTGGTCAACAGAGCTATTACTGTTTGCACTTCCAGTTGGCATTGTTGTAAAATGTCATCAGTGTCTATGAAATCTCTTGCCAGAAGCACTGAATATGCTTTCCTGCTGCCAAATTACCAGAGCAGTGACCATTGATGGAACCGTTGGGGGATAATATGACAGAAACTTTTACAGTGCTGGAGTTTCATTTTCTTGTTGGCACCAAACAGAGCCACCTTTAGAGATTTCCACCTCAGTGAGTGAATGAGATGCTTTTTTGGCACAGCGAATCTCCTCTGCATTCACAGAAAGCCGCAGGGTCCAAGGACAAAACTGACCATTTGCTAAACCCCTCTCCTGAATGACGGTTGCCCAGTCATAGCTTAGTAACCGTAACTAGGCACACACAGGCAAACCTGTAAAGCTTAGTTAGCTTAGCTAAGTGTCAGGAATGGATTAAAGAGTGTGTTTGTCTTTTCTAATGTAAGCTGCAAACATTAGCATCTCCGGCTAACTAGCTTACTACCTACACAGTAACTGGTGTTACCTCAAATGCCAAGGCTACACTACATTAGCTTGTGGGGTGCATCCTGGATTAGTGTTCAGGCTAAAATTAGCGGCTCTGGAACAGGTAGGTTAGCCTTTTAGCCTCGTCTTTAAACACGATAACATGTACAGTATTCCTAGAATGGCAACTAGGGTTGAGCGAACACTTGGCTAAAACAAGTATCTGGTACAGGTATACGAGTATCAAACGGGTAAAATGTGTCACTGTCTGTAATCGTAAATATACCAATTTTTATTTAAAAAACTGTAAATAGTTCTCTTACGCTCAAGATCAAAAACATTGCTCTGAAGCTCCAGTCTGTCAATAGTTTTCTAATAATTATAATAAAGAAATATCAATTTCCAATTAGTTTCGCCCACTTCTGGTTTAAGCACCATCAACATGCAGTTTAAGCCCCGCCCATTCTGAGTATTGATACTAATACAGATATTTTAGTTTGTTGAACAAATACAGATATAGATAATCGTTTGCTCACAGAAGGAATTATCCACTCTTAGCGAACCCAGACCCTTTTGGATTTACTGTCAGAATCACTATGATTCGACGAACAGCGTGACTTCTCTGTTGCCATCCTAGGAAATGAAAAAAAAAAGGTACATATTCTTGTTTAAAAAAGAGTCATGTTAAGACAGCATTTCTAACAACTATAGGAACAGGAACTATAGGGTTAGCTTAATTAACTAGCTAAAAGAAAAGTAGGAATAATTACTTGATTTATTCAAATTATTATTATAATTTTTTGGCTAGCTACAGCCATACCTGCCAATGTTTGGGTTTTAAAATACGGGTGGGGGGTTCAGTCCAGCTCTGCTTAAATTGTATGCCTGCACAGAGAGCAGCTCTGCAGTTGCCCCTTGAAACAGGTTGTGGGTTGCCAGGTTTCGGTGACAGATGGTTTGACTTGTATCTAGTGTTTTATAGCCAATCTGGCAATTTGGGTGACGACAAACTCTATGTATCTGTGTACGATTATTCATGATAAAGTTTGAGGGCCGTGCAGATTACAGGAGTTTCCCGGGTGAAAAACAAAACAGGAAGGCACTTGGAGTTGGCCTTGAAAATAAATACGGGAGAAATCGCTGGTGGCAGGTATTATTTCAGCTGGCAAAAGTGATGGCCACCAGTGCCACCAAATGAGAAGTCTGCTTTTGTCAACCTCAGTCTAAAATCAGTGGCCTATTGTTTCAAACATTACTAAGAATTGTGGTGGTAAAACTGTCATTATCATTATAAACTGTATATGTGCCATGCAAGATAGCTTGTGTAGTGTAGCTTTCTGAGACCTCCTCATGTGAGACAGTTGAGTTACTGAAGGGAACAAAGTCCAATGCTGCCACCTGATTTAACATGATGATCCAAACACACAGGACACCACATTGCATTGTAGCTGACCACAGGGTGCTGAGTCACTGCATGTGCACATTCACATTTAAATGTTCATACACAGCTGTACCCCCCTCATTTTAGAGATTTTGGGATGGGGGACTCTGCAGTATAGAGGGGGAATGTAAGAGAAAGGGGGGCTGCATGTGGCACCAGCCTGGCGCAGACATCGTTCCCGTTGCTCCCTTAGCTACGCCGGCGCCATCTGTCATCTGCGTGAACATCTGCAAACCCAAGGTGCCCTTGTCACCCAATGTTAGAGCAGTATGTTTGGCTTTTCCATTAAGGAAACCTGGAGTGATTCACTAGAACAAAACCTATTAGAATGGATGGTGTAGTGGTGAATCAGCTGGGTTGCAGAGGCACATTAAATAGTAGGATTCCTCCTCGGGCAACGCTGCCCGCCTGTCTGCTGTGTTTGGCTAGCATGACATCTCATCAACTGACTGACAATTTGGCCTGCCGTTTCTTTATGAGCTTCGGCTCCATGGAAAGAAAATAGGGATGCTTAGAGGGCTGCAGCACCCCCTAAAATCAATCATAATAAAAACCATTGATTAATTAAAAACATTTTTAAAAAAATGTTTTTCTTCTTTTACTGGTATATGCTGAATGTTTTATTGTTGTTTTATCCATTAAATCTGCAGTATGTAACTTTTATAAAAATAACTTTTTGTCATATCTGCTGAACCTTTCACTATATCCTGACAGTAGTACATGAGACAGATAATCTGTGAAAAAATCAGGTTCCTCTGGCTCCT
>NW_023339696.1:443701-450230 GCF_004916995.1 Morone saxatilis
AAACAGCCAATCAGAGCCAAGAAACATAGTTGATTGTTGAGTCTCATTACCAGGGCATCAAATACAGACCCTGGGAGTGAACAATCAGCTATATGCATGCCACCGACCCAAAGTGTCTTTACATCTTTCTCGGCTCTGATTAGTTGTTTTCGTTCAGGCCCGGTGGATTCTTGCAACTGCAATTAGGGGCAAGCCAGAGAATTTTTTTTCTCACAGATTAGAATTCTAAAATTTTTGGTGTGAAATGTTATTATATATCAATGATCCTGACCGACATGAATGCCGTGCAGCAATTAGTATGATGTCATTATACAGACTGACAACCCCCAGCTTCGACTGACTTCCAGCGTCCCTGCTCGGCTCCTCCAAAATTTCTTCCTCTGTCCCTCTGATTCTACTGCAAAACAGATGGCTTCACCCCATCCCCATTTCGAATCCATCTCCTCTCTGTGCACTCCAGGTTATGACCAAAATTGAAATCACATTCATATTAGACTCCAGGAGGCTTGAATGGCTATACCAAGTTGTGGTCCCTTTTTCAGAGAGAAATTTGCAGCTGCATTCTGGCATCATCCTGAATAAAAATGAACAAAAACAGATTGAGAGTGCTCTAATATGCTGCCTCGGAGCTGATTCTAGTGGAGATATTTTCAGACACAGAGAGCCGGTGGCAGATGGATTGCTGTGCTAAGACTGGACAGTATTATTCACCACTGTAGCTCTCCAGAGAGCATTGCTGTCTATTGCATATGGTGCTGAGCTGGATTACGGCAACAAGATCACAACAATATGCTCATTGTCCACCATGCAGGGGTATAATCTCAAGGATTACTCTCTGATGAAACTGGCCGCAGCCTCTCTGGATGATACTGAGTGATCTGGGAGATTTTATACAAGCCTCGTCTCTGGGCATCTTTTTTTTTGTTAGATCTTACAGACTTCAGAGTTTCATTTCAATTGTCCTCCTCTTTGTTTGCCTGCATATGAAGCTGGACGCAGCAGTGGGCAAAGCAGTGCTTCTCACAGCTGCCTCTCCAAAAGAAACGGGCAAACACGCGAACAGCGAGCTTGCCACCATCTGCTTGCTTGCTTGTGAATGAGCGAGGATGCTGCTGTCAAGTTAGTTGTGAATTGGAAACGGCAGCTGAGAGGACACACTGTGCCCTGACCACACAGAGTGGCACCGCCGCTGCCCGGCTGCCTGGCACAACGGGCTCCATCTGACACACTGATGATTCTACACACACACACACACACACGATGAGAGATTGTGGGCCAAAATCATGGGCAGGATTTAAATGTAGCGTGAAACTGAAGACCTATTTTTAATTGAGATCCTAACTCACCATGCTGTAGAGGAAAATATGTGAATTCTCCAGAGATGTATAGATTTATAGTAATGCAGCATATATTCTCGCTATGACTGTATAAGGCTTAGGAACTTGTAACTAATGCTACATTCACACTGCACTTTTTTAAATGATTCCAGTGTGTAAGTGACCTGCATGATGAATGTCAATCTAGAGCACTGGATGGTTCTCAAGCTTTTTCCTTAACAGACCCCTTTTCTTTCATTTACTAACCTGAATATGTGACATATTTTATGGATATTTTATATTCTATTCGCTGCATAACAATAACACTAGAGAAAAACTGAAATGTACCATGAACCCAAACAGTGAACACAATAACTGCAGGAAGTTTGAGTAAAACAAGATCAGATATTAGTTTTTCTGTCATATTTCATTGTCATATCTGCTGAAGCTCTCACTATATCCTGACAGTAGTACACAAAAAAATCTGGTTCCTCTGGCTCCTCCTAGTGCTCCTAATGGAGTCCACCAGGCCTGAATGAAAACAAATAATGTGAACAACAAAATCTGAGCAATAAATCAGAGCTGATTACAGTGCAAACATAGCCAAAGTGGCCCAAATCAGAATTGAAAAGATGAGATTCCATGTGATTTGGGCTGTTCACACTGTCACGAAAAAAAAACAGATCTGAGTCACATATTAGCAAAAACAAATCAGATTTGGGGCCACTTGTGCCTGCAGTGTGAATGCAGCCTTTTTAGTCTCATGTTGCTTTTTTTCTTTTTCTTTCCGTGAATGGAAAAACTGACCTTCGCTCTTTGTGAGCAGGTTATATATTTTGGAAAGCCTTGCAAGCGTTCTCTGAGAAAATGTGCGCTTAAGTAACAGAAGAAAAGAGGAATAGGTATCAAGCCGGCATAGACACTAAGCATACAAAACAGAACCCAAACAAACACCCTGGGAGCCCAACATTCAACACTGGCCAAGAAGGGCCCAGCAGAGAGGGCTGCCTTTGAAAAGAGCACCTGCACGCTATGAGAGTCTCCACAACAAAAACGTCTAGCCTCAACAACTCTTTACAACACTGACAGCCACAGGCTTTTTTCTTGTGAGCAAGTTTGTATGCGTGGACACAATCTCCGTCTGAGGCTACTTGATGTTCGCTTATGTGCAATTTGTCACCTGGCTTGTTTACTTTCCTTTCCGCTCATTTAGAACTCACCTTTGTCCTGATGGGCTCATTAGCAGCGGCCTCATTCCAGGAAGAAACCACCAGGTTAAAGCCCCACATTTGTGAACCCGAGCGACACGGCTCAGGCGCCGCGCTTTAAATGAGGCTTGGCCCCATTTCTCATGGGGAAGCTGCGGAGAGAGGAGCCAACAATGTGTTTTCACTTTCATGTGTTTTCATAAGTCATCTAGTTGGCCATTAAAGTTGATATTTTTCACAAGAAATTGCATCTTTTCCAAAAAAGAAACATGCTCTAAAATTAAATTCCATTTCTCTGGGGTAGAAGGTTGCACAGAGGAGTTTAAGCAACATGCTTACATGCATTTCATGCAGGAGCAGGTTTGAGCATCACTTTTAAGTCACAGAGGTTTCTCCTGGTCTTAGTTTCCCAATGGACACACCTAAAATACAGTGAGTGTACATGGATGGACTGAAAGGCCACCTTCAATGTAAAACCAGTTCATTTCACTCAAAAAAAGTTACATGAACTTATCCGGTTTTATATAGTCCTGTCTGTTCTTTTATTATTTCTTCAGTCTTGTTGTGCTTGTTCGTAAATGTTGTCTGTCTGTGCAGCATATATATTCATTATATTTTTTTTTAGTTTTAAGTCAAACTGAAATAGACAAAAAAAAACTATATTTTGTTGAGAGAATTTCTTCGTTAGAAAAACTTGCATTTTTGAATTTTAGAAACAACAAAAATCTGTATTTCATTATTTAACACTTTTTAACAATTTTTGAAATTCAATTTTTTCACAGGAAGAAAACTAAATTATTATTTGCTTATTTAAAAATGTGAGAGTATAAGTAAGACTTAAAATTTTATGGCGACTTAAGACTATACATAAGGCGATAGTTGCCTTGAAATTATGAGATTTCTCTACTTTTACAGTGTACAATTGCACTGTAAGTCTCCAAATCACCACGCTAATTTTGCAGGTCATATAAAAATTATATAACTTGTTTTCATGATTAATTGAACATTTTTATTTTTTATTTTTACCATTTTACAAATCAAGGAAAGGGAAAGACATAACACACACTTAATAATAACACTGAGAAAAAATATAACATATACATAATTAAACAAAAAACTAAATAAAGTGTTGAAAAAGGAAAGAGGAGAGCTGCACCTCTCTTCTAACAAATCAAATAAATTAAATAATGGATGAAAAATAAATAGATTATAGCCAGTACCCTAAAATAGATTCAGGTTTTTACCATGTGGTCAAGGAGAGGCCCCCAAACGTCTGAAACACTTCAGTGTGTTTCAGAGTGGAAGGGTGCTGTGTAACCATCTGAATGATAAAAAGCATCTTGTATAAACATTAGCATGCTATACAAAAAACGTTTTTATCTCAGATTAACCAAAGACAACACATCTGGTTGTATCTCTTTTTTAAAAACCCTATAACCAGGAAAGTGCCATCTCAGTAAGTATCAGGTTCTCTAAGTATCACCATTATGACCGACATTAAAATACAGCAGCGTAGGCTGCAGCTACAGACAGTTCACACAGGACAAAGGTTTATTCCTAATAAGACTATTATTGCTGACCATTGTTGAATCCTGAATGGAACCGGTTCAAGAACCAGAGCTAATTTAGTGGAAAAAAGGCGTTCTCCAAACCTCTCTTCCCAATAGTTCCTGTTTGGAGCCACAATTGCAGTGTTTTTGAACCATTCATTTTACCTCCACTTACATTTACATCACTTTTAAGCTCCTAACTAATCATGGATGCATGCTCGTGCTACGTAAATGAACGAGATGAGATATGTTTTTGAATTAATTTCATTCCTTAAAACTATTTCAGAGATTCCTCCATATTTGAGAACCACTTCTTTAAGCCAATAGTAACATAAGGCAGGAAAAATCCTGAGTAAATGAGCAAGTGACCCTTCAGCACACATAATACTGACACTCAGTTTACTCAGTCTAGTTTAGAATAGTGCTGTTAAAGTTCATCACTGAAAAATTGCACCTTAACTTCAGTGTTTTGTTCTTGTTGAAGACTCTTTTCCAGAGCTTCCTCGCTTGCCTCCTTAGATCCTTAACTTAAATTGTATCATTTAGAAAGTGAGCACACAAATTTGTTTGTTTTACTTGGAGGAAAAATGAGAATCTGTTAACCTCAGTGGCTTTATTTTGTCTAATTTATAAAGTGTTTAAAATGTGTATTGTTTTACTAATGATGAAGTTGTGATTTATCAAATGTATATCTCTTCAAAATGGCTGCTTTACCTGTTCAAGAAAATACGATGTAAAGCAGTAAAAGAAGAAGAAGAAGAAGATATACTTTATTAATCCCCAAGGGGAAATTGTTGTTGTTCACTCTTTTTTACACACATACACACACACACACAGACTGAAAATGGTCAGGAACGTTAATTTATGGACAAACTTGGGGTGCTGTGGTTTGTCATTTTAAAAAAATTAAGAAAAAAAGTAAGACGCTGAATTAAAGGTCATAAAGAAGCCACCCACAAATATTTTAAAAATGCACTGTGCAACTGCATTATATAGGAATAAATTAGGAAAACTATAATACAAAATAAACCAGGATTGGCAGAAAATAAATATTAAAGGACTTAAGAGTGATCAGGACATTGACTGACCTTTGACAAGATAGTGGAGCTTCAAACAAAGGCTCTGGCTAAGGGATCGTTTGACCCCTTGGGTCCCTGCCATTACATGCTCAGTAGGCCCACAGAGAAAAAAAACAATATTTTATTAAAAAGCAAGGCACTTCCATGCATTATTTTTTTTCTTTGGACCAAACCCTTGACTTGGAAAAAACTAACAAACAACACCCTCTGTCTAATAGACAATATATTTATGGCAAACATAAAAAAATTTACCACGAAACAATAAATTGCTGCTAAAAAAGAACTGCTAAATAATAATAATAAGAAAAAGGGGAAACATTTGTTATAATTAGGGACCGAGCCAGCGACTGCTGGAGGTCCCTATTGTTTTAAAAGCAGCCCCGGCCGCCACGTTTCACGATATGTACGAAACTCGGTAGGCACGTAACTAACCTGCCGAGAAGTTATAAAAAGCCGTCTGGACCAATAACCCCAACCCCACAGGAAGTCGGCCATTTTGATTTTCATATTACACTTTTCGGCAGACTTTTCGCGTTATTTGACAATCCTCCTCATTCATCAGGATCTGCTTCAAGTACAGTCAAAGTATCTTGCTGATTCAAAAGTTGTGTATTTGTTGCATGTACGCTTGCTAAGGGCGTGTCCGTGCGTGCCGTCCAAAAGTTGGCCAGGTTCGAACTCGAATCTCAAACGTGTGATGCATTTCGGCCACTTTAAGGGCTTTTGTTATTAACTTAACTTCCTACAGATTTTTTCAGATTGACTATCAAATTTCGATCACTGCAAATCCTAGACCACATTGCGTGATCCAAAAGTTAGCCGCTTTGTGACTCGTCATCTTACCTGGTGCCCGTGACAACGTGTCGAATTCTGCGATTGAGCCATAAAACCAGATCGACTCACACCTTCAGTTACCTGAACACCGTCCTACAACTTCCAGTGATACATAGGTTCCAAATCTCACATGAAACACGTTTCACATCGTTTGATCAACCAGTCCCGCCCTGAACACATGCTACAACGCAATATTCAAATCACATGGTGATAGCGTTCACCTTAACTAGCACAGGGAAGTGACGCGACTGCGTGGCGATTCTGAGCTCCGACTTTAACGTGAATTTGCATGTGTCGGTACCTCACGCGTTACGACGAGACGTGACACAGCGCAGCACACCCCAGTTGCGTGGAGTGCGAAGGTCCCGTCTAACGCTGCTTGCAGACCTTAATTAAATGTTTTTTTTTGTGTTTGTTTCTTTTTTTTTTTTACAGTAAAGTAGAAATAAATCAGGGATGATGACGGAAAACCAATAAAACACCCTCCTCTGAGCTTGCCCAAAAATGATATTTGCTACCCTCCCTTCAATCAAAGAAGAAGA
>NW_023339696.1:450255-451670 GCF_004916995.1 Morone saxatilis
AAAAAAAAAAAAAAACCTTTCCCCTTTCTTAACCCCAATTCCCTCTCTAATATTTTTCACACAGTCCCTAATCCATCCATGTGTATGCCCGTATACTTGCACATTTAATATCCAGTATTTTGGATGCCATACTCAATCTTAATAAATTCCCCTTTTGATTTGATTTCTCCCCACTTTTGATTTCTTCCAGTACCTGGAAGAAATTAAAAAGGTGTTTGCCAAAACGCAATGATGGGGAGGGGTCCAAATGATGTGTATTGGCGGAAAGAGGAAATGACGAGAGAGAGAGAGAGAGATATGGATGAATCGGTACTGTAAAAAGAGGAGGGGATCGGCTGAGAGCAGACAGACAGGGAGGTAAAACTGAAAGCAGATGGCCGAGCTGGCACCTGTCTTACACTAAAATCTGTTTGGAGCCGTTTTCCACATGTCTTTAAAAAAAAGGGCCAATTCTGCATATTATGCCAAAAAAATACACTCTCAGGTTTTAACCCTTTGTGACCATGCCCTCCCCTAGCTTTTCACTCATAATAGGATGCCCCCCTCTGAACAGGAGGAGATACAAAAACCCTCTCAAATCCTTCCACTCTGTCTCACCCGGGCCTTGTAAGCAAACAGAGGGGGCATTGAGAACAGGAGAGAGTCTCATTTAAAGCGTTAATCTGTGGGCCACATGCTGCACAACAGCGGAGGACCAAACGAGCACCACAGTAACAGAGCAGAGACAACACACACACACAGAGCAGCCAGGCTAAACATGGCATGTGTTTGGCAAGAGAGGAAGTCTGTTCCAGGTGGCTGCATATATAAGTTGCGATCGGTTTGAACCCTCTATGGTCACTCTTCACTAGACTTTTTACATGTTGGAGCCCATTTACTGCTAATCACTAGCACTCTATGTTAGTGTCAAAAGACTTACATACCATAGTTTTTGAGATTTTTTAAATGTGTTTTTCTTTCCTTACAGACAGAAAATCAACTTGAAAAGGCTTCAGACTTACATTTTGCATATTTTTGTTTCTGCTTAAACACAGACTTTTGATTGTTTGAGCAATCTCAAGCTATTCAAAGTCTACAAGTTGATGATTTTCAAACCATAAGAGAGAGGATTACTTTAAAAATGTAAGTAATCCCATACAGTTACTAATTAAAAAATGGAGTTAATAACCCACTCCAAGTATCATAATACTTACTTACTTATAAGTACTTTGTTACTTTTTACACCAAATTTAAAAAAAACACAGGAAAAAGAAAGAAGTCAATAAGAAGTATCGATATAAGTATATTATGTAAGACAGCAGAACAATGGAACCCCATAGAAGAAGATGGAAAAAAATCATTTTTAGAATAAAAAATGTCCTCTGCTCAGTGTTTTCTTAAAGAAAAACTGTTTTTAAAGTTGTAATCCTGCTAAA
>NW_023339696.1:451751-451907 GCF_004916995.1 Morone saxatilis
TCTTTTTTCTGTAACTGTAATGGAATACAGTTGCCTTGCTTTGTATTCTGATTACCTAAAACATTTACATGTAATCTGCTACACCCCAAACTTGGGCCTGCAATACAGTATATAAACATTTTAAGGACCACCAAACTACGGTGGCTGCGAAACGCA
>NW_023339696.1:451956-458953 GCF_004916995.1 Morone saxatilis
AACATACCTATGAATATGATATTCCATTTCTGACAATAGATCCTCCTAAATGTTACACACTGGACCTTTAAAAATCTAACAAGAAGAATGTTAAGAATGTTTTGTGGTGTATGGGGCTAGACCAGGTAAACCAACAGGAACTTTATTAGATCAATTATTGTATCACTGTATCGTTTTAGGATTATTAAAAATGTTCTGGTTTATAACAAAACTAGAATTTCATGAACAAATTTGCTGCCTCTGTATAACAAGGGCACAAAACATATTCTTCACTAATACAAAACTACACTGTAAAAAAAAGTAGAGGAAACTGTAATTTCAAGGCAACTGTCCTTTGTTTTATTTTAAATTGTGAAAAAGTTAAATACTTTTTTCAAGCTCCCCAAAAATGAAAAAATGGGTTCACAGCTGAATCTGAACAATTTTTGAAATACAGAATTTTTTGTTTCTAAAACTCAAAGATTTAAGTTTTTCTAAAGAAGAAAAGTTAATTCTTGCAACAAAAGATTGTAGGTCAGCAAAACTCTTGTAGTTGATTTCAAAACTTCAAGTTAGACTTTAAACTTTAAAAAATTCACAAAGACAGTTCCCTTGAAATTATGACTTTTCTCAGCTTTTCTTTTTTACAGTGTAATGCACAATGCATGAATTAATGCAGGATGTATAAGACATGATCAAATGAGGTCACTATGAGCTTATGGGATCACTTCATGCTTGATGGATCATCAGTTATATTATTGAATTAACTGAGTCATGAATTAATATGTTAACATTTACAACATCATGTAAGTCACATTAGATGATATGCCTCTAACATAGAAAAGGTTTATCAGTCTCTCTGAAAGCAGAACAGCACATGTTCTCTATGAGGCATTGTTTAGATTTTATTCTATCAAACTGATTGTCAGATGCAAATATTTAGATTTTGCTAGTCTTGGTTTACGTCACAATTACAAGCTAGGGGTTGGGAAGCTCTGAAACACCCTTTTCTTTTCTTTTTTTAAATTGATGAAACATGACACAAAAGACAACAGATGGATAAACAGTGGCATAAACAACGGAATATATAAACAGTTAGCACATATGGATATTGCTAAACATTAATAAGTAGGGTTTGGGGTGTGTTATAAGGATGCAGTAGTGCATGTGTCAGTATGATGGTGTCAGAGTTGGCGTGAACTGTAGGGTTAATTCGTCTATGACTGGTAGGGTGTGTGTGTGTGTGTGTGTGTGTGTGTGTGTGTGTGAAATTCCCTTCTCTCTGTTACCTGATTACAACTAATTTGGTGTTTTCCTGCAGGACACAAGAGGTCTCCTACTTCACTGTAATAATGCCACCTTTGCACTATTTAATGCAGAAAATGTGGAGAAAGGAGGCAGTAACATCCTCTTCTTCTCCTTCGACACCAACAATAGAGCTCATTTTGAAAGCTTTACGGTAAAATTGACTAATATTTTACCAAGTGCAAGAAGTGAAGCTATTTCAAAAGCAGCAATACAAATATCCTGAGAGGTATCCAGGGTGTCACTGTGATCCTAATGAACTATCAAATGTTCTGGACATTTGCTTCAATTTTGTGTTATATTTGGATGAAAACCTGGAAGGAAAAAAAATCCTATTTCTTACTTTTTCTTCTTTGTTTTGTTCAACCAGTAGTCCAAAATAAATGATCAAGAAAAGCAGAAAACGATCACATTTTAGAAGCTGGAACAGGAAAAGGTTGATCATTTCTGCTTTTAAAAGGACTTAAAGATCCCCTCTAGACATGTATTATAATGTACAATAATGTGTCTGATTTCAAGTTTCTACATCTCACTTGTATAAGTTGCAAAACAGATCAGGATGTTTATGATGTCACAAATCCTGCTGGGCTGGTAGGCCCCGCCCCTTAATATCAGCTTTTCTATCCACTTTCAGCAGATGAATGATCCACTTTCAGCAGATGAATGTGAAAACATCCTTCTAGTGTCAAACTCTGCACATACAGCATTCAAACAGCGCACTGTAGGAACAAGAAGAAACACTGATTTCTGACTGGAGGGGAGCTTGAATTAATCATATTAGCAATAGGAATTCTGGATATATATCCTGCATTCATTCATAAATAAAATCGCCATGAGTCATGCATTAATCTTGCATTAGTTTGTGTTTTATAGTGTTACCACAAAGGCTTCAAACCTCTTCTTACTGTCATTACTGTCTGCAGATCTCTAAACATACCAGCAGAGTGTGCCAGAGGACCCACATCTCACTTTGTAGGCTTTGTCTTTATTCCACACCTCATCTGCAGCTCACAACTCTACAGGCCTCAGCTCCGACACACAGGTCACAGTGAGCCAGAGAGCGTCCACCTGTCAAAGGTTGTTGTCACCCACGCCTTTCAACTCCTACCAAAACTTTTATAAACTGAAAATAGCTCCTTTCCTTCCCTCCTCTCACTTTTCTTCTTTTTTTTCTCAAGGGAACCACAAATTGTGTCCAGATTTTCACACATAGTAACTAAGTGTTTTGGGCTATTTGGAATTGAAACAATTACAGACAAACCTGTATTATACCCTTTCTCCGCTAATGGATCTGACTAGAGAAGACAAGAAAATAAAGCGTTTCTGTTTCCCCCTCGGGGTATTTTAGATTGCAGGCTCATTTTCTAATTATGGTGGCCATTCTTTAAGCATGCAATGCATATTTCTCAGTCATTTTCTAGCTTTAATGAAAATCTGCATACACCACTGCACAGAAAAATGCACTCCAGATTATTCCTGATGTGCTAACCTTTGACAACACGATGCTTTTGTTTTGGGGGTATGATAAATCATGATCTGAGGTGCAGTTATGGGATCTTTCTCTTTCTTTGCAATGTGCTGACAGACTTACAGATTCCGTGGAAAACTGTGTGTGTTTTTATGTGTGTGAGGAAATGTGAGACAGATGAAGAGGCAGGTAGAGGAGGAATCAGAATAAAACAGATTGAAAAGATTGTGGAAAATTCATGTTTATGTTGTATCGCAGGCTGGCACTGCCCCGTGCAAGATTTGAGCTTCTTGCTAGAGCTGGTGGTGCCCAGAGGTTGTTGCCATGCAACTCAATGTGGCACACATACACACACACATGCACACACACAAGCACCAACAATGGTCTGCTTTATGAGGTGCCCACTGATGCCATGGTAACCTCCTCGTTCTGGGCAAGACGGGCAGAGCGGTGTGCCAAAAAAATGCCATGGTTCCTTTTTTCCCCTTTCTCAAACCACGTTGCCCAGAAACCTTTTGAAACTTAATAAGTGAAACCAGTGGGTAGACAAATTACGATCGGAGTGTGTGAGGGAGAGCGGGGGAGAGGGTCAACTTTGGAGCTTTAGTGTATCCTGTCCCTCGAGCATAAATTTAAACTTGAGTGGAAAAATGATGCTGGATGATGATGAGAAATACTCAGCGGGCTCAGACTCTAAAAGGCCATGCAACTTCACTAGAGCACAACTTTGCAGTCGCTTTCTGATATGCACCAGATCTGGAGCAAAATAAGAGTGCATACATGTGATGCATTGGCCAGAAACTTTTCTGAGTGGTGCACTACTAGAAATAATCAGCAGCTATTCAGTGCAGGCTGTTGACCTGTGGCATGCAGGAGGGAATCTGGTGCAGTTACGTAATGGCAGCCTTTCTGCAGAGGTAGCAGGAGCAAGGGGACAAAAGAGCTCCGAAGAGGGGCGAGCATTGGTCTGTTGGCAGAAACATTTCAGGTGAAACAGCTCTGATGGAAAATAAAGAGACGATGGGCTGTGAATGCGTGCTAGAGTGAGCACCTCGGCACGTGTGAGTGGGTCTGTGAGGGGCTGTGAGTGGGGTTTGCTCTACCAATTTCCATATTACCTAGGGTCATCTAGGCATTGCGCCCAGTTCCCTGTGCTTTTAGGCCCTGCTGAGGCCTGGCAAGATTAAAAACAGGATTGAATCATGACTGGAAGGTAGCGATGGATAGAGGAGGCAGAGAGACGGGGTCACACAATGGAGCCCCCATCTAGTGCTTTTAAATTCCCTTAAAATAGGGATCCATGCCAAGTGTGGCCCGTCTAGCAGGCTATCACGCCATAACTGGCCCTGTAATTGCCACTCGTCCCACACCTCCTCCCCACCCATGCTTCACTACGGTCACCCACTACGCATGTAAAACACAGAGACACTCACGGCAGGATCACCACTTGGGAATAGATGCAATGTTAATAGCACTCTCCTTCACAAGCTGTCAATGCCTGTTAATGAACCCATACATAAACATACAGGTCTGTGTTGTCTCATCTGCAGGCTGGCAGGTACACATTAGGTAAAGTAATTCAGTGAACCTACTGTCACTACTTAATTTAATGCATGGCTGCAAGATAACAGGTCTAATTTATTGATTCAGATGAACCATTTAAATTACAAACAGTATTTTGATGAGTTGTGTAATTCTTGGAACTAGTTGGAACAAGTACATTTTTATGAATAGACTGATCAACTTACAATTATTCATATTCCAGGTATTTCTCAAAAATCTTGATTTTGATATCCTCCCAACTTTCACCCAAGTGGGTCAAAAATATAAGCATTTTCTGTTGAAATTCATAGGAAGCTTTCATCCTTATTAGTTATCTCTACCTGGTAAAAACTGGTTCGAACAAGCAGATTTTTATGAGTAGCCTAACTTAACAACTGACCCTCTAACTCAATGTAGTACATTTGTTGAATGTAATTTCATTAGAAGTTATCATAACTCGAAAAGATTGACGCAAACTATTGCATTCATTTTTTTTTTAATATCAAACTTAAAGTTTTAACAGTCCACTTTAAGCACAGGTGGACACAATAAAAGATGCTTTGTAGTCTCAGTGCTAAAGAGAAGGAGTTAAGATGCGTAAGTGGGTCAAAATTTACCCGGCAAGTCTGTTTGTTTTCTTTTTGTGACAAAATATTTCAATTTGTCATACTCCAGGTATTGCTCCAATTTTTTTTTACTTCTTCTGCTTTTTCAGAAGTTTTGGTATAAATATATAAATAAGTAATTAAAAATACCTTTAATTGTAGACGAAGTGCTAATCACCCCAACTCAATGTAGTACACTTGTTGAACATAATTACATTACAGCTGTCATAACTCAAAAAGATTGATTCAAACTGCGATTTATTTATTTTTTGTTGCCAAAACATTTGCATGTGAGTGTAGTGAGGGTGGCTCAGTGGACAGACAGAGAGACCAAGTGGACAGGGACACAGAAATAAAAGCAGGGAGACGAATAAATAAAGACAGCATCATGTGCTGGCGAGCGGACAGACAGAGACAGGCGGACAGATCAAATAGATACAATGCATCAGATAAAATGTGCCGTTCCATTGGATTGAGCACAGAACTCAAACAAAAGGGCAAACTCAATTTTACTCTCAGACGTTTCTTTTTATTTTCTATAATAAGCATGACTAAATAAAATCCACAATAATGCTGTCCTCATGTGAAATGACTAACTGTTTATACCACAGAAGAAAATGACTTTCGTTTGTTTTTATTATGTTTATCAGCAACAGACTTCCCTCTGGTTTGCATGCACACAACGAGCAGAGGAGAAACAGCGGGCTCGGTGATGTGAATGGTACTGAAAACTTTTTGGTGGAGAGTTTTTTCAAAATCAAACTGAGTGTTAACAGTCCACTTTAAGCACAGGTGGCCACGGTAAAAATTGCCTTGTAGTCTTGCTGTTCATCTGCTACAAAGCACAAAATTGGTGCAAGAAAAGAAAGCATAGCAACCAAAGAGGAGTTAAGGTGCCTAAATGCCTCAAAAATGGCCCAGCTAGTCTGTTTGTTTTCTGACATTCTTGTGACAAAACATTTCAATATGTCATACTCTATTCCTCAAAAATCTTGATTTTTAGCATTCTTTCCCTCAAGTGGGTCAAAAATAAATGCATTTTATGTAGAAATTCATGGGAAGCTTTCATCCTTTTTAGTTGTCTCTGTCAGAGATCTTGATGCATTGCCAACGATTCCATACATTAAAGACAGGGGCGGATCTAGTGAAATAATTATGCAGTGTCCAGAGGGTGACTATGCTATTTAATCACAAACAATCACATATATCTAGGCTATAT
This sequence comes from Morone saxatilis, assembly GCF_004916995.1. Classification (NCBI taxonomy): domain Eukaryota; kingdom Metazoa; phylum Chordata; class Actinopteri; family Moronidae; genus Morone; species Morone saxatilis. Next base: position 458,075 of record NW_023339696.1, read on the forward strand.
TTGCTTGGGATATTTGAACTCAAAAACATTATTGTACCACATTGAATGAATAGAAATATCTAAAGGCGGCATTACCTATCTATAAATGGTTTTATTTCCAAATCTTCAGACATTTTTCCAGATACATGTCTTTTTTTCATTGAACTTAAGCCAATAACTGAGTCTAAAATTTGGTCATGACAGATCATTGCATTCATTTCCGTTCTATATTACGTTTTTTTTTAGAATTAATCTAAATGTGAAAAATTAACATTTATTATCCCAATTTACTGAGTTGTCTGTAGTATCACTATACTACTACATTATTTACACAGCAAGACAATTTTACATTTGACACATAAAATATCTCTCTATTTTTTGATTTTTTGGCTTTTATTGCCCTTTAATCGATAGTGACAGCTGAAGATAGACAGGAAAAGGGGGAGACACGCAGCAAAGAGCCACAGGTTGGACCCAAACCCTGGGCCGCCGCAGCAAGGACTTAACCCTGGCACATGGGGGTGCCAGCTCTACTAGGTGAATATATTTTTTATTTCCAAAACACTATATATCACTATAATGGCTTTTTGACACATATAATCTGCTATTGCAGTCATATTAGCCTACTGTATTGCTAATTGCATTTTGTAATAAACAGCTGGAACCCAATATGTAATACATTTCCCCACATTTCGTAATAAATCATTACATATTGTGGTGGCTGTTATGTGGAAGTTACACTTTCCTTTATGAACTGCGTTTTGAAAAAGCTGAAGTTTTTTAATGCTCTTGTTGGGGAGCCCTGTCAACAGACTGCTGCAGTCGTCAACCCTGCTAGAAATAAAAATATGAATGAGTCTTTCCAGGTCAGGTCATTTAAGATCAGATTCAAGTATAACA
>NW_023339696.1:459053-478004 GCF_004916995.1 Morone saxatilis
CAGGTGAGCTATCCAGGTGCCCCCCTACTGCAGCTTTAAGGTAAACCAAACCTGCACCTTTGGTACTGCCTTTACACTACACTATCTCATTGTTTTTATATATCTCTGTCATTTTTGTGTTTTATATACAGTATTTATGTATTATAATGTATTGTTTTGTAGTACTTGTTGAAGGACCATACTGATGACATTAGGAACTAATTTGTTATAACCTGCCATGGGAATACGGATAAAAATTAGCTTATTATCTAACTCTAGCTAATACATTTTTTTTAGTTATTACTCTTTTAAAAAGTAATATTATAACATTAATTATTTATTACTCCCTGACAACAGTAATTAGTTACACTACTAGTTATATTACTTTTCTGCTACCCCCAACAATATTAGTCATTCTCCCCAAAATTCAGATTTATGACGATTAAAATCCAGTTTTGTTTATTATAATCAAAGTAATGTAATTTTTCCAGCCAGTGTTTCCATCTTCCAAACTAGTTTCTTCCACAATTACAAAAATTAATCCAAGGATGTAATTGGATTGTTGGATTTCAAATGAGTAGGGAGTGCAAACAAAAGTAATGTTGTAACTAATAATTTTCTGGGGGGTAACTGTAATATTATTACTGAAATGTATTAGTAATTAGTTGCACTACTATTATTACAAGTAATGCCTTACCATGTAACACTGATAATTATAAAGAAGTGCAACTTCCGCATTTTGTAATAGCCACCACAATATGTAATAATTCATTACAAAACACAGGGAAATGTATTACATATTTGGTTCAGGCTGTTTATTACAAAATGTGGCAGATTGTTACAAAATGAGGGTGTTATTACATAATGAATGAAAATGTAATACATTTTGTGGTGTTACATAATGCATTGTTACAAATGTCATTAGAATTTGCAGTAATTCATATGTAGAACGTGCCAAATCATATATGTTTTACTAGTGCACCTCTGACTTTTGACATTGATTTACTATCTCAAAATTATGACTTAGCATTGCATATATTCAACTTATGGGGTTAAAGTGTATTACTGAGACAGTCAAAGGTGACTTAATATGTCCGTATTTTTTATTTTTACCATCCCTACCTTCATAATTTTTTTTTCTTCTTCTTGCATCAATCGGCTTCAATATATTTAAGAGGTTAACAAAAACTACTAATTCTAATATGGTCATTTTTAAGCCACACAATAATTTACACATAACAAGCTTTGTTTGCAGGTTGCCATGTTGAGTGTCCAATGGAAGCTCTTCAGTAACCTGGCTCATACATCAGAGCTTGGCCCAGGGCCTCCTGGAAAATGTATATCAGCACTGAGCACAGCCAATAGAAATGAGTGTTTTTATTGAAAGTGTGACTCATTAAATTGTCAGGAATATACATACTAAGAAGATATGTGAGCATAGCACCCATTTGCATGTTTGCGAACACTCTATATATACTTCAGTATTGGGTGCTGAGTTGGTGGCTCAGTAAGTCTGCACATGGCAGCAGGAACAGTTGGACTGGCGAAGCGAGAGGCACAGCTGCTTGGAGAGGGCTCCGTGGCATTTCTGTGTCTGTGTCCCCTCTCCCCTCCAAACGCACACACACCAGAGCATACATACAGTATATACCCACACATACACACACCCTCTCCATCACTCACACTGCAGCAGCATTCTGGTAACAGATAGCTCCTGATTGGTGACTCCATCCGTGTTTTTGCCCTCACTGACTGTCTTTTATATATTTATATATTTATCAACAGTCCCAGGAAGAGGATTCTGGCGTGGAAGAGGCAGCGTGGCAGTGTGTGGAATGGCGTGGGAGAGGCAGAGTGACCCCGGGCTCAGGTGGCAGCTGTGTTATGACTTCTCTGCCAGGTCATGGTGGATGGTAGGATGGATGCTCCCCGTCTCTCCCTCATTCTGTACCGATCGATCCGTCTGTCTCTGTCTCTGTCTCTGTTGCATTCTTCTTTTGCTCTCTTTTTACTCACTCTCTTATTTTGGGCGAAATAGCCCTCTGCTGCAGAATGTGACATAATGTTTACATCTTGTGCACGCTGCATGATTTCACACTGTGCATCTGAAAAGACTGTGTTCAGTCACTTGCTAAGTGTGTCTACAAGGTGTTTGGTGCTTAAGGCCAAAGAAAAGCCAACTGTAGAGTCAGTGTACCTTTAGCAGTTGAGGTCATTAAGCCTCTTTGTCGAGATCATATTGTGATGATGATGATGATGATGATATATATTAAATTACATATTCACATTTGGCTAATTTCTTCAAGCTGTAATGGTGATGGAGATACTTCCCTAAAAATGCACTTTCTTCCTAAATTCTAATCACAAGTTAATTTGGGTGATTGACTCCATCAAAGATATCTAGGGCTTACCCCAAAGGATGGGAGTTTTTAATTAAAACCTGCTTTTGCCACCAGAGGAAAGGATTCAGAATTTTATTAAGGCCATGATACACTTCTGAGGCAACACACAACGCACTTTTTCCCTCATAAACCTTGATGCTTTTCTGCTATTAACCCAACCGTGCGGGCATCGCTGCCTTCAGATTCAGACATTTTTATGAGAAATATGTGGCTTTCTGACTCAAATTTAGCATAACTACATATCAAAACATCCGAGTTCAACTTGTGTTCATCACAAAAGGCAACTGCTGTGGTTGCTTCCTTCTGCGCTTTTGACCTTCAGCTTTCCTGCGACACAAACATTCACAGTTTGGATCAGATCAGAGAGCTCATTTTTTCCAGATTTCACATACTGACAACATCAATCACTCCAATCTCTTGGTAGCAGTTGCGTTATTGCTTCCCCTCATGTGGCGGTTGGTGTTGATCTCGGAGGTGTCTCGAGGCCTGACACAGTTTGTAAACCCGAGGGTTCCTCTCAGCGCCAGCCTGCTGCGCTCGCTGCTATGTAGGGCAGAGCTAGACCCTCTGCCTGGGTGGGAATGGGGAGGAGGTGGGGAGAGGGTGGTGGTGGGAGGAAGAGAGAGAGCGAGATGGGGGAGGGAGAGGGGGAAAAAGGAGGGATGGCAGCCAGCATTGGGGCCCCATGCAGGGATGCAGGAGATGGAGAGCAGGGAGGAGGGGTGGAGGGGTTAGAGGGTGCTACAGGGGGCACAGGCTGGGCATGGCTGGCAAAGGAGCATTCCCTCCGTCTGTGGATATGCAGTGTCTCAGCTCTGTCACACACAAAGCCGGGGGGTGTCCGGCAGGTTTCACTGAGAGTATTATTTTCAGAATTTTAGTTTTCTAGACATACAACTCACTCAATCCTTCAGATTGCTTATTTAATTTGTTTTTAGACAAAGTCAAGAACGCAGTTGGAAGTAAACCCATTTCATCCAGCTGTTGAGATTTGAGATTATCCACATTTTAAGGTTGCAAAATAAACTCCAGTAGCTTGTGAATGAAATTTGACAGATTTGTAAGAGAATGGTTAGAATTGAGAATTGTGGAGTTCCCAGTATGGGTCAATCTCCAAAAACACTGGATCCAACAATTCCCATAATGATCCTGGATGTTGTCTTTCTTTCACTGCCTCCTAGGATCCCTCCAGGATTTTGCTGGCTTTTCAAGGAATTGAATATTATATATTCATCAGTATATTTATCATTATACAACACAAGGATGTATAACAAAATTAAAGCTTGTAGTTCCTTCATGCTACATAAATAGAAAAATACAATTAAATTCATATAATATAAACAATTTGATTGATTAAAGTTGCAGCAAAGTTGCAGAAAGTTGCGGTGACTGGACAAAATTGCAAGGTTGCACAGAATTTGCAGGGATTGTTTGAATCTGCGTTAATTGTTACGGCTATCGGCATATGTAAAGATGGACGACATGACAACTCTCCAAAAATGAAGCCAAAACATCCCGATCACCCCCTGGTGGCTGACTGCAGTATATAAGTACATGCATTTAAGCCTGAGCTGAGATTACCATGATGACATCCCTATGACATTTTTCTGACTTTTCAGAAAGCTGTTTTCATGGGCAGCTGAGTAAACTGAACTTCCTGCGTAAAACTGGTTGAGTGCCCCTTTAAGTTACAGGTCCTGATGTTATTGGTATTGGTGGATAATTTCCTTACAATATAACAGAACAGGGCGATTTCCTCAATTTTTTTACATCACCAGCTAATTTCTGCTTCTCATTGCACACGGTGCAAGCAGCTCAACCAGAGAGTAATTTTCATTCATTGAATGACTTGTTTTATTTAAGGAATTTTAATTGACCCGGTGAAATAACAGCATTTAGTATCTCACTGGAAAAATAGCTAAAAAAAAACCCAGATGAACAGTAGTGTGACAGATGTTTTTTCCTTTCTTCCATGTAATCATATTGTGAGCAGAGCTGTAGCTACCACTGAGGACACCACGGTCATGTCCTTGGTGGTGTTTCTGTAAATCTGGGGGGTTTAGAGAGATGAAGGGGGGGTTCACATTTTGTGATTACATGCATATTACACACATGAGTCTGATATTTGTTTTAACGAAAGTATTTAGCAGGCAGTGTGAAGAAGACTTTGAAACTGAATTTAGAGCAATATGAAATATATATAAAAATGAAACCTGATAGTTAAATTAATAAATAGAATGTAAAGTTTTGTGAAGATTTTAAAACTTTAATTGAGTTTGGTTAGTGGCTTATCAAAAGTTTCTGCTTCCTGCCTAGGCTTATTTTATTCTACACAAGCACTAAAGTCAGGTGTGACATCCCTCCATCCTCCTGTCTGCCCTGCTGCCTCTATGCAGGTTTTTGTCAGATGCCTACTTCTGCCTCCCTCCCTCTCTGTCTCACTCTATCTCATCTTCTTTCAATCTGTCTCCCTCTCCATCCCCAGACAGACCCTCCCATCAGTGCCCATTTCCCTCCGTCTGGCTCGTCCCCTTCCTTTCACCCAGATGACCCTTCCACCGCCCTGTTCCTTCTGTCTGTCTGGCTCTCCTTTACCCAGATGCCCCCAACCACTGCCTGTGCTATACCACCCTTACTGTATCTCTACATATATATGCCCCCCCCCCCCCCCTCCTCATCTCTGTCCTCTTTATCTGTTTCTAACAGTGCTTGCTCTCTCCCTCCATCTCTCTTTTCCTCATGTTCTCCCACTGCACAGATGCCTGGCTTGGTTCGCAACAGCTGTCTCGCCATGTGCCACTACCAAGTGTTGCCTTCGACTGCAGGGCCGAGTTAGGGGGGCGGTGGTGGTGGTGGTTTGGGGGTGGAGGGTGCAGAGTGGATTAGTCATGAATATTCATGTTCTCTTGTATGTACTACCGAACAGAAAATGGCACCACACAGGAAACTCCACCCATCAGAGGGGGAAAAGGAGGGGGTGAGAATGGAAGGAGGGAGGAAACAGGGAGGAGGAAGAATAGGAAGAGTCAGGGAAAAGTGATGGAAGAGTATGGGAAGTGGAGGCAGACGGAGAGAGGGGTGGGGGACCAGACTGAGTGGCAGGGATCCATAAAATGATAGCCCCCCCTCAGAGGTGTGAAAGAGGGAGCGCAGTGAGAGGAGGGCATGGGAGCGGGTACTGGAAATTTAGGAAACAAGATGGGAACATTTTGTACTTTGAGGGCTTAAAATCCCATGCTGCAATGCAATATCTATGAAGAAGTTGGAAACAGGCTGACAAACTATGACAATTTACTGCCAAACAAGAAGAAGAGTCTACAGCCATGCTAGCAGCACAACGGTGCTTTAAGCTAAATGCTAACAGGTTCACAATGACAATGCTAACATGCTGATGTTCAGCATGTATAATGTCTATCATACAGTGACCAGACATAAATAGGTATTTTAATATTGTTCGTGTTTTAAAGGGCCAGTGTGTAACATTTCGGAGGATCTTTGGTTAGATATAGAATATAATATTCATAGGTATATTTTCATTTGTGTATAATCACCTGAAAATAATAATCTTTGTGTTTTTGTTACCTTAGAATGAGCTGTTTTTATCTACAGACAGTGTAGGTAACCATCCATGGAGTCCACCATGTTGGACCGGCATTTTTCTACACTAGCCCAGAACGGACAAACCAGCACAGGCTCTAGATAGGGATGTTGTTTTGTTGGGCATGTTTTGCAGCTGCTAGTTTCCTCTTTGAACTTGTAAAACGAGGGAGTTGGGTTTGTCATGTTTTGTCCCACTCAACCCTAACCCTAACCCTATTCAACATTGATTTGTTTGTAAATGTGTTAATATGTTGTTGTCAAAGAGCCAATACATTTTAGAATTTATTGTTTCTTTCCCAGGCTGTGGTTGCAGAGTATGATATACTGTATGTGGCTACCATAGACTGTATATTTAAAAAAGCGGCTACTGAAGAATTGTTTTATATTCTTTTACATGTTTGATGTTCAAAAGTACGTAGGGCTCTGGCTCTACTGGTTCTGTGGCCCTTGATTTCACGACTTTCATTGTCTACCCCTCGAAAAGGTGACCTCAGTGGTGGGTATGGTCATGCTCACCAGAGTTGGCGGTACTCAGTAAAAAGAAAGGGTACTCATGTGGACAAAAATCAGAAGTACTGGTACTACCAGCAACAGTTAGCTGTCATGCCAAAAAGAAAGTCAGTCTTTTCTAGAGAACGTCAGGAGCCTTACTCCTTCAATTTTGATTCGTTCATGGCGTCCATGGTGTTGAAAGGTACACTCAGTAGGTTGTTCTAAGTGCTGATGAAAATTCTATTGCGTGCAAAAGCCCATACATGAACATGAAGTACACTTAAGGGTCCTGGTTTGGTGTTTTGAAAAAGAGGGTCACCCCAGTCTATCATATTGCTCACCATCTTAGTTTTGCATGTATTGGGTTATGCTAACATTTGCTAATTAGCAAACACAACACAAAGCACAGCTGAGGCTGCTCATTAGTTTTGCAGATATTTTTTCATAAACCAAAGTATTGTACATATCTAAAGTTGACCAAAGTCTGTGGTATACATCCTTTTGGGACCATGAATGTCAAGCGTTGGGCAGCCTGACATTACCATCATCTCTAGAGTCACGCCGGCTAGCATGGCTAAAAACAACTAAAGACAGGAACACAAAAGAGAAGTGTGGGCACATACTAAGGATCTGAAAGGCAAGAGTGAGAAATAATACACAATGAGCACACTAAATGCATGACCGGTGAAGTGTGGCTGTAGGAAGATCCTGGATGAGCAAGAAAAGCCAAGGATGAAGAGTGGGGACAGGGGAGGGACAGATAGGCAGAGAAAAAGAGGGGAGAGAGGAGATAGCAGATAGAAGATAGACAGTTGGGGGTGGGGGGCAGCAGATCTAAGCGGACAGAGGCTCTGGTGGCTCTCTTCCTCTCGCTTTCATGGAGAGCCAGGAAAAGAGATTATAGCATCCCCTGTTTTCTCCTATGGGGGGAGGGAGGGGTGGCAGCGTTACTCTTCCCCCTCATTTTTCTCCCCCCTCAGACGATGACACTCTCTGGTGGAGCCGGCTGGACCCAAACCAAAGCAAATCACATCACTCTGCTCGGGAGGAGTGTGTGCTCCAATCAGCACGATGACAAATGGTGCAATTTGATATCAATTTTAGGAAGGAGGGAGGTTGTTTTTGGAAAGTTTGGAGCTTTGTAATGCATCACAACAAGTTTTTTTATGTTCAACACTCAACCCCTGGCTCACAACAGAGCTTTTGTGTCACTTCCTGGGTGCCTCAGAAGAGGGTTTGGGATGTGCTTACTGCACTTGAGCAAACACCTTTCTCGTACTCACATTCCATCTAACCAGCCACCACTGCACACACACAATAACCCACAATACACAATAACGCACCCCGGCTCTCTCTTCTTTTCTCATACACACAACACATACAAACAGCGAGTTAATCAGACCTATAAACCCTCCTTGCCGGTAGAAGATAAGCAGCACGCTGGTAGCCCTGCCCTCCTGAGAGCAGCACTCCTCTAGCGGTGCCGTGGAACCGCCTGATAAGGCAGGGGAGTGTGGGATACCCTACGAGATCCAGGCACACACACACACACACACTGCTCGGCATCAGTTAGCCAGGTCCTCTGCTGAGCCATTCAGAGGTTTGCAGGGCCCAAGGCTCCACCAATTGCCCGTCTGCATCAGGTGTTGTTAATCTCAGCGCTCAGCCTGCAGGTTGATGTGTTTGCAACCAGACTATCTCATGCTAATGCAGTCGACTGCACGCTGGATAACTGATCAGAGTGCAGGATCTGTACTAAATGAAATGGACATGTTTTTTTCTTTATATGGAAGTCAGAAAATGGCTCCTTTTCCAGCCTACAAGATCTATAATCAATATCCCAATCAATTTTTTTTTTAAAAAGAGCCTTTGTTCCACAATCAGTCACCTGAACACTGACTCTAAGTCTAATCCTGTTTAACAGAGTTGCCCTACCTTGATGTACAAAGGGCCTGCACACTTTCTCAAGGGTCTTTTGGTAATTAAGTACCGTTTCTAATCTAGACTCAACCTGTATTTCAAAGGCCCTCTGGGATTCAGTTACTTCCACAGATGAATCGTTCCATACGCTGTGAAATATGGAAGTACTGCATTCACAGCATCAAAAGTTATTTGAGAATTTGTGTCGGTAAAGAAACCTATAGAACGACCTGTTTTAATCTCAAAGGCCCAACCTCTCTCCAGAGCTCTGTGAAACAGATTTAGACTGAGAGAGATAAATATATAATTAACTCTATCATTGATCCTATAAAATGTACATAATTAACTATATTGTAGTCAGTCCTTGTCCCAGGTCTTGCATGCACTGTGGGGTGTAGAGGACACTTTCCTATTAGCTTTTAAGTTTTTGTTTATTCCTTAATATTTTTTGTCTGGCAGCCATGCAGTTCCTTTTCGATTTTTTTCTTTTTCTTTTGTATTTATTTTTTTAAGTTTTGCAGTGCTGTAATGTAACTATTTACTCAACTCGTATTTTTGAGGTACATGCACTTCATTTGTTTCCATTGTATGCTACTCTACTTTTACTTAAACATTTTAGAGGAAAATATTGTGCTTTTTTCATATATTTTTGGGGGCTTTTTGCCTTTAATGAATAGGACAGCTGAAGATAGACAGCAAAGCTGAAGATAGACAGCAAAGCTGCAGGTCAGGCTTGAACGCTACCACGGAGCCCCAAATATTGTACTTTTTACTCCATCTGACAGTTAGTTATTCTGATACAAAATATGTGGCAGGATGGACTATGCCTATATCTTGATATTAAATTGAACAACACATCTGTATTCCGGGTTACAAGACGCACAACTTAAAGTATACACTCCCAAGAAGCTTCTATGTATCCTTACTTTCTGTGCAAGGAAAAATCTATGGTTGAAATGGACAGACAGCAAACCTTCAAAGCTGGGTGGTACAATTTCAAATTGGTCGTGCCCATCATCACCGCAGTATCACTGTTTAAAATCGGTTATTTTTCAGTGAAACCTGATGGGCAGCGCCAGGCCGTCAGCCTTGAATGGGAGAGGTTTGATTTACGTCACATGACACAATTAGCCAGTACATTTTTGGATAGCAGAATGTATTGCTTTCTCACAGGCTGTGGTCACAGAGTGTCATATATGTGGCTACCATAGACTGTATAATTAAATAAGCAGCAACCTAAGAATTTCATTTCTTTTTTTTTACATTTTATTTTTGACAGAATACCTATGGAGTATCTGACATACGGGTCTAAGGATTAAGATTAAGGTATTCTGAAAGATTTGGTCCTATTGTGTTGAAGGGTCTGACACAGTGAGGAAACTACATAAAGTATTAATACTTAACTGATTTGCTGTGGACTTGCATGGATTGCAATGTATGTTTAATGTTTGTGGTGCTGTACCATACAGGAATGTAATACTTGGATACTGCAAGCGAAACATTGTTCACTCTTAAATAAATCACAGTAAAGTCACTCCAGTTTGCAATGGTTAATTCTGATTTTTAGATTATATTTATATTTTATTTTATCAATGAGTTTGAGTTGAATGTGTTGGTTACATTTATTTGTTTGTGTTTATGTTTATGAAGCTATACTATGACACTAGATGGATTTCCACTTTTATACTGACTGGTTGCTGTTTTGTACTTGTTTGTATATAAGAATATGTGGCCAGCCATAAAAAATATGTATTCTTATAGATCAAACTATAATTAATTTCCTCAACCTTAACCAGACAAAATATTGATACATTAAAATACACTTTAATGCATTATTAATAATAATCAAATGATATAGGGGCCATTGTGTTACCATCATAACTACTTTTGCTTTTGATAGTATATTAATGCTTTATTTTAGTAGTGGAGTATTTTTACAGTAATAATGCTACTTTTGCTTAAAAGATCTGAATACATAAAAATGCATAATAAATACAGATGTGTGAGAATTTATGGGAAAAACCAACACAAACCTCCCTCTCTCTGGAAGCCTTCTCCATAGGTGTTCAATTGATTCACATCATTTTCATTCTCATCAAACCATTCAATTCAGGCTTTTCTTTTCACTTGTCACCTGTCTGTACTTCTTGCACCACTGCTTATTAATATTTTTCAACTTGATTTCCTCTAGCTGGTGATATATTTGTATACAGACAGATACTGTCCCTATGCACGAGATTACAGACTGGATGTTTGACAGATTTTATTTTTATTTTTATATGATGTAATATGATATAATATGATACAGATCCATAAACTTGTTTGGATCTTTCTGGATACAGGTCCTTTTTGTCCAGTGTAATTATAATAGTTTTACAATATGAGGGGCATGCAGTCTTCCCAAACAAAATTCATGGTCATCTTAATGCCCTTGATGGTATTTCTTATTTCTTCTTCTTTTTTTCTCATTCATTACACTCTAGGGACTAGATAGTGAATTTGAGATGACCTTCTTCGCTTCCTCTAACATTCAGTCTTCTCTTTTCAATTTCTCTACTTTGCTGTTATGTTTCTGCTTTTAATAACTTTGTATCAGGATTGCAGCAGCTCTTTGCAGTCAGTGCAGGCCAGCAGCAGCAGCCTATAGCCACATGGCTCGCCTAACCACCGTGGCACCTCTTGGAAGTTGGCGCAGGTCAAATGCATCTTAATTCAAAGCAAAGAAATGAGAGAATGGCCGTGAGTCGGGCCGGTTCCACTGGCCGTGCCAAGGTCAGCATTCCTCGACGGGGCCGTTGCCTAGTGGAACTTTTGTTTCACAGTTTGTGTAAATCTCCAGGGAGGGACGGTAGCCATATAGGAGCGGGAGAGGAGAGAAAAGAAAGGAGTGTGCAAATGAAGCTGCTGTTTGGGTGAATATGCAGGCAGGATGTATGGGAAGGTATGGACACATTTTAGCCATTTTTTGGGAAGTCTCAATGTGGTTTGGAATCACTCACAAATAGGAAAAAAGTCACATAAACATGAACATATAGAGGTAGTCATGGGCAGATCTAGAGGGCTGGCACACATAAAAAAGGCCTGTTTGGTGTCAAATGCTGTCAATTTTAACACATTAATTTAGATTAATTGTAAGAATATCATCTTAAAAAACAGAAAATATTTTTTTGGTCTGTTGTGGTCACATTTTAGACTAAGTGATCCCTATGCTCAAACATGCAAAACAATTCATAAAACAGTTGATTTCTAATGCCACCTTTAGATATTTTGTGCTTTACTAATGTACCACAATAATGTTTGTGAGTTCTCCAAGGAGATATTGATATATGTGATTGTTATCAGCAGATATTTCTGTCACCCCTTAAAGTCTCCGTGATCCATCCTCTGGACACCCCTTGAATATGTCTCTAGATCCGCCCTTGGTTAACCTAATAGTCTAATAATATCAGTGATTGTCCAACTTGCCCCGGTGTTATCTAGGCGACATAAGCGGGTTTAACGGTTTTGGAGATGCTATTAGACGCCATGGCCTAGTTTAGGGTCAGTGATTTGACTCCTTGATCCTCCTGCATGCCTCTGTTCAAACAAAGATTATTGCTCTGTTAAAACATAACAGCAACATTTAGTCTTTCTAAGCGGATCCTATAGATGCTAAAACGAATCCATGCTTTAATTCACATTTCAAAAATATTTTTTCACCAATATGATAAACGGAAATTAAGATTCCGAACATTTAAACATCTGTATGCAACACAATAAGGTCCTATAAACAGGCCAGGAAGTTCAAAGATTCTAAGGTTAAACATCAGGTCAACGCAAAACTAAAATGAACCAAACCGTCTGAGACGAGTTAGTATCAAACTAATAACGTGTGTGTATTTTACACACCTTTTATTGCACATTTTAACCCGGATCTTGCATTACACTACATGTACCGGCCTTCGCGTTTCGACAGAAATCACGCAGCAGTTGTAAGATGTGCGGGTGGATTACATTCCTACACAAACAATGTGTGTTTACGGTGCACTCACTTAATAAAATAATAATAATCAAACGCACTTTAAGAGATGATTTTGCGCACACAGGCCCAGAGACAGTTTATGGCGCAGACTCTGCGGGCCGCTGGCTTGAAAAGGCCAAACACACTTTAAACACACATTCACATTTCATTCATCAATTTAAAAACGTGTTTAAAACGTAAAATCTAAATCTGAATTTGGGCCTTGAATCTGTTCCATGGTGACTCAAAGAATATAATAAAATCAAATCCATCGATTACAATGAACTTCTTCCTGAAGCTTCTGCAGCATTTGTACAAATGTTTCCGGTTATTTAAAGGCCAAAAAAATGAATATTAGATTCATCCCCACTGTCACGTCTTTTTAATTCACTTTAGCTTATTCTAAGTGGTGCTTGAGGCCTAAATGAATTATCTGTCATGTAGTCTAACTGTTCGTTTTTTTGCATTTTATAAACCGTTTTTTGTTCAAATGAACTAACAGGAACGACGGTTATTAAATGTGGTAAATATAAAAGAGTGTGACAACTCTGATATATTTAATTACGCATTAATTGACAACCTTTTCACATAAAATAAGGGTCAAATGTCCCTGCTTGTAGACAGATGTCGTAGCCAAGAAATGCAAAATGAAAAACTTAAAAAATCAACCTGTATGTCGTTTTTTATTTAAAAACAGAATTATTAGGCCATTAATATGTGAAATATTCCTATTTTCAATGAATAGGCCCAACGTTAATAATATTACGATCTGAATCCGATGTTTCTTTTAACTAAATCTAAATAACAATAGGGGTTTCATGAATTCTGTGTTACTGGGGAGGGAAACGGAGGCTCCAGTGAGTTCCAACATGTAAGGATTCAAGCTGCATATTCCCGCCGCCTGCCTCTCTGTGAGGAACCGACTCTGAGCCCATAAGCTTTGTATTTGTCTATTTGTAAAGTGATAAAGTTGAATCAACAGACTCCATTGGAGGCAGGTGGGGATCCATTTCTGACAGCGCTCATCATTTCACTGCGTGACGTCTGCGGTTGCGCACTTCCGCGAGGTGCTCCGTTTGCCATAAAAGGTCAAAACCGCCACTTTGCTAATTTATTCATGAACACAGTCTGTTCTTAAAGCTTGACTCAGCTGACATTCCGGCTAAATTATATAAATAATTCGATATTTGTGGAGAATGAACACGGCGCTGCGGCCAGGAGTCACGCACCTGCTCTGTCTAACCTATCAGCTTTATTTCAGCTCACCTGAGTAGAAGAAAGCACTGGTTTTTATAGTGTGACTGTGGATCTATATGTGAACTATATGGAATGCAGTCCAGTGGTTTGGAGTGGTGCCTGTGCACAAATCTGTGAAAAAAATATGGCAAAGTGTTACAAATGTCTAAAATAAGCCTCCACATATAACAGATTATTGGCTGGTGAACGTTCTCACATTACAGCCATGGCACACTATAGATCTGTCAAAAAACCACCAGAATTAAATCGACCCTGGGTGGTAGAGCTGCAACCAATATGCTGACTTTAACCTTTTTAAAATAATATAAATATATGTGTTGTTGTTGTCAGGCTGGAGCTCCCATTGTAGCAACCCTTAACCTGCATTTAGACTGAATGTAAACTTCCCACTGTATTTCACACGCTCAGAAAATATTGGGGTTTATAATAACCTGCCTCCCCCCACCGCTCCCTCCCTCCCCCCTCTCAGTCGGCCCCGAGCTGCCCCTACACTTTTGCCGGTGAGAGCTACTAATCCCCTGCGTCCACGGTTTACTCTGAGCCCGTATTTAATTCCTCTAAACCCCCAGCTGCCGCCCTGGTTACTCACTGAACACGACAGACTGTGAACCGCTCTGGTTATTAATAATTCACCAGCAGCCCTCCGCTCCGCTCCGCTTCTCCGGCCGCGGCCGCAGGACACCGAGCGTCCTCAGTGGTGCGCGCCTTCAGCCACGCTGTGTTTTTTAGTTTACTTCATTGTGGCCGCCTCTGTGTCTCGCACATTTCACCTCCTCGTTGCTGCGCTCAGCCCTATTAGCAGTCCCCAGCTGGCCGTGCCCACCACCAAGTCCCCGCTATAGTCTCATCAACTCCGCGCGACATCCGCGCTGCCACATGGCGAGTTTTGTTCCCGTTCCCTCCGCAACTTTCTCCGGACACTGAGAGGAACAGGTGGGGTCGCTTGGTGTAGGACCGGAGGAGGGACGCTCTGCATTCTCACATCAGCTGAAAGCCGGAGCATGCACAACGGAGAGCGGGCGCGGCGTCGTCCCCTCTGCAGGAGCAACAGCTGATTCTGTGAGCGCGTAAGCAGAGAGTGCAAGCTACTTACAGTCGGTGCACAGCCAGACTCCTGCTCTGTCACTCGGGGCTGCAGACGGTGACTGTGTCGGTGGCGCAGCCAGCAGAGCGCGGAGACTCGGTGGACGTTACGGTACCGGGACAGACTGGAGAGCAGCGCGCGCTGATACGGACGGTTTTCATGGAAATACCACGAGCTGAAAGCGAAAATAAACACCTTGCGTGAAGAAGTCGGGAAGCAGACGATTTGGATTATACGGCTCTGTCTTCCTGTGCCCCCCCTGACTGAGAAGAGTTGACTGCAGTTTACAAAAAAAAAGAAAAAAATGTTTACCGGGCAACAGGCCGTGTATTAGGGCTCTTTTGCTTCCGGTATAAGGCCCAGCTGAACAAGAAACCGAGCAGTGTTCTCTCTCCCACACACTTTCTTTCTTTCTTTTTTTTTTCTTTTTTTTGGAAGCCGAACTTTTGAGAGTGGAAAATGGGTCTTTGAGAGTGTTGGCACATTTCCCTACACCACAATGGTACGTGCTATGTAAACCAATAATTTGCTCATTTATGCAGTCAGCTTTCAGATTCATTGTAGTTGTTCATAGATTTAATGATACACAGAAAGAACTTACAAGCAAAGTTTAGTGGGCTAAGTTAGCCACTTATAATTCTTGTGTGTGTTACTATTTACTTGTGCAGCTAATGGGTAACAGTCACCAAAGAGTGTGCCAAGTCCTTCCACCTAACTGTATATTATGGTAGTATGGTTATTTTTAAATTAGTAGAGTGTGCCTTGTTGGGATATCGCATGTAGCTTTAAAGTGATGTTAATGTTAGGAAAACATAATGCACCTTATTTTAATAGTTAAATAACATGTTGCCAAGATGTCTTCTGGCCAAATCAGTGTCCAGCCCTCTCAGTTGACCACCCGATGCCCACTGCCTTCTGCCGTTTCATCCACATGGAGAACATAACTTCTCTCATTGCAGTGGTCTCTGATGTGGGCCCGTCTGCAGACTATTAATAGCCACATATATGATACGAGCTATCGCATGTCATACAATGTGAGAAGCTAATCAAGAGCCCAAACCCCACCTAAAAGCAAAGTTGAACAGAGTTTTGAAATTTGGCTATAAGAGGACGGAACTTATTTTTGCTTCAGCATCCAATTACGCGCCGGTTTGATTTGTGCGTAATTACGCACAGCGGTTTAGACCAGTTCCTTCATTACGCAGGTGATTTATATGTGTAAATCCTGTGACTTCACACAGCAAAAGTTGGGGATCTGCTCATTTTAAGCATTATTTTGTGATTTTATTTGAGCTTTCCTTATAATTTGAATTGGCTGAGTGCTTTCAGAAAATCTATATTGTTTCCTGTTTTATCCCTATTTGGCCCTATAGGATATTAGTCTGAATTTGAATAATGTATGACCTGTGCGGTTGTGAAAGCATTTTAATGCAATGCTTGTAGGTTTCAAAATGAGTAATAAAAAGTCTGTTTTATACAGAATTCTAATATATCGCTTACACGTCCTTGACCATTAGATATTCTTTTTTCTGGCACGAAATGAGTCAAGTCAGGCAATAGTTAGGGGAACCTCCCACATACAACCTTGAAGCTTCTTAGATACCAGGAAGGGATCCTATTTGCACATGAATATGGAAGATTATTAGTATGAATAATTATTTGTTTACGAGCATCCTAGCTGACATGGCAGCTGCCCAAGAAGCTCATCAGTAAAAATGATACAGAATTCAGGACAGGCCTCACATGGGATTATCTCAACTTGTTATTCTCCTACTTACAGCAGCAACACACCTCTTTTCTTTTTTTCATTTTTTTTTATAGGAAATGCTATATTGTGAATTTGTGCCAAGTGTTTCAGTTGCGTGTTAGTTTAGTCAGAATGCACTGGAGGCATCTGTCAATCAGTGTCAGGATTCTGTGAGCTTCCCCCGAGGCTGGTGCTCCTTCTCTGACACAAAAATAAACACTTGGGATGATCTGTATCTGTGGCACTACAGGTTATTGATTTTTCCAGATACGCTGGAAAGCAAAAAGGGAACCCATCATGACCCAACATCATGAAACTGTAAACATGACACATGTTTTAGTTCCAAATGAAAGTTTAAATAGATATCACACCTCCATTATAAGCTGTTTTAGTTTGTTTTAAATGTTGATGCACAGTATAGGAACATAAGAAACAAATGCAGTAATCATAGAGTGTAAATAGCTGTGTAAAGAGTTGGGGTAATTGTATCCTGCACTGGGTGTGTGTGTTTGTGTGTGCAGCCCGCCTCATGATGATCAGACAAGCGGTTTTCCAGCCTTGTATGATCTCCCTCTTGGCTGTTGCTGCCAGTGATGTCACCTCTTACTGTATACAGAATATTATGCTATTATGTTTGTCCAGGCCTTGACATTTCCCTGGAAAAATAAATAAGGCTTCAAGCAGGCCGTGATAGCTCATGCGGTGTGTAAGCTTTTGCCATAGTTTAAAAGATGGAAACTCTGATATACGCTCAAACAGCGTAAATATTAGGAGAGTGAGCTCAGATGGGTTTGTCGGGTTGATTCGTTTTTAAGCTGTTGTAACTGTTGTTGTACGGTTTAGCAGAGCGACCATCGAGAGGCGGGATCATGTGACAAACTCCTTGACGTGACATTCACGTTGAATCAAAAGGAAGAGAAAGTGCCACTTCTGACAAAGAGTGCATGTATCTTTTTAAAAGCAAAGCAACTGGTGGAGGCAGACAGGACTTAAAGGTGCACTCCAGTGATTTAGTATTGCACTTGCCCTGACTTTGGGGACTAATGAGAGACAGATAAAAAATCTGAATCAGAATCAAACCAGCAGAAGCCAAGATACCCTTTTAGTCACTCTGATGAGTCAAATACAATTCCCATAATGCAACTCAATTGCATCATTCATTAAACCTTCTCTTCTTGTTGTATGCCCCTATCTTAACTCCAACTCCAAATTGTAACCCATTGCTTCCTGTTAAATGTCTGAAGTCTCAAGCTTAACTCAACATAACCCTGATGACATCAATGGTTAATGAGCGTAGAGTGTCTATAATAACTATTTTTTAATCATTAAAATGATAAAATGAAGACAAACCCTTTACAAGGTACAAAACAATAAAAACATTAAAGTATACAGGCAGCTCAATACTCCTCTTGATTTTAACTTAACAATATTACAGGTCTCATCTTCAGGGTCAAGTTTGTGAAATAAAGTGTTCTAGCATTCAGTCTATTTTTACCTGCATTTCAATTCAAACAGACACTCACACACTCACAACAAAAAGCTGTTTTATGAGTGGTGCATTTACTCTTGAAAAGATGAATGGTGATTTCATCAAAAGTACCGTGATTAACTTGTGAGTGGAGAGCACTGTGTGCCAGGTGAAAGCTGCAGGGTCCCTTTTGCAGCCTGTCTTCATGACTTGTTTAAGTTTTGTTAAGAGTTAAGAGTTTTGTTCAGAGCAGTGGTTCTCAAACTTTTTCCCCCGCGATCAGCTTAAAACATGTTTGGTAGAAAAGAAATTACTATAAAAGGAAGTACAATATAGCGCTGCTCCATCAGTGTCTGATTTATTAAACATCAACCATGGCACTAAAAAACACAATGCTTCATTTCATAACACTGAGACGACATTGAAGTTGCAATGAACTATGTCTTTTTGATAAGTTGCACTTACAGTTTAGTGAGAAACATGACCTTGTGCTTCACTGAGGGTCTGTGATATTCTCTGTGGCAGGGAGGAAATTGCTGGCATCAAACTCTCTCCCAGATGTTTCACTGCAGTTAACAGTTATACTGAAAATAGGAGTATAGTGAATATAAAATGTAGTTCATCAAACTTACATTTAATACAATATAATTATTTTAGGATTATGTATGGCTGATATTTTTTAAATTACAGTATCCACTGCAGTACTACAAAGTACTACATAATACATTATGCAACATTATCACTGCACATACCAATTGTTATGCACATATTTATATGATATATGATGAGAGGAAATATAGTTTAAAGAGCAAAAGATTTATTTACGGGTCAGAAAAGGAGACATGAATAAAGACAAATAAGAAGCATCCAGTTAAGTGCATTTAAAAGGTAATGGTGACAGCATAGACTATATAAATAAAACTGGCTCAGTCTGCTAATCCAAAAATAGGCAAAGAGGTGGAGCGTGGGTGGAGCTGAATGAAGCCGGGTTACTGAAAACAG
>NW_023339696.1:478104-485922 GCF_004916995.1 Morone saxatilis
AGATCCTCCTAAAAGTTACACTGTACCTTTAAATAAGTAATATTAAAATAAAGCAGCGGTATGAGGATAATTTGACACAGATCAGATCAGATTAGTTTGCTTCAGAATCACCACAGCACATCAGAAATCACTGACAGACTTCTTGAACTTGTTTGAACAAAAATAGAATGCTCAGACTTTTTGAGATGGATATTTTTTGCAGTGTAGAGGACGCCTTACTTTGTCTCATCAAGCTCGGGCTGATCACATAACACTCCTAACTCTTCCATCTCATTTCTAACCCTGCCTCAATTACTTTATCAAGACTTAACCCTCACATTAATTGGTTTCACAAGACACCCCAGACTGCACACCAGCTGTGTAACCGAGTAATTTGAATCTACTTAATTTGGGAAGGTGTTGGTATCTGCCTTCCGAGTTTAATTTGGAAAAAAAAAAAATCACAACAATACATGTATTTTCTCTGTTCACTCTCCTCTTTAGGGCCTTAATGAGGAATTAGAGCCAATAGCATTATTCATTAAACAGAGCTTGCCAGCTATTTATCACTGTAACAATATTAGCATATTTGTTTAAATTTTCAACACTTTTTTTTTTTGCATTCGTAACCAGGTTTAGCATTTTTAATAATCTGGCATCAAATGCATCGTACCAAATTGAATGCTGAAAAAGAACCAGTGGCAAGCCCCAGAAACATACTAAAAATCCTTTATAAACACACACTCGTACACACATTCGTGCACACTCCTCTAATTACCGCCTCCCCTGCTCCCTGTCTCATTCCTCACCTCCTGAGATGCAGGTGTAAAATATCACATTTTTCCAGCATTTCTCCCTGAGGTGGCGCTGGCTTGGACTCACACAACGTAAAATTTCCCCTTTCATATTCCCCCACACATTTTTTTCTACAAACAACTTCCCCCTCCCATCCCTCCCTCTCTTTGATGTGCTTGCCACATCTGCACAGGTTTGTTAGCTTGTTACCAGGTGAAGAATGAGGATACAATTAAGGCTGAATGAAGTGGGAGCGGGTAGGATGTCGGTCATGTTTTGCAGTTCGAGGAGAAAGCCTCTGATGCTCTAGAAACTGTTGAGCTCAAATGCTGCAAATGATTTGGACGCTGCATGGGAAGGATCAGAAGATTGTTGATCAGTGATTGTGAGGATACCTGCCTCTCATAGATTGTTGTGTTTCCAGAAAGATGGAAACCCAGGTGGTTTCTGTGCTGGTGTGTGTCTGTGTGTGATCAAGAGAAGGAGAGAGGCAGGGAAAGGTGGGCCATATGTATTTGTGCTCTGATATATCCAGTGCCATAAAAGACAGCCAACCCTTAAGATCTGACTTATTGTCTGAGAGAGGTGAGCAGGGAGCTATAGAGATCAAGATGCCTGTGAGAGTACGTTGGTCAGTCAATGGGTTTAACAACCTACAGTGCTAAGAAAATAACCTAATAGTTCAACGTTTTGGGAAATTCTCTTATTTGCTTTTTAGCCTAGCTTAGAACCCCAAATTGCTCCCGATGCACAGCATCGGTGTGTGAATGTGTATGTATGAGTTAGTTTCTGTTTGATGGACTTTGCCATCACTGTGTGAATGTGTGTGAAAGGGAATGTGGCACGTAGTGTAAAAGCGCTTTGAGTGGTCGGCGAAGACTAGAAAAGTGCTATACAAGTACAGGTCCATTTTACCATTTACCATTTACCATAAAAAAGACCCTAACCTGGCTCTATATAAAGTTAAAGAATATGTTAGCACAGAAATGTGTGTTTTTAGGGAATATAGGCACTGTACAAACTATACCATAGGGGAGCTCACATTTTTAAGTATTGGTGCTATAATTCCAGTTTGATCCAGTGACTTCATTACAAAATGTTAGCCCCACTGTGCTATGATGCTTAGGATTTTTTAATTTTTGTTTCTACATCATCATGCATCCAAATAATTCTTAATGACCCCCCAAAGTGCAAAGATTTGATGTTAGTCACATAAAGTTAGCTATAGGTAACAACTACATTGCAAATTGTTTTTATCTTACGTCAGCTGTTAGAGGACCTAAAGGAACGAAGGAGTAAATTCAACTTAAATGGTATCATTTGTATAAAGATGATGCATTTAATTTAGTCTTACTGTATTTAGATACATTTTAATAAATAAGTTTGGAGAAATGCATTTTACTGTGATATACTTGTTTATACTTATTTAAGTTCAATTAACTGAATGGAATTGGTAAAATTAACTTATTGTACCCAAGTTACCTAAGAAACTTAAAAGGTTTTTTGTCAAACAGGTCAAGTTGAACTAACTCATTGGGTTTTACAGTGAAATGGGGCAATGAATAATGATGATTCGGTGTGCAGACTGAGTGGGACTAAGAACACTTTTGTTTTTTATGTTTATGATATTGTGCTGCTTTGCTTCATTGGTGACGGCAAGAATAGCATGCATCCTATCTTACTTAAAGTGAATTAGATTACCCTCATGAATTAATCATATCAATAATAGCCTAATTTTACATATAATGATGAAGATAAAAAAAAAAAATTTCTTAAACTTTATTAAACATCTTTAAATAACAAACATACATTACCAGTGGTTGTTAAGCATACTTGAACAGAAAATTTAAAAAAAGATAAAAGAAGAACAAAGAAATAAACCAAACAAAGCAAAAGTTACATTACATTTTTGGGAAATTCCCTCATTTGCTTTTTTCCAAGATTAGCTAAGCTTAAAGACTCTGAATGGAGAAAACTTTTTTTCATACATTTTATTAAACTTCTTTAAATAACAAACAGGCATCATCAGTGGTTGTTAAACATACCTAACAATGAATCCAAGCAGCATGCTTTAAAAGAAAATGAAAAAAGATAAATGAACAAAACTAAATATTAAAATTAAATTAACTTAAAGGGGGTTTAATCAATATCCTGTACAACAAAAGTAATTTAGAGAGTCTTAAGGCACTTCTTTTTAGGATTTTAGGAAGAATATTCAAGTCATTTATAAATGCTACAAAGCTTGGAGCAACTTCAAACTGGACCAACTCCCCCCTACTGCTAGTCTTTATGTTACACTAGCAAGCTAAACACTGACCCATATTCCATCCACATTGTCCGTACTGCACATTATTTGTGACTATTTGTACCAGCCACATTGTATTAACAAAGCAAACATTAGATGTAAATTCAAAAACCTTAATTTTGACCCTTTATCCAGGAGTGTTTTAATCAACTATCTTTATGGGCTCTGATTGGATGCTTTTGTTCGGTCCGGTGGCTTCTTGCAAATACCATTAGCAGCACTAGGAGGAGCTAGAGGAACCTGTTTTTTTCACAGATTATCTGTCTTATGTACTACTGTCAGGATATAATGAACGTTTCAGCAAATATGACAAAAAGTTATTTTTTATAAAAATACCTACTGCAGCTTTAAGCTGCTAAATGCTCCACTATGCTCACCAGCTAGCTTCTAACTTTGTCTGCCATTTGGACTGCAAAGTCAGAGGATAATTCACTACAAGCATCCCCCTCTCACATTACACATAGTCATTTTATCCATTATTCATATAAAAATATTGATTATAGCTGCTTCCCCTGGCTGAATAACAGGTAAATAAACAACATTCTTATTTTTCCCCTTTGGTTTGTGTGTGTATTGGGAATCAGAGTAATATGCAGAGTTCTGAGGTCACAAATGGCGTTACTTTATACTTACATGAGATTTATATCAATATTGGTTTGTTCACTTGCGGAAAGAAAGCACAAATTTTACAGATTTACATCATAAACACATAATATGAAGGAAGAGTTGTTCTGTGACATTCACCAAGAAAACCCAATGTTCTCTTCTTTGGCCTGGGCTGTGATACTTCCTTATCCTCCTTTCCACTTTGTAATTGTTTGCAGTCATAAAGACATGCACTCTCCATCAATAAAATCTGACAACCACTCCAGTGTTGCACTACTCTCCGTCTTGGTCACCAAAAAAAATTAACATCCCAGACATCAAATGATTTCTAGAGCTTTTTAAGTGTTAATTACACAAGGCTCTGTGGCTATTCTAGCTTTAAGCCAGCCATATGGATTAGACATATGCTGCATATATATATAGAACAATACACATATATATAATTGATACCATGCTGCATAAAAACTGTCAGAGAGGGGGTAAAAAGGGGCTAGTGTTGCAGGGAGCTACATCAAACAATCAAACAAACGATGCCCCTCTCAGAGGACTGGAGATAGAGGGAGGTATGAGATATGAGAGAGCAGCTTCATTCATCAAATCAGCGGTTCCCAACAAGTGGGTCAGGACCCCTACTAGGGGTCACCAAGGCTTCACAGGGGGATGCAAGGCCTTCTTGATTTTAAGGGGTGTAAGAAAACTTTAAAAATATACAGTTGGCTAATATGTCAGCATTTCATTAATTTCTGTAAATAAACTGTTATTTTTACATTTAGATTATTATTTCAGATCTAAACTTTGAAGACCTGAACACAAGCTGCATTCACAGAGACTTCCCACCCTGCTTAACAGCCTCGTCCTGCATTTGGAAAATTAGTTAGTTAAAACAAAGAGCTAAAAGCACAAAGAGAAGAAAACACAGCATTTGTCAAAAAAGAAGCCTATTACTTATGTGTGATTATTAATAATGAAATAAATACATAATACAGACGGATAATTGTATAAAACTCATCTCTGATCAATATTCTCAGGAAATAAATCTGCTCTAAATTCATCCAAATCTCTGGTTTTACTCAAACTTCCTGCAGTTATTGTGTTCACTGCTTGGGTTTATTGTACAGTTCAGTTGTTCTCTACTTCTGTTGTTGTGCAGCGAATATAATATGAAATATCCGTAAAATATGCCACTCAATGAAAGAAAGGGTCTCCTTTAAGGGAAAAGGTTGGCAACCACTGCATTAACTGACCCTCGTTTTTTTTTTATTGAGCCTGAGCGCCATTGTCATTTTTCAGCTTAAAATGACTAAAACCTGTCAGAGAGAGGCGACTCGGACTACCAGCGTGCCTTGCTCTGTGCTGCTCTGTGATTATCAACAGAGTAAAATATATCCTTCAGCTGGTCCGGACAGTTTAAGAGCTTAACAGAAAGCCCAGGGAGCTTGACAAGGGCACCATTTAGTGGGACAAATGGTTTCAAATGGTTTCCCTCCAGTGTTTCCCCACATATTAATGATGACAGGCTAGAGGTTGGATGCTGAAGCTGAACGCCATGAGTATTGTTTTCTTAGTCACTTGGATGACTTGAATTCCAACTTTGTTTGAGCGAGTGAACGCTTCACGTGGCCCCTGCTAAACTTACTGTGAGCGAGAGAGGCTGCACTAAACAAAACCAATCTTAATCTTATGTTAATCAATCCTCCTTGCTGGACCTTTCGCCACAGCGATGGGGTGAACTCACACTCACACACACTCGCACACACACACAGATGCCCTTCCTGTG
Organism: Morone saxatilis; assembly: GCF_004916995.1. Taxonomy (NCBI): domain Eukaryota; kingdom Metazoa; phylum Chordata; class Actinopteri; family Moronidae; genus Morone; species Morone saxatilis. The sequence goes on from NW_023339696.1 coordinate 483,567, forward strand.
TTACAGTTAAAGGGAAAGGGAAAAGACTCAAGCTGTAACCTCTCATTCTGAAGGATATGAATAGCCTGTGTCTCCAGCCGCAGCTTGGTTAGCCCAAGTCTGGGACTTATTATAGTGCTGTGTGTTTATGCATGTGTCTGCGCATGTATTTGTTCAAGTGCAATCCCGTGTCACCGTGTGCGTGTGTGTATTTATGTGCATATGTAAATGCTTAAGTAACCTAATGTCTGTTTGAATTCCCTAAAAAATTGTTTACCTCACATGCCAGTTTAAATAGTATAACTTTACATTCTGTTAATGGCTACGAGCAATGTTTGTTCCTGTTTTGGGCCCGTGTTTGTTTCTGCTTACGGTACGTTGAGATATGAGAACGTAAAAAGTTCTGGAAAATAGGATTATTTCTCCTCTTCTCTATCCAGAAACTAGACTTAAAGCTCCTGGTCTCATTGTGACTAAAACCTCCTTCCTCAAACTCAGTTATTTCCAATAACCTAGCCATTTTTAGCTCTCTTCTAACAGGTTTAGTTGATTTCCAGAACAGACATCCAAATTTAGCCTGGCGAAAACCAATTTGTACCGGTTTGGACTTAAAAGTAAAAGCCACGGGCTAGCTAACCAGGCAGAACTCCTATCCCTGATCCAGATCCTCAGTCTGTGGTTCCCTCCCATCCATGTTGTCTGGCCCGACTGCCTCAATTGACAGCAGAACTGCAATGGATGCTCATTCAAAGCCCAAGTCTCTGCTGGCGCGTCCCGTGGCATACAAATGAACCGCGCTGAATAGAAACAAACACTTAGAATAAATACTTTAGCTGCGTCTATCAGTGAATGCAACGTTGGGCCTGCAGCACAGCCAAGAGCTTGTGTGTTTGCATATGTGTGTGTGCAGAAGTATGGCCTCTGTATGTGTGAGCGTGTGTAGTATGTGAGTGTGTGTGTGTGTGAATCATTTGTGCTGAATCAGTGCACGCTGACAGAGAAGTGACCATGCAGGTGAAATGGCAGAGACAGGAAGTGCCTTTGTGTCGCAGTATTGTGTGTGGGTAACGGCAGCTGTACACTCGGCTCTCCATTCAAGTGGTGGTGGTGACTGGCAGGGCCTGGCCTCAGGCCTGCACGGCATATGGGCTCAGGCAGGCAGCACACACCATGGACCGCGTGTGTGTGATGTAAAGATGAAAGAATCTTGGTGGTGGGACTTGAGGATGATTAATAAATAGGTGAATATAAGAAGAAGGGTGAGGAGGATTCTCACATCCAGAGTGTGTGTTTACAGCTTTGCAGTCAGGTTCTGGGTGTGTTTTCAAATTCTTTGAACATAAAGACAGTGTCAACTAATGAATAATTGACTCTTGTGTTACATTTCAGGCAACCGAAACCTTTCTGTTGAACGAAGAACCCTCCAGAGGTCCTGGGATGCCTGAATGCTTTGTAGTATCAGATTCATACAGGGTATGCATCTATTATTATTATTATTATTAATTATTATTTATATTATTATTATTTCATGTGTTGGTATTAAATATGTGTTATTTGAGTCATTACTCATTACTATGACTGACAGTCTGTTTTTATGCTCTTGGTAATTGCACCACAATCATAATGTCATTCACAGCTCCCTCTACTCAGCTGCAAACCATTACAATCATTATTTCCACACGCACATTTAAGGGGGGAAAAAAAGTGGGGTGGGGGGGCCTTCGCAACTCCACCGAAGCGCCCTCGCCTCATGGGAGTGAAAATTATGACGATAATTCGCAGCACGCAGTTGAAGAAGTTGAAGAAAGTGAGCAGCTTTTATGAAAAAATAGAAAAGAAAAATCCACCCAGCGAGCGCAGTGGATTTACAACGATAGACGTGATATAAAATGGTAATAAAAACAGAGGAGTGGGGATGGGGAGGGGGAGATGGGGGGCATCTGTGGATGACTGAAAATGAGATTGTTAATGAGGTGGGAGCCAGTTTTCTAGGCTACAGTCTTTGTTTCCCAGAGTTAAGACTTACGCCAAGTCTCCCGGAGAATCTGGGTTGCTGCAGTGTATCGTGTGTCTCGGGGTACAGAAATGAGCCATTATGGCTGTAATTGAGTAGCACGGCTGCGAGAGGAGAGTTTTGGAGAGGGGGAGGAGCGTCGCTGGTGCTGTATTGGATTCCAGGGGGCAGCGAGTTCAAGAACATCCACAGGAGGGTGTCCACCTCCAACTTCTCACCAGGAGGTCTGCTGTTGGGGGGCTTAGTCTTGTATAAAGTGCTTGCCTTATTTCTCTGTGTTCTTGGCCCATGTTCTAAGAACTCCTTTTCAAAAAAGGTATATTAAAACTGAATGGAGGTGATCATATTTGCTGAAACTTTCAC
>NW_023339696.1:485967-502149 GCF_004916995.1 Morone saxatilis
ACAGATAATCTGTGAAAAAATCGGGTTCCTCTCTCCTCATTTCTAAGAATCCACTTGGTCTGAATGAAAACAACCAATCAGAGCCGAGAAAGATATAAAGACACTTTGGTTTCGCAGCTTGAAGATAGTTGATTGTTGAGTCTCATTTCCAGAGTCCCAAAATGTCTCTGTTTGACACCCTGGGAATAAGACTCAACGATCAACTATCTTTCTTGCCGTGTTTTAGAGGTGGTACAATCTTAAAGAGCGAGATGTTGCAGTGCCATTGTTAATTTCTTGGACCCCCGGCCTTGTTGGACCCCTTAAAATGAAGAGGTGTCTACTTGCCTGTGATTGCAGTGTTGATATATGAACAGGGGTTAGTATCAAAGAGTTCCAGTATCAACAAGTAATTTCTGTCTATAATTAAATCCTAAAAATATTTTTTTATTTTAAAAAAGCAGCAAAAGTGAGATCTGTTTCCAGTAGAAATCAAATTGCTTCAAGAGTTGCTAGAAATTAGCGTCTGTGAAACAAAACAGAACAAGGAAGCTCTGTAATGAAGAAAAATTAAGCGTGTTTTTAGAAAGCACCTGAAATTGAGGGAGAAGAGCTACAGCCCGTCACCTACAGTCACTTTTCTCTGATTTACTGATCGCACTGATCGATTTACTGATCGGAAAGCGGAGTTATATATAGACAAACAGCAACATACAGACATACATATGTGGCCTACAGGCTCCCATCCGGGAAAATCAAAGAACGCTTTGCTGTATGCATACAAATTAAGGTCAGTGAGCTCTTCCAACTGCAAACTGACAATGTGAATTTACCAATATTATAGAAATTGGCAAGACATTTTTCTTTACAAATTAGTCCCATATTACACAATGTAGCCTACAGTCCTTAAAGGTAGGAAAAGACACTAAAGGGAGTCTAAAAATAATGTAATAAATAATTACAGAAAATACTTAAAATAAATTGATTTATACTGAATTATTCTTCTCTTTTTAAGAACATCAGACTTTGGTGATGACTTGGTAAGAAGGAGCCCTTTGCCGTGACCTTTGTGACCCCTCTGATTGATGGTTTTGGGAACCTGTGCACTGTATGTTAACCGTGGCAGCTGACATCTGCTCAGCCAAACAGCGCTTAACCGCACTTTTGCTTATCTCCCATGCGCTGTGTCTCCTTTTACACCAGACAGACAGCCAGGTGCGGTGTTATCCCTGCTTGGGATCGTTTCGGGCAAATTTTGCAGTTCACTATCATCCCTTGAACAACCCGTTTTTGCAGGCCTGGGGCTCCCCTGAAGCACCCAACGTGGGGATATATTACACATCAGCTTCTCTGATCGTTCATTATTAGCGAGATGCTCTGGTGTGTTTTTTTTTTTTAAATGTAACCGGCTCCGAGCTGATGGGTGAAGTCATTACAGTGCCGGCCACTCTGGAGCAGTGGTAAATATGTATATTCGAAGCGTGTGAAAAAGCAGAGCCGCAGCAGACCCACCAACCGTAGCATATGGCTCTACCATGTGTTACTTAATGAGAGATTTACTCACACAGACCACTAAATGTGTGGCTCATTTAAGGCAGAGGAGTGTTTGTTGCATGCAAGTCGACTCTATAAAGGAGGAATGGGGGGGGGGGTTGATCCCTGTGTAACCACTAGCTCTAACCTTTTGCACTACACTGCAAAAGTAAGCTGTGAGCAAAAGTGTAGTAGCAGGTAGCACCTGCCTGAAGGGGGAAAGGTGTGTGTTATAAGGTGTGTCTGCATGTGTGTTCCTATTAGTCATTCACAGAAAGGATTGCTGGTATTCCAACGCTGTGCGGCAGGGAGGACAGGAGGTTACAGTTCTGTGGTGCACATACACTCCTGACCACACACTCTCTCCCTCCCCGCCTGCGTCTCTGGCTCGCGTTATCTGGCCGTGCGCAGTAATTGGCCACACAGAGCCCAGATCTCTTTGTTTTCGCCCTGCAGAGGCTTGCGGTAGACGTGCACAAGCAGTAGGCCTCATAAATCTGCGGGGACTCCAGTGTCAGGCCCCAAAGTTTCAGCTCTTTACAATGACTTCACTCCCACCCGAATTCCCCACCGTACTGCACTCATGAGCCATACCAGAGAGACTTTATGACTTTTATGTGATATGTGTGTATCACCCACTGCTGTTTGTGTGTGTGACAGAAAATTTCTCTTTCACTCCCACACCCCCCAATTTAGCACAATTTAGTATTTTGATACTGCTCAGAGGCTCTGATTATACGTCTGTCTTCACTGTTTGCTAGTTTTCTACTTCATAGTGAACGCTGCAGCGACTGTTTGGCTTGGACTCACTTCACTGGGTTTTTAAACTGCAGTTGTGGGTTCCAGACTGGGTCAAATATGGTTCAGTAAATAAATAGTCTTTAACTTTACAGCCCTGATGAGATAATGCGTCAATTCAAATGCCTGCAAATGAATGTAAGTATATAATCCAGTGCAAACTTTAGCTTTTAATGCACAAGACTTATGAGCTGAAAGCCTCCCATCAGGAGCTGCAGCAGAATGTTTAATTCAGCTGTACTTACACAACCCCGGCTTATTAATGCGTGCATTATTAGTCAGATCAGAGACATTCATGTGTTACTCACAACATATGCTACAAAAAGTTTGCACAGGTTTCTCCAAATATATAAATTTTTGCCTTGTTGCTGTTACACCACTCTGATCTATTATAGTGGTGCGTTTACGTGTCTCCTTAAAGTCAAAATGTAACAACTACAAATGCATTAAACACGCACTGAACGTCTCCTCCACTCTGATTATTATTTGCATTACCATAATATGGGATACACGGGTCAGTAAACGCAACTTAGGCACATTACCGTGCAGAGGATGCAGGGAGCGCCTATAGGATCTGCGCGGCGCGTCAGACAGCCATCGAAGATTAATCAAAAGATTTATCTCGTCTGAAAAAAAGTCAAAAGTTCTGCCACAACAACACCTCGACGAGTGTGCACGAAAATTAAAAAAGGGAGGCAAAAAAAAAAAAAATACCGCCTTTCGGGAGAATTGGTTGCAGAGAGGAGAGCGATAAAAGTCCTGCAGGAGGAGAGGGGAGGGAGACAAAGTTTTTTCCCTGAAAGTTTGTGCAAGCTTTCACTTTCATAGGCGGGGTTACTGTAAGCTGCAGCAGCATGGAGTGAGAGAAACGGGACGGCGAGCGATTGCAATGCAGCACCATACCGAGCTTCCATCCAACTTAAATAAGCTCTCCAATTCTCCTTTCTAAAAATAACCATGTACTCCCCGTACTGCTTGACACAGGTAAATTGTCTTATCTTCTTTCATTGTTTGGGTAGGCTGTAGTGGGGACGCCGGCTGTGTGTTGTTTTTCTATTGCGCTGCCTGTGTGTGTGTGTGTTATTTTCCATGTGTTTATTTGTTGTGCCGGAGCGTCCTTTCTGCTCTCGGACTCGCTGTGAAACTTCGCCCCACTCCGCGCCGCTCGTCCCGCCTCGGAGCGCGTTTGTGCCGCGGGAAACTTTCTTGTGCGTTTCCATCGCACATGGGTTTTGGAGAGAAAATGGCGCTTCTCCCGAAATGTATTTCATATAAAAAAGAAGGAGGGGAGCCCCGCGGGAGGAGGGGAAAGCAGAGCGCGGTGGACAGACGGGAGACTGTGGAGCGGAGTTTAATATTTACTGCTGGAAGATCTTTTTTCCAAGTGGCGAGGCTCGCAGGAGTTTTTGGCGAGAGGAGTTGCACTGCCGCCTCTGTAGGGCTGCTTTCATGTGGAGCTGAGACCGGGAGACTCTGGAGCTGGTGTCTGTGTGTGTGTGTGTGCGTGTGTGCGCGCATGTGTGTTATATACTGTGAAGAACTCACAGGCATCACCTTAGATAGTGATTTTCTGGAGCTCTGCTGCACCAGTTGACTCTTTTACAAGTCGTTTGCACTTGAATGCAACACGTGCTGACATGCAGGTTAACAGGAGACAGGAACTATGGATTTTAAGTCTATATGTCAGCCTCTGCCTCTTCACGTTCCTAGTTTTTGCCTGAACTGAGTGCAGACAGCAGTGTGCTGAGTTCCATGTTACAGTTGATTTAATTACAGCTGATTTCATTAAATGTCACTTTGTTATGTAAAACTGCTTCTTCCAACATCTTTCTGCAGGTAGTACTTCCCCTCACAGTCTTTCCCAGTTCATATTCTAAAAAAAGACAAAGTGAAAGATTAAACACAGGCTATTTTTATTGTTATTTGTTTCTGTTGTCAAGGAAACAATATGAAATTTCCCAAAATGATTACTGAGTGGCTGAACCTTTTTTTTTAGTTTGACACAACGTGGGGAAAGGAGTCTCTTCACTCTCGGGTATGAGGGGTCAATAATGAATGTTTCCTTTTGACCAAACTTCAGTCATATTTTAACTGTTTTAAGCAATGATTCATCATGCTAAAAACGTCCACTATTTTAATAATTAATCTCAGCCTAAAAAATGCCACGTTTACAGCAGCGAGCAGGAATAATTCGAGGCTGCCTGCAGAAGTTTTTCAGTGAGATTTTTTGCACCGCAGCCAGTTCCAGAATGTAAAATTCAGCAGCTTCCCTCTCACACTATTAATCCACATCTTTTATAAACTGCCATTAGTGCAGCAAAATAAATTTAAAATATTTCCTTCCAACAGACAAAGCCTCTTTTTTCCATGGCTCTGTAAGCTTTTTGTAGGTATTTCCTTCATGGCAATGTTATACAGCTGCTGGAAGTCTCACTCTTATAAAGCAGACTTGTTTATCCCTCATTGGCTTCATCTGACAGTGGACTGCCAGGGCACGTTTGATGTGTAATTCATTCCTGATTTTTACAGTGGTTTTATTAAAAGACTTTTTCCTCCCATGGTGCAGCCTCTGCTCCCAGAGAGGATGCTCTCTCGTGCGGGCACAAGTCATGTCTGGTTTCCATTTCAGAACATTAGCAGCTCAGATCATAATGTCGTCCTCTCAGACAGGGGGGAAAGGACATTTTTTATTATGTTCCCCCTTTAATTCTCCATTTTATTGAAGGAACTATTAGAGGCCACTTAGTGTGTTGACATAAAAGGGTGAAAGTGAGTGAATTCAGCTCAGAATGAGAATAAAATAGAAACAGATTGTTAAATTAGCATCACAAGCACCACAAATATTACCCATAGATTTTCAGATGCTGTGTGTGTCAGATTATTTTAAATATCTACGGTCTGAGCTGCCCGGCCTGCACTCTCCAGCAGGCCTCCAGAGATGATGACTTTATCTGTAATTGATAAAAAATTCTCTCACAGCAAATAATCCTCCAACAAAAAAAAGCTTCTATTTAGCTACATAAATTTCCCTTAATCAGCACTAATTGGCAACAGAAGCCCATACAGTGTAATGTGGTGCACATGTTGCACATAATGCTAACTTGCAGTGTGTCATTGGACGGGCAGGAGGACGACAGAAGCGGCGCGTGGAGCACGGGAAAAGCCCCCCCCCTCTTCTCTCTCTCCACCACACACACACACACACACACACCTCATGGTGTTTTTTGTCGTTTTTGAAATTTTTTTTGTACCATAGAGAGATAGAATAGTGGAGACCTATCCCATCTCAAAAAAGCACCACAACACACAACACACACACAAACTCAACATTCCCTTGCAGCTCCGTCTGCCAGACGGAAAGGCACCATTTTGTTTATTTAATTGCTGTTAATCAATTTAAAAATTCGAAGTTGACCTTCGGATATGGCAACCAATTGTAAACCAATCGAAATGAATTATTTAACTGGATAAAAGCTGGCTGGAGAGACAGTGCTGCTGATGGTGAACGGACGGTGCGTTAATGGAAGCAAATTGACGGGCAGAGAGAAGAACCTGAGAGGAGGAGAAAGTTGTTGTGTGTGTGTGTGTGTGTGATTTCTAGTGTGTTTTTCATGTAATTTAAGGATTAAAATCACATTTAATATTTAGGCCTTTTTAATAGGCGTATCTATATAACAGGTATTATAGGTTTGTGGAGAGAAGCCAGCCCCACTGCAGTGTGTGTCATATTGTTTAATTTCCCATTCATCTTCCAAATACATTTGAAGCCTTTAATGTACAGCTAAAATTACAATTTCCTGCTCAAAGTCTCCCTTTTCTCAAATTCTTATAAATTCTCATTATTTCCGCTAATAATTTTCAGCTGTTGCTACTATTTATTTGACGTGTTGTGTCCCTTTTGTGTGCGTTCCCTGCAGGCCACAATGACGCAGCACAAATCTGCACCCGTAAAACAACTTTTTCTGGTTTCATTGCTTCTTTAAATGTGTTCAGTGGTGCTATATCATGCAGCTCGTAATGTTGTCATCTCAGACTGTTTTCACTGGTGCGACATTTTAACTTATTCCTTCCCTCTGCCCCCCACCCTCTGCCCGCCTGGACGCTGACCCCTGCTCTCCTCGCATCTTAACACCCTCTCAACACTAAAGTATTACCCTACTCACCTTCTAAACAATGCCTTAGTGGTAAGTCCTATTTAGTCCCTATTTATTCCGCATTAGGTGTGTGTGTTTTCATATATTCCATCTTGAGAAAATGTTTTTTTTTGTGACACTCCTGCAGGGCCGCTCACGCTGACCCGCAGCTGGGATTATTGTAAGGCCCCGCGCAGGAGAGGGCAGTTATTTTGCACACACTCCATGAAAAGTTGCATTCTCTTTCTGTGTTGTTTTTGCAGCCTGTTATTGGCAACATGGTCTGACCCGGACACTTTCTTTTCTTTTTCTTTTTTCGCTGCAGCGCAAACGGACTGGCTGCAGCTCCGCTCCGACCGCTTTGTGTGTGTGCAAAAGGAAAATATCAGATCGTTGACAGATTACATCACAAATGTGACTTCTAAGTTGTATTTAAAGAAGATGCTTTCCTGTTTTTGAATTTGCCGTGTTTTAAAAAAGAAAGAAAGTACACAGTGGGCCTTAATTTCGAAATGCCCCTTATTACATCTCAGTTTAATTTAAATTGCGTCATCCAAACTACAACTGGCCCTGCACTCCCTTTAGGCCTCTCTTCTCATGCTGCAGCAAGTTCCTATTTCTTTGGTGTGGTCTAATTATCGGACACTTACCGATCTTTTTAAAGAACTTTTTTTGTCAGTCTGCAGCAGTCAGAAGTCACCTCTGCTTTCAGGTCACCGTCTCTTTGCGCATGACTTATTGCTTTGTCCTCCCAGCCTGCAGCAGAGCAAGCCCCCTTTATCAGCTCTATAGGCTGCTCCAGGATCTATTATGTTTTTCTTACGTCACCACGCATCCTTACCCCTTTTTCTTATCAGAGAGATTGTTTACAGTGAAAACATGAAGGAATATATAGAGGAGGGAAAGCATGAGCTAGTTTGTTTTTTGTGAAGATCTGATTAAATTAATGTAATCAATATCAGGACTTTAGAGCATTAACTTTACATATTTGGTGAGGTGGCCCTCTCTCTCTCTCTCTTTCTCTCTCTCTCGCTCACACACACACACACACACACACACATACACACACACCTCTGTTTCTTCCCAAGGCCTGCAGAATGAGTTGGAACAGCTGTTCAGAGGATTAAAAATCTGATGGAAGCGCAGTCTGAATAAACAGAAAATGTAGGATTTTTCAGAATTAAAGGCGCACGGACATGCAAACATACACCTAAAAAAAAAACAACCTTTGGTGCCATGTCTTCATGCCAATTAGGCCAGTGAGTGGTTATCACCGGCTTAGCTGCCATGCCAGTTTCCAGGCGGCTGTGTCTCACCTTTATCCTTTTGGGAAAAAAACACCTTTTCAAGCCAATGGTTTCATTTTAAAAGCGAGCACCAAAGTCACATTGAGTTAAGAATGTGCCTGTATTACATTTCTCAGATAGGTATATTGAATTATAGTATCACTGTGGGTTTTAGTTCAGTTGCACACAAGTTGAATTGTTTTAATTCTATATGTATAGCTCCAGTGATGCCAAAAAGCAAAGAGGAGTTTGTGTGGATATTTGTGGGCAGCCAGTAGAGCACTCTGCTTCTGGCCGGCACACAGAAGAATGAACTCATAGTGCATTTGATTGACAGGTAGGGCTGATCTATTGTGCTCGCTTGTAACTGAGTTGTGCGTGCACACGTGTGAGAGGGGAAGACAGGCAGGGAGTGTATATACGGGGGTGAAATCGGAGTCCCCGATTGGCCGTGCTGCTGTTGTGTGCAGATCTTTTCCTCTCATCACGGGGACATCGGGAGGTCATGATGCCAGACGCTTGCCTGGGACACCGTGTTCCTTTTACTTATTCATTCATACAACACAAGCCGGTTACAGGCCGATCCACTGCGAAGGCCCACATTATTAAAAGGCACAAAATGTTTTGCACATCATACTCTAGTTTGGCTCATAATTAAGGTGGCATTTTTTGTGTTTGTGCCACCAAACCAGCCAGGAGGTAGCCCTGCTAAGACATCCTGCAGCTTCAAAACTGGTAGCATGTTGCGGATGCTGTGCATTCTGTATTTCTGAGTATATAACTGAGGGGTATGAAGGTTCCTGTGATTAATGCTGTTGTCAGTGATATACATTTTCTGTGTTTATTGTCTGGAGGGGGGCACCGTGCGTCAGCAGGGGCGAATTCACAGCAATTTTCGCAAAAGAAACTCTCTTTGGTGGCGAGGACAAAGACGAGATGAGCTGGGCGCATTTTGGCAGCGAGCGATATAGATTTGAATTAAGTGGCATGTAGTTTTTATCTGGAGCTGCACGCAGAGAGAGGCAGAACCAACTGCTTCTCATTCAATATCAGCACAGCTGTCCCAGCATCCGTGGAGAATGGATTCCTACTGCTGCTGCCATGGGAGGCTCCAGCCAAGAAGAATGGGAGGATATCCAGTGTGTGTGCTTGTGTTTTAAAAGGAAGACGAGGAGAGAGGAGAGAGTAATATGCTGGTGTGTCTGTCTGTCTGTGTGTGTGTGATTTTGCATGTGTGTGTCATGTTGTCTCCACCCGCCTCACTTTTCCTTCGCTCATGTCACCCCTGGCATGGATTAGTCTTTGGCAAAACCCTGGCAGCGCCCGCGGCCCCAGCGCGGTTCTGTGGTCGCCGATATGTTGTGCCGTTGCCATGGCCACTGAACACACACACACGGGTGCTAAATTACATAATTGAGCTAGAATATACAGAGGAACACAAAATACTTAGTGTACAATATGAGAGTAGAGAAAGGGAAAAGGGCAGGGGGTGCGGTGGGGGTAGGGGGGTAAGAGTGTAGTGTGAGTGAAGGGGGTGGGGGGGCTCTCAATTTAGAAAGCACCAAGACAAAGTGTGCCTTTACCAGAACGAAGCATGAGCAGAAAACAGAAAATACATTGGCGAATATTTGAGAGCTTTGTCATAGCTGAGCTTCAGACATCAGCACAGCGTGTTCTTTCCTCTGATTTTGAGTCATAAATCTAAATAACAGTGCCGCCATTATGTGGGTATTTGGAAAGTTGTGACAACCAATCTGACAGGGCAATTGAGGATAAGGTGTTTATGGTGACACACGAGTGGTGTTTGTGTGTGTGTAAGAATGAAGCAGAGGGAGAGAAATCTACTGTGTTTATATATGAGAGAGGGTGTGGCACCTTAGGTTTATACAGATACACCAGGAGGCATACGCACATATTTCTTCCCTTTTATTTCTTGTCCTCTTCCTCTTCCTCCTCCATCTCCTCCTCCTGGGCTTCAGTTTGATTTGAATAGATCTTGCAATATGTCAAATATCAGGCACCATTTTTGTCACACTTGGCTTACATTGGGCTTCAGTGGCAAAGCCTTTGAACTGCATTATTAATTATTATTAATACTGTATTATTTTGGACTGGTGAGTCTTTTGTAATCATTTAAAGGACCCCCTGCAAAATTGTTGGAAAACATAAAAAAACACTCTTTGAATAATAATTTGTGCCTGACGTGGTTTTATCCACAAAAAGTTCAATTACCTTGTTAGAAAATCTACTCTTCCTTTCTCGAGTTGCACATTGGACCGTGATTGTACATATAACCATTACTTTTAGCTAACAATTTCAACTGTTTATTCATTACCTTTAGCTAAGTATTTCAACTATTTAACCATTACCTTTACCTTTTTCAGTTGTTAATACTTTTAGCAATCTATTTAGACAAATTAAAGGTCCAGTGTGTAACATTAAGGAGGATCTATTGTTAGAAATGGAATATAATATTCATAGGTATGTTTTCATTAGTAGTATAATCACCCAAAAAATTATGATCGTTTTGTTTTTATGACCTTAGAATGAGCCATTTTTATCTACAGAGGGAGCAGGTCCTCTTCTATGGGGTCTGTTTCTACAGTAGCCCAGAACAGACAAACCAAACATTGGCTCTATATAAGGCATTTTCAGGTTAATGCAGTGACTGTAGTTTCTCCTACTGGCTTGCCAGGCAGCAGTATTTAGTTGGTGGCAATGTGCAACTAAATTCTATAATTCTAATTCTATAAGTGACAATAAGTTAAACATATCTTTGACAAGTACACCAAAAACGTGGATCAGGAGAAGAAGCTCTGCTGTGTCAATCTGATAATTTATGATTGCAACATTAACATGAGAATCAATTATTTATTTGCACCAGAGCTATAGTGTGAGGCCGGTAGCAGCAAACTGTAATTGCTATAAAGGATTTCGGTCATAAAGTCACATTGCGAATTGTAAAGTGAGTAATTGTTGTACATTTCGCAGTGTTTAGTTAATTTTGTTCCGCGTCTAGTGCTACAGACGACCAACTGAGAAATGAGTCTGAGTGTGCTTTGTTCTTGCATTGAATAAATTTGAACTAATGCCAGTATCAACACACGGCGCGAACGTTGACAATAATTCATTCTCTGTTCTTCCATTTTAATCAACAACTAACGTTTTCCGTAAAGACAAGCTGTATGATATTTACTTTTCCAAGATCTTTTGTAACATAAGGGCTGGAACAAAAGAAGGCACGTGCAAAACCATTGTATCAGTCTGTCACAGGTCAACAGGAATAGATGGAGAGTTGTTGTTGCGGATCATTGACAGCCCACTCAAGGTCACTTCGGTGTGGGCAATCTGGGCATGTTGTTTGGCCTGTCCTGCCTGCCTGTCTGACCTACATCTCACTGCACCGGCTAAATATATACAGTAGACCCCTCATTGCAAAGCTTCCAGATTAATCTGGATGAAATCTGAGCACCGTTTCACTCTCTCCGCATGTGTTTGACTGCAGCCCTCTCTTCACAAGCTTCCCCAGGCTGACTTTCCATCTCAGTCACTCACTCACACAGGCACTCACTAGCCAGACAAATAAATAAATAAATGGCAGATGCAGGCATTCACACAAACATGGCATACATATTATCATCTTGTGAATAAGACAGGAGCTGTAGCCACAATAGGTCTGCCCATTCAGAAACCAACCCTCTCTACATTTGGAGTATACTGTGTGTCTGTCTGTTTGAATTCAAGCTTAACTTTGGATACAAGCTATATTTTTGTGAGTGCCTCATGCATAACCCACCTGCACATACTTAATCACACGAGGCACAGGTGTGCATTCTTTCAAAAGAATAAAATCACACTCAGTACGACTGCGTTACAGTAGTATACACTGTGTGTGTCATATAGGACTCTGGTTCCCAACCTTTTTCGTCTAATGTAACCCTTCAAATGTGTTTATTTGTACTGAAGTTGGATGACTGTTGATTTTATAAAAGTAAATATGTTTAGAATATTTATGTTCATACAATTGAACTGTAATTGTTTAGGTCAGTTTGGGCAAGTTTGCACTACCACTACACATAAACTGAATGTTTCAACCATTTAACCATTACATTTAACTATTATATTTGAACTTTATATCTGTTACTTTTAGCTATCTCTTTAAACTGTTGATGCATTACTTTTTAATGTACTATTTCAACCATTTAACATTACTTTTAGCTAAATATTTCAACAGTTGTTTTGCTTTTAGCTAACTGTTTCAACCATCTAACCATTACATTTAGCTATGTCAACTGTTGATAATGTTTTTATTTTTTTAACATTTCACGGCCACTGTAGTTTCTCCCTTGCGCTCAGAAGGGGAGGGTAAAGAGAGTGAGTTGCAATTTTTTGTTAAGCTAGTCCAGTCTTTTATACATACCCAAGTACCCCCTGGGGCATGAGTACCCCGGCGCGGAATCATTGATATAGGAAACCACCAAAACACACATTCAGCAATCTATAACTCCCCTGTATTCCCTCCATCCATCCGACTATCCATCCATCCAAACCTCCACCCATCCGTCTATCCATCCATCCAAACCTCCACCAATCCATTTATTACCAGGCAAAACAAACATCTGTCCACACCTGGTGAAGCCTGTAGAGGCAATTACAATCATGGAAAAAAAGGACAAAGCTTCATTAGGCTGCAGTTAATTGGGAAGTGACGGTGTTGTCGGGGATTTTTCATTTGTCAAGGGATGACATCACGCAGTGACGGCACTCGATGATGTTATAGCATTCATTATCTTTTCACCGCTTCTTTGGCTTTCCTTTAAGTAGAGGGAGTATAAAGAGGCATTGATTGGCTCGTTGATTGTACCTCAAATTTCCTGAGGCTTTCTTTCATTATCACGCTACATTACCTCATGCTGTAGCAGAGGCAAAACTGTTCCAAGTAGGGCCCTGGATATCCAGCACAGGAGATGAAAACAGTGACCATGGAGGAGTGTTATCCACATTGGCTATTTAGCAGATAAGATTATGTTTATAATCATGATTTAAACTGAGCATCAACATTTGAGATCTGTTTTTATTCCCATTTGCTGGGAACATGGCTTAAAGCTTGTGATTGGGCTTAATAGGCATTTATGGGGTTAATGTTGGAGGGAAAATCTTTTCCTGTCTTGGGGGTGGGTGGAGGAACGTTGACGCTTGGAGGCTTATGAACCCGCAAGTCAAACAGTAATGAAAACAGTTGTGACCTGATTTCAAGAGCTGGGGAAAAAGACAGAGTAGATGGGAAAGGAGGATTTAAAGTTACAGACAAAGAAACAATATCTTAGGACGCTGCATGCTTCACTCTCTTCCTTTTTTCTATTCCTTGTCTTCACTCACTTGTTTTCTGACTTACTTGTGTTCCCGTTCATTTCTTCATACCTTTCCTCTCTGTTTCTGCCTGTTTATCTAATTCGGCCACCCCGTCCGGCAAGGAATAGCTGTCACCCTAGGGAACAAAGCGCTAGATCTTGCTCTTTGGTGCAGGAAGTTGGCGTGGAGCCAAGGGTGGAAAATCTATACTCGGTTGCATAATATAACATATCTTTACCTCAGATGAACTCTGAAGAGGCCTGGCAGCTGTGAGCAAATAGAGCTGGAGGGCGGGTAGTTTGTGTGTTATTAACTGACTCTGTTTGTGTGGAAGTGTCTGTGTATGCGTTGGGTATGAGTGCGCGCTCTATGCTTTTTGTGACTTGTGTTTGCTGGCTGGTGCTGCTGCAGGCCCGGGGCTGTTTGAGACCCCCCACCCCCACCCCACACTGACGGTGGAGCAGAGTACAGTAGACTCAAATAGAGCCTTGTTGAAATAAAAAGCAAGGATCAGGGTAGAGTAGAGTTGAGTAGATGAGGCTGAGGCCAAGCAGGGTTAGACTCAAACACAACTCTGTGGCTTCTCCTTTTGGCCCGGCCAGCCAGTAACTACTACCCCAACTACAGCTGCACCGTACTCTGCGAGGGAATTCAAATATAAACTTTCTGCTCTGTTTAGGCTCAGAGAAATAGCTGCAGGATTAGTGTGTGTTACAGGGAAAGTTGTATATTGGACTGGAAAATTCAGTGCAGGATGAGGATTTCATGTCACTGCTAAAATATAAAACGCAGATGGGCCAGATTTAGCTTTACCCTGCAACTTCATGGAGTGGGACAATCTCTGCTCCTCAGACACTCTTTGTGAAAGTTATTGTCCTGTTATTAAGACATCTAGGAGCCCTTGTTGTGATGTGATCGCCTGCAACCATGATGGAGAAACCGCTACTGCTCTTTCCTCTGTTGAAGCGGGACGTGGGGGGACCTTGGCTGTCTGACGTGTCGAGCCGCTGTCAGTCTCCTCGTGAGAAAAACCTCATGAAACTCAAACTGGGGCTCATTATGGTCATCATCTGGAATAAAGCGCAATCATGTCCGCCACCTGTGGCAAGCTGCAGATGAGAAAAGACTCTTGTAGGCCTCTCAGACCTGTTAGAGTATCAATTCACACACATTTATTCTATCCGCTGTGTTATTTTTTTTTCACACCCCGCCTTGTTTTTCCTCTCCATCTGCACACCTGAATAGAAGTATTTCCAAACTAGAGTTAGGACTCATATGGGGACCACAAATTGACTCTATATTGCAGCCAGCCTGTGATTTATGATGAAGGTGAATAGGGATGGTGTGGGCGGGTATGCAGAGGTGCATATTATGCTTTTCTTTTTTTTTTTTAATACTTGGAGGAGCTGAAGGCCTTGAGAATGGCGTAGAGCTGAGAAACAACAGCAGAATTATTTTTCTCTTTCGGCTCAGAAAGACAGAAAGATTATGGAAAGAAAAAGAAAGGGACGGGGAAGAAGAGAGGGAAATGTGCCATAGTGTGTGTATTGTAAATACAGTAGACTGGGGAGCACTCCGTGTCCTTTTATTTTTTCTAGCAGCAAGATTTGTTTGATTTACTCTCTATCAATCAGCAGAGGATGTATTTAAATGAACTTGAAGTATATTTGAGAAGCCTCTTTATAGCTGTGGCTGTTTGTATTCTCCTTTTACTTTCCTTGGAAGCAGACCGTGATTAAAACAGACGATATAGGCGTATTGTATTTCCTAGGGGATTGGAAGGAATGCAAATGCATCATAACCATATTATACTAGTTAGGAGCGGTGTGTGTTGCCAAGCCTCTGGATACAGGAGAGAGTAGACGCAGTTACACTAAAGGGAGCCGAGTCCCACAAAGAGCCAGAATCCCATAACTGCAACAACACAAGAGGATATCTGACACTGCTGGACTACATTTGACATTTCATAGGATACACACAGTATCCTGCATAAAATGCTGGGTTTTTCTCTCTGTGCAAAACTTAATAGAGGAAACTCCAAAAAAAGTTTTTCTGTCTCTTTGCGTGGATGTGTGTCCGAGCGCCGCAGAATCCGTTTGGCATTTTTGTTGTGAGGGAAGCATGTTGCTGGTGGGACTTTGGCCTGCACAATCCCTCCTCTGTTAAAACAATGCGGCAGTTGTCCTCCCTAACCTAATTACTCCCTCCCGGGGGAGAAAGGCAACAGCACCAAATCCCATAGTTAGGAGCTCTGATCTGGGTTCTGCTGTAAGAAAAGGCCTCATTCATTTCCCCCCTCCTTCCACCGCACATGCACTGACACACACCCACACGCACACACACACTTTCTATTTTTCACTGCGATTGGGTTTGGTCTGATAGACGCTAATTATGCTCTAATATATCCTGATATTTCTCTTTATATCTGTTTTTCTTGTCGTCGTAGTGTTTTATTATTGCGGTAAATTTATTGATGCCGAGGACATGATTGCATCTAAAGGTGGGTAATGTCATTTTGGCATGAGTTTAGTGTTATAAACAGTCTACTGATATATATTTATACTTAAAAATCCACCCAGTTTGGGTCAATATGCCTATAGCACCTATGCAATACTTTACCCAGTACCAAGATTCTGACAAAGTGTTACACACAACAAGCTCAAGATTTTTCTTAAAACTGTCACAAAGCGATGTTCATATAACATTCAAAATTATATAAAGGATAAACATTATTCATTATTAACAACCAGTGAAAAATAATAACATGTACGTTTAAAAAGAGTGAGAGTAGATAGTAGACATAACCCAACAGTAAGATAAAAAACCCTTAACAGCCTAGTGTCTCTGGTGCTTTCTGCTGATGGGTACAGGTACCCTAGTGTTGATATACTGACCCCAGTAGGGTTAATTTTTAGCCATTGTTTGTGGTTTTTGTTTTATTTACATTACTGTTCGGTTACTTAAAAAACAAAACAAATTATTTTGACACAACATACTCAAATTGTACCTTAAAATGTATTGTTAGTTGTACCCAGTACCCATGGGTAGGAGGAAAGGAAGTATTGTACTCACAAGAAACAACTAACAATACATTTTAAGGT
>NW_023339696.1:502249-502429 GCF_004916995.1 Morone saxatilis
TACATTTTAAGGTACAATTTGAGTTTGTTGTGTCTTAAATTTCTCAATAATCAATAAAGGAACATCTTAACATTTGGTCAACTTTATTTGTTTTGGGTAAGTAACAGAACAGTAATGTAAATAGAAACAAAAACCACAAACAATGGGTAAAGATGGACCCTACTGGGGTCAGTATATCAA
>NW_023339696.1:502543-504478 GCF_004916995.1 Morone saxatilis
TATTTTTCACTGGTTGTTAATAATATGTTTATCCCTTACAGTTTTGCCATATCAACATTGCTTTCTACAAACGTCAAATCTTTGACAGTTCTAAGGTTAATTTATATATAACACAATAATGAGTTAACTTAACTACCCAGTGATTTTTCAGAGTGTACAAGCTAGTACCAAGATACAACTTGGGCTCTGCGCTTCATCTTATTATCTAATTATGTGTAAAAATAGATACAGTTGAAGCAAACGGTTTTATTTCTGTTGATTGTGCATTCATCAGTGTAATCAAAGTCATTTGTAAGAAGTTACTTAAAAAACTAACCACAGACGACTGTGTGTATACCTTTATAGCTGCAAGCCTATCCTTTGTTTTGCCTTTCTCACTCTCCCTAACTTCCCATCTCTCATCACCGCCCGGCCCGCCGTCACTTACTGGCACCACATAGGGTTTTGAAAACTTTATTACTGTAACTTCAGACAAGGAAGTCCGCATAGGAAGAGGGGAAAGAGATGTGTGTGTGTGTGTGTAGTGGCATTCACCGAAAAGAGCACAGGGTGTTAAAGTCTTAATTCTCCCTCAACCAACCTGTTTGGGTTTGTTTATTTGTCTATCCTCTCTCAGGAACATTAGAGCAGCCATTGTGTGGAGGCTTGGGAAATAAAGCTTGAAGTTTATATTTGGAGATTGTTGCGGTGCTACGCTGTTGGTCTAGACTGTTAGGGTTTAGACGTCTTTGTTTGTTTATCTGGAAAAAGAAAATTCCATTTGTTGCCACTGAGATCAAGATGCGAGGGAGATCTATTCACGCAAAGTGAAAAAATATATTCCTAAGCAGCGTTTATTTGAATTTTCTATATGACATTTCAGATGACTGTTGTTCCACACTTGGAAGTGGAAGTGCAACACACCACATGTTCTGGTGTACTCGGGGCATATAAGGAGACAGTAGTGTTTATGTATGTGTGTGTGTGTCTGGTCGTGCAGTGTTTGTCTTAGGCCGAGCTCCTTTCCTGTGGTGTGTGTGGGCTCGAATCTGTCCAGCTTGTGTGGACCGCGTGCCCTGTTTGTGCGACTCGACACTCGCCCTACGGCAGAAGCGGAAGCTGTGCTTTAACAGCATTAGCGGGGCTCTTCCTTCAGCCTGCGGCCCACTTTGTTAACCCTGTCACTGTCCTCACGCTCCCTTTTTGTACCCGTTCATTGGCCTCAATATTCTTTGTTCCCAGTTTATGGATGTTCATTTTCTGTATGTTTTTAAGCTCTCAAATTCTCCTTCTTTGTTAACTCTTTAGGTCTTTTCAGACTCCTGTTCTGATCTCTATTTACTGCTGATTTATTAACCTCTCCTGTTTATTAAGCCCCTGCCTGTCAGTGACAGCCATGATTGATTTTCTCTTCAGTCACATTATTAACCCCTTCCTTCTCATTAGTAGAACATGAGACAGAATAATCTGCGGAAAATATCAGGTTCCTCTGGCTCCTCCTAGAGCTCCTAATGCATTTGCAAGAATCCACCGGGCTTGAACAAAAACACCCAATGAGAGCTGAAAAAGATGGAAAGACGCTTTGAGTTGGAGGCTTGAAGAGTTGATTGTTTGGTTTCATTCCCAGCATCTGTATTTGACGGTCTGTAAATGAGACTCAACAATCAACTGTCTTTCTTGGCTCTGATTGGTTGTTTTCGTTTAGCCCCGGTTGATTTTTATAAATATTAACTGCTGCAGCTTTAAGCTAGCAGGAAGTTTATTAACCCCTCATTATGCTTTAAATCAGCCTAAAAATGGCTTACTTGTGTTCTTTATTTGAATTTGGACCCCACTTTGTGCTTATGCCTGCAGAAACCTCACATCACAGGGACCCCTTTGCTTTGCTATGGTGCAGCCATCACTAAAAAAATTTCTGAGGATGTTTTAAAGACATATAGATAGATAGATAGATAG
>NW_023339696.1:504554-541756 GCF_004916995.1 Morone saxatilis
TTGGGTCGTCATAGCAGCCAGGAAATGCAAACAAAATAAAAATTCAATAAAAAAACAAAATAAAAATGCAGGAAATTCCCTCTATTCTTTTATTCTTATGTCCCTGCTCTCCCTCCCCCCTCCGTTCTTTGTCTTTATTCTATTCTTTTGCCAGGAGATGTCCTTCTTTATCAGGGCTCGTACAGACACATACAACCACACATCTGTCAAATATTTTCGCCCCTGGTTGGTGCTCTTTTTTGCCCCACGGAGGGCACCGAACAGTACGGACCTACAGGCTGCTCGCCGAGCTTCTCGCTTCATTCAAGAATCCATACAGGCAGGACCTCCAATCATCGGGGTTTAATTAATAACTTATGGTTAAGCTCAGTTACTTGGCTAATTTAAATGTAAACGTATAAAGAATTATATAGACAGGAGGGCCATAAGGGGGGTGGGGGGTGCACAGACGTGGAGGGTGAGACAGTGGGGGTTGTGAGTTAGGGATTGCGGCAAAGCATTTGCATAAAGGGCAGGGCAGCATGCCCAATGGTGGAAAAGGTTGGCATCACGCCTTTCAGACTGGCAGAGAGGGAAGACTGGAGAGAGAGACAGAGAGAGAGAGAGGGGGGGTATAGTCAATAGTGCATCTCTTGTTCAGAAAGAGGAGGTCCCTAGCTGTTGGCAGGAGAGCAGGCTAAATCTCTAGTTTGATTGTGTGCTAGATTGCCCCTTTATTTGTCTGATTGCAAAGCGTTCAACACTGCATTAGCAGTGGGCTTTACTTTCCTGGAGCCTTTATGCAGAAGGGAGTTTTTCTGTCTTGGCCTGGTCTATGATTGTCGCCGCACATATGTCTCAGAGTTTATCCTACGCGCAATCAGCACATCAGGCGAGTTTTGTGGTGAAAGTTTCTGACCTGTGTGTTTTATCGAGTCTGCATTCACCTTTTAGCCCCAAGCATCCAGCTATAACGCCGGCATTGATTTAGCCATCAAAATGTACAGTTTGCTCAGGCAAACACAGGCCTGAAGACAACTGCAACTGTCTATGTGTGTGGCTCTTAGCCTCTGTTTCTCAGAGCCACAACACTGCTGTTACCCTCGTGCCGGCTGTGGTTTTAGTGATGTCATGGTAGTAGGGGGTGAAAAGGAAGATTATTTAGCGTGGGCCTGTTATTTCTGGCCCTGCGTTCATAAGCACTGCATATATAGTCTCTCCACATTGCTGGCCACCCGTGGTCGTTATGACCACTAAGAGTGTGATGTCTGCAAACTCACTGTGACCACAAACCTTGATAACTCTTTTAATTTAGGGCCCTGTTACTGTTAGCTTTTTCTCACACTGAACAGTTTTTAATTATAACCTGGACCCTAATTTGGTAGTCCAACAATCAGACGGTATCCAGTGAATAATGATAAGATAAGTAAGCTATCACATTCCAGAAGTAAATACTTTGTATTTTCACTTACTAAATAACTTTTGGCTCAAGCTCCTAATGTGCAGCCAGACATTGTTTTCAAATATGTTGGGCGGAATTTTTTTGTACAAAGCGATGTACAAGACATGTAGAGTATTTCCATTTGATGGAAGTCTGCAGCCATAAAAACATGGCATTTTGTGGTAGAAAAAGTAGTCAGATCCTTTACTTTAGTTGAAGTACCAATACAATATTTTAATAATATCCATTACAAGTACAATCCCTGCATTCAAAATGGTAATGAATTAAAACTGCAGTAGGTCAATTTTAGAAACTGAACTTTGTCATATATTCTGTAACTACCAGTGTATCCTGACAGAAGTGCATAAGACAGATAATTTGTGAAAAAAAACAGGTTGCTCTGCTCCTCTTAGTGCTCGTAATGGCATTTGCAAGAATCTACCAGGCCCAAACGAAAACAACCAATCAGAGCCGAGAAAGAAAGTTGATTTTGAAGTCTCATTCCCAGGGTGTCGAATACAGATGCTTAGGGACCCTGGAAATGAGACTCAACGATCAACTATCTTCCTTCAACCAAAAGCGTCTTTATATCTTTCTTGGCTCTGATTAGTTGTTTTCATTCAGTAAATATGACATAAAGTTATTTTTTTTATAAGGTTACCTACTGCAGCTTTAAAGATAAGGAAGTATTTATCAGCAAAATGTATTTTCATTAAAGTAAAAGTACTTGTTCTGAAGAAAAACATTCCCTATGACAGATACATTATTCTGTATGACATTAATTAGATTGTTAATCCTGAGGGGTCGTAAGATGAACAAGGTGGTTGGAAAGAAGAAAAAAAACTGATAAACACATTTGTTTAGATTTTTTTGGACATTTATCTGATCTTTGTTCTTTTGTGAAATAGTTTGACCTTGTTTGGAGTCTAGCAGTCATTTAAATGAACCAGCTGAGAAGTTCAGAGGAGAAATCTCTATTGTGGAGCTGCTACTCATAGACCTCTGGAAGATGTTGAAAAGCACCAACTAGACAGATTTTTTTGTAAGATTTTTTCTAATCTTAAATGCTTTGTATTTATTACCTTCAAAATAACTAGTAATAGAGCTGTCAAATAAATGTAGTAGAGTAAAAAGTATAATATATTGATCTGAAATGTAGTGCAACTGTGGTTGGGTTTGATTATTTAACTCACGGTAACAGTCATATAGCTTTAATGAAAAGTTGGACAAGGATAATACAGAATATATATCAGATTTTTCCAACTTTAACACAAAATAAAGCAAAATAAATAAAACTATACCAGATGTTTCAGCACTAATCAGAAAATAGATTCAGGTCAGAAAGTGCATCATTTTGCTTTTAGAATATGTATTCTATAGTGTTCTAACACCAACGTAAGGCTCTAAGGAGTGCTAATATTTTGCTTGCACTGGTAAATCAGTGTGAACCATGCACCTGGCTACTACTTCCTACACAAAACATAAACCTTACACCAGCGAGCATGCATTTTCCAAACTTGAGTAAAATTGTGTATTATTGGTGGTGTAGCTTTCACAGAGCTAGGAGGACGTTTTAAACCTCCTGTAGTCAGGTTTACCTTCAAACGAGCAACAAACGGCAGCGTTCTGCTCGAGCGCGCCGCACGTCTCGGGTTTGAAAACACAATCGTGTTGTTTCAGCTCACTTTCTTCTCCCAGCAGTGTGTGAAAGGCTGTCTTTGGCATTTCACACTCATCTCTTTGAAAAGACGAGTAAAGCCCTACAGCTTTGTTAAGCGGCAAGTTAACACATGAACCTGGAGATCCTTTTCATTTCAGGCTGTGTTGAAATGTCTAATTCCAAGGGATCTTTTCATAAGAGGGGTTATGGTGTAACATCCCTTTGCTTTAAGCCTATTGATAAATCAATGTGCTCGTAATTCTCTGTGATGCATGTCAACCAGAGTAGATCAAAGATAATGCGGTATGTAGTGAGGGCCACCAGGCACTGGCTGTGTATATACTCTTATAATGATATGATATCTCACTTCTATGATAATAAAATGTTTCTGACATGTTCATCAAAGATGCATCACCTTACATCAAACCAAAATAGGAATGCAGGATCAAAGAGAATTAATTTGCTAAATGCATTTTTTTGTTGCGGGCCGGGTACTCTGTGTTTACCGATTACCGAGCTGGTTTTTACCAGGGTAGAAAATTAACACCCTCCACCAGCCAAATGCTGCTAAAAGCTGGCTGTGGTTTTGTAAGTTTTTCTCCTCTACCCGCCACTTTGGCAGGACATCTTGGTTGATGAAATTGCGGGGCATTGACTGCTATGTTCTGTTCGACGTACAGGTTTAAATTGCTCTATTTAAACCTAAAGAGATACGGCAACAAAAAGAAGGATGCGGCCTCGGTCCAGTCGGTAGTATCACCGTTACTCAGTCTGCACTGGCAGCAGTGTGAGCAGCAGTAGTCTGTTGGCTGGCACAGTGAGAAAACACTCAGTCATGGCTGTTGTGGTGCTGAGTCGGCCTGCCCAGGCATGGCCAATCGCTCACGTGCGTACACACACACACGTTAGTGAGACACAGGGCGGTTCCTTCATCCAACAGCACATTCTTTCTAGGCAGCGGCAGGCGGCTCAGAGGTTTTTGTGCATCAATGTGTGCAAGGGAAAAAAAAAGTGTGTTGTGAAGCAAGAAGGTGAGTCCAGAGATGCACAAGCGTGACATCAGCAGGACCATGATCCGTGTCAATAAACAGCATGATGCCGGTGTTAAGTTTGGGTGGAATACTGGAGGTCAATCAAAGTTGGGCGTGCTGAGAGAGGCTACATAATGACGTCATACTAAATGCTAAATGCATTAATTTATAGTGAGGATAATTTATAGTCTAATAGTTATCAACAACATTTTGCACAAGTTTAAGAACTGTTTAGCAGATTACGAAATTTGACAAAACCTCTGCCATAAAAAACAATGTGCACATGTAAAAAAAATAATTAATATTAATATTATTAATATTAATATTTTAATGAATTGGGTTTCATTGTGTCAGATTTTAGAGGGTGCTGCAGCTCCTTCAGCACCCCTGCTTTCAGCGAATGTATGTCAGTGTGTGCCTCCACTCCTCCCTCACCCACTCATCAATACTGTCATCTTCATCCAAGAGGATCTGCACGTCTCAACGTGTGTTAGACCTACACAAGCGGGAGCACATATTGTCTTACAAAAAAGAGAATAAAAAACAAAATTGCCTCAAGTTATCTGCTTCACCTTGATCTCATTGCTTTAGAGCATAATGTGTCTTTTATTTTATTTTTCAGCACACAACCCCTTAGTGATTCTCATGTGAATTCATGTCTGTGTTGCGTAGTTTTGATTTGCGAGATGGAGCAGTATCTGCTGGAGCCAGGCCCCTGTGTCATAAAAGTGTAGCTGGAGTTCGGTGGTGGTTGTGGGGAGGGCAACCAGGAGCTCCAGAGCCAGAGGTGGGGAAGGGGCCAGTTGGTTTTGCAGTGCAGCCAGGCAGTGGAGCCTCTTTGTGGGACTGGAATGTGCCGTGCGTGCCTCTTCCTCTGCTGGTCCCTCGTTCACCCCCCACCCCACACACACACGGCCCACCCCGGGCACGTTAGCACGCAGCCACCGCAAATTGCTTGCAGATTTTTCACACATAGTAACGTGCTGGTTTGTAAACTCGGGAGAAGTGCAACCGACACGAGGCGCTGAGCTCCGTGGATCTTTATGCATCACTTACTTGAGTGTGTGGAGTTCTGAGGGACTTTTCCCCCCTGTTTTTAAATTTTAATTCTGTGTCCCCCCCACTCTGCTAATGATTACTGTGTGTGATAACAATAGAGGGTCATGCAGCAGGCACTGTAGCTTGTTCTGATTACAGGACGAAACCACAGCAAGCTAAAGAAGACCTGCTTCCTATCGCATCAGGAAACGTTTTTTGATGAAAACCGGGGGGGACACCTGCCATCTTGTGTGCCAAATCTTGTGAAGGCAATTTCGTCAGGTTTCATAAACCAATAGTAACAATAGAACCTTACATTGAGTTTTAAGATTATATGAAACCAGATTTGAATAAAATATTCACATCCGGATGAACTCAAATGCTCTGTTTTTAAGATTTCACAGATTAAATGTCATGTTCAATGTCATTAAATGAGTCCTCCACCAACCTAGCATCTTAAAGATGCAGTAGGTAATTCTTTCAAAAAATAACTTCATATTTGCTGAAACTTTCACTATATCCTGACAGTAGAACATAATATGTGAAAAAATCAGTTCATCTGGCTCTGTTAGTGCTCCTAATGGCATTTGTAAGAATCCACCACACCTGATTGAAAACAACCAATCAGAGCCGAGATAGTTGATTGTTGAGTCTTATCCCCAGGTCATCAAATACAAATGCTTTGGGACCCTGGGATTGAGACTCAATAATCAACTATCTATCTTTTCTCAAGCTTCCAACACAAAGTGTCTTTATATCTTTCTCAACTCTTATTGGTTGTTTTTTCGTTGAGGCCCGGTGGATTCAACTACCATTAGGAGCACTAGAACGAGCCAGAGGAACCTGATTTTTTCACAGATTACCTGTCTCATGTTCTACTGTCAGGATATAGTGAAAGTTTCAGTAAATATGAAAAAAGTTTTTTTTTTTTTTTTTAAATGACCTACTGCAGCTTTAAGCAAATGATTGAACCTCTTTGTATCTTTGTCCCTGTCTCCTCCGCCACCTCCCTCCCTGCTCTGGCTCTATGTCAGCGGTCTGAGCTGGGGTCAGACGGAGACGGCATCAGGCTCCGTCCGGGGTCAGGGACACTCAGCTGGGCAGGAGAGGACAGAGCCGAGGCCCCACCAGCACAGAGCTGTGCTAATGAAGGGCCAGGCAGCCAGGCGGCCAGGAGGCCCCCGGGTTACACAGACAACAGTTTTAATTGGTCTAATGAGATGCAGTGTAGGCTCTGCGAGGTCAGGTCCCGCAGGACGGAGCAGGACATTATGGGTCAAAAAAAGGAACTTTTATATCTGCCTGAGTTTGTTGAGCTTTTCTTGACTTAAAGATATTTAGAGCGGTTCAGAAATCTCATATTTGGGGGGTTGAAATAATTTAAATGTTGGTTGGAAAACCAAACATTCAAATCAAGGGTTTATCATAACAAAATAAATAATGCATTTAACTGTGCCAGAGTTTTGATTATTTGGCTTGTAGATTTGGACTTTGGAGCAAAGCTCATGTCTACATCCATCATTTCTTGGAAAGTAAGACAAGGTTGGCCGAATAAAAACGAAACAGATTCTTCTAATTGCTCTCTGATTTTAATTACATTTTATTTGCCTTCATTTCACATGCACTTTTCACGCGGGCAGGAAGGCCTCCTGCTCACTGCTTTATTAAGACTTAATATTGAGTCGTTTGTTTGTCAGCAAGCTAAATAGGATAACATTATAACAGTTTATATTCTGCCCTGCAGAAGAGTTCCACATTGAACTGGCTGAAAAAAATAGAAAAAACTAATTCTGATCAACATTATTAGACCTAAATTTAATTATTATTTATTATATATTATTAATTATTATTAATAATATTGTTCCTAGATATAATTTAGATAAAATAAATGTAAATTATTGAGGTGTTAAATAGCCTAATAGCAAACAACAAACCTGGATAATTTAAGGCTGATCATGCAAATTAATAGAAAATACCAAATTATCAGCAGTTTTAATGGATGGACTCTCGTCTGTTCATCCAAACGGAGCTGAAAACAGAGTTTCACAGGCGCACTAATGAATCAAACTCTGGGTTTTTTTCCAGAGTAAAGAGCCTTTTCTCTCCTCACTGAAAGAGTTAATCTGAAGTTGGCAGCCAACTCCAGTCTCGGTCAGACGTGCGGAGAATAGAAAAATGAAGGACTTCAAAATCATCTCTTTTGTCTTTGGACTGTTTAAATCCAGCTGAGGGATTTCATGCAGAGAATTCTGAAACTGAAATGGATGCTTCTGCAGGTTGAAATAAAAAATCAGTAGAACACACATTTTAATATTTAGGTTTATTTCGTTTTTATAATACAAATCTCATTTAAAGAATGTGACAAAATGGGTGAAACCAGGCTTTAATAGAACAAATTTGCATATATTTTATTGCACATGTGCAGCAGTATTCCGGGTCATTCGGGGCCTTGCAGGAGAGTGGCCCTCATTCCCTGTACAGACCACCTTTTCAGTCACATTTCCTCCAGTTTCGTCTCTCCTCAGCCGGTATAACCCGACGTCGGCTTTTTTTGTAATGGCAGCTCTTTCCCCACATTATTGCTGGATGATGATGTTTTCACTCTTTTTGAAGTATTCATATTTTGTAAGCGCCCTACGAGAAGAGAGAGAGAGAGAAGGGTGATGGTGCATTTTTAATTGTTTTGGCTGAGTTTTTCGTCTTATTAACGGAGTCTGGATGATATTTGAGGGAATTAGCCAGAGAAACATGTTGGTGGAGAATAATCCATGACTTTAATTGGCTGAATTTCGGTCTATTAGAGAAGCACGCGCAGGGATTGTTTGTCTTTCTTTTTTTTAAATTTCTTTTAATTTCCAGGCCCTGAAATGCGTCATGCGCAGACTGCATGCGCTCTTTTAAGGTGAAAGATGAAACACCGGAAGCTTTCGTTTGGTTTTGTTTGTTGAAAAAAAAAAAATAATATCACGAGGAGGAACAGCGGCAGCTCCGACTGTTAATTGATAAGAAGCCCTAATTAAAGCTGAAGGCCATTTGGCTTTAGGAGCTTCCAGGTAAGGAGATTTAAGATGATTGACGGGTTTCTGTTGGTTGGATCACTAAAGCGTCCCTTACAGCAGCCTGAGCACCATATAGGCCGGGAGTGCTGCAGCAGACAGTGCAGATCACCTACGGATAGTCTGAATGACAGTTTCTCTCCCTCTAGATTTTGGCACTTTGCAGGAAACTGCACGACAGTTATTCCTGGAGAATAAATATGTGACTGGAAGCACATGGAAGGCAAAACATTTAAAATAATCTAAAAAATAGCATAGCTAAGGAAAATGACTTAAAACCGCCTTGTAGTCAAATCCCAGTGACATGTGAATGGTATTTTATTTGCATTTTGGCAGGGTCAGCCACAAACGCTTCATTCATGACTAAAAAGCAGACACACATGAGTCGCATTCAAGTGCCAGTTAAGTTTCCTGATTTTTGTGCTGCAGGTGGGAAACAGAAATATATTTATCTCTCTCTCTCACATACACACGCACCACCACCACCACCACACAGTGTGGCTTCCTTTGTTGCTTTATCTGACCTGTGCATCAAACGTCTGCAAGTCCGCGAGCGGGGATCAATGTGGAGGTTTGGTGTCCTTCACTGACTGATGTTCATGAAGCTGCACTGCATTGTTGGGAGTGAGGCTGGAGGCCAGGATGTTTATTAGTGAGAGAATAGAGGTTGTGTGTGGGTTGTGTATGACTGAGTGCCTCTACCTTTGTTTGCATTATGCAGTTTAGCTTTGGTCATTATTTCAACATTTAGACGTCCTTCATTAAGAGTCTAAACTCTGGAGTTTTGGGCACTGTGACTTGTGGTTTTCTTTGATTAAGGAGAGAAATGTATGAATTCAAATAATGTGTGAAAATTTAGAGCTGCAACTCCTATAAAATGCTAGAAAGCTGTGAAAAAGGCCTGTTATAATTCCCAAGAGCCCAAGGGGACATCTTTGAATCGTCTAATTTGTCTGACCATCAGTCAAAACATATTCAGTTTGGTTTCATACATGACAAAGCAAAGCACCAAATCCTCATTTTTGAGAGGCTGGAAAAATAACTGATAATCTGAATAGTTGCAGGTTCATTTTCAGCTGATCCACTGATCTCTTTGCATCTGCATCGGTTGGCTGTGTGTGATTCTAAGTGGAGCGGGTCTCTAGGTGATACTGGATAGGTTTTGTTGCCTTGGGCTCCGGCGTTGGCAGACTTGTGAGTGATGTGAACAGCACATGAACTGAGGAATCATATGATTTCTTTGGAGTCACAAGCCTCCGTCCTCCCGCTGTGTGATTCAGCACCTCAGACTGGCTTGTCTGCGGAGCAGGTGCAACCCTGAACGATGTGCCTCGCGATGAGGCAACATGGCAGCCGTCGCGGCTCCGACGCCAGACCCTCCTGGGAGTTCTGCAGGGGGAGGCAAAATTTAGGATTGGGGAACACTTTGCTGTTCAATACAGATTTAGTTTCCTCCGCCTGCTGCCTCCCCCTTCTTCAATCCTGTTACCATTTCTGTATTTTTCCTCTAAATCATCTCGTCATTGATTTGTGTGTGTGTGCAGTCAGAGGGAGTGTGGCTGCCTGGGTTTGTTTCTCCCTCTTTGTTTGCTGTGGTAAACCCGTGAGCAGCTGCCGGTGGTGGGGTCTGGAGGGATTCTGAAGCTGTGTGTCCTCTCTTTGCCATCCTCTGCCAAGGTGGCATTATGCAAGCAGAGAGAAGGGTAGAGAGAGACCGAGAGGGCGGGGGTGTGTGTGTGCGCATGGGGGTGAGGGAGACGAGGCGATGGCGGCCATAGTAAAGATGGAGGCGGGCTGAGGGCTGCGGGATTGGTGCAGGAGGAGACTTGCTCCCGCTGAACTTTGCTTCTGTGTCAGAGTGGAACTTGTCGATTTGGCAAATTGCGCGGCGTCGGACAAGGCTGCTTGCTCTCTTCCACTCCCACCTGCTCTTTCTCTCTTTCCTGCACGCTCTCGCTCTCTCCTTCTCATTGCCACCACACACACCTCCCATCCCCTCCCTCCCTCCCTACCCTCTCCTCTTTCTCTTTTTCCCTCCCTTTCAGCTCTTGAAGCTAACGCATTGGCTGGGCTACAGGCATCTTGTTGCCAAATAGGTGGGCCCTACTCGTGCTGGCAAAGGCTCAAGCAATGGTTAGGGAAAGAACGCGGAGAGGACGAGAGACGGCGAGTGAGAAACAGAAAGAGAAAGAGAGAGAGTTGGAGAGAAAAGGGGAAAAAAGAAGCAGCACTCGGCTTTGCCAGCGGTCGTATGCGCTCGTCCAACATTGATTCGGCTCTCTTATTTTTTTTTTCCTCCCTATTCTGCTCTGCTCTCCCTGGCCCCCCCATCTGTGTGTGTGTGAGTTAGTGTGTGTGTGTGTGAGTCTTGCGCCCGGCCCAGGGATCAGAACAGACACCACTACCAATTACACTTTGCCAAGGATTTTTTTTTTTTATTTTTTTTTTTTTCAAGGTTCATTTTTTTATTTTTTGGAATGCACAAGGACTGTTTATTTTAAGTGCATCTATCTCCGTTCTTTAAGTTCTTTTTTTTTTAGCCCTTAACATTTCTATTTTTACTTGATCGTTTTTCTTGCTACAAGTTTTTAATCTGTATTTTTTGCCATTTTTTGCTCTTGTGTAAAGAGCTGCTGGCAGTGGTCCGGCTGCAGTGAATTCTTCCTTTTAAATCTTGGGGTTTTTTGTTTTAAACTTTGGCCCACTGTCTTCAGTGAGCAGCATATTCTGCTAATTATTTTTTTACAGCCCCCCAAGTTTTTTTTCTTTTTCATCTGCTAATTCTCCACAGCCTGCCAAACCAGCACTTGCTTTACATTGGGGAGCGCGGGAGGAAAAAAAAAAAACTGGTGCAGGAGATTTTTTTTTTCACTTTAAACGCTGTGCCAAATTTATGATGAGAGTGCAAAATGGTAACTACCAGGCCGTCTGTCTTCCGCTAGCAGTGTGGTTTTCTGTGGTGATTTCTGTCTGCTTTCAGTTTGTTGTGGAAATGTGAGTCTGGTTGGAGCTCCCTTGCATGGTAGCAGAGATAGGAAATGGTATGGCTGATCTTTTAGCAGCACATTTCAACAGTGGTCTTGTGGCGACAAAGCTTGGCGGTGGTGAGCGACCGGTGTGTGGCAACCCTGGCACAGGAGCGCTGTGGCGAGATCTGGGCTTTGTTGCCCAGAGATATGTAGCGAAGGTATTATGGTACAGCAGAATAACTTTTTTCTTTTAGTAGCAGAACACCGGGAGCGCAACTTGGCTCAGCTTTTCAGCTGCTTTTGGATTTGAATTCATGCTTTTTGCATTTGTTGCCTTGAATTTTCTGGTGTTTATTTATGCAAAACGAGGCTAACAGTTAAGATGAATTTTCTTTAAAATTACTGCATATTTATTTACATTTTATCTGAATGGATAATGCTAAAATATAAACATTTTAGACAAGAATATTATTTAAATTGTTTTTTATTTTTATTTAAATATTTAGTAATTAGATTCTCAATTAACATGTAATTATAATTATTTTGATTTTAATAACGATCATTATAATCACTGCATTATCATATATTTTATTACATTTTCACTATTTCTCTATTGCCTTATTTTCATAAAAAAATGCTTTAACAGCTTCATTTTGAAGATTTGCATGCTCTCTATTAAACTAAAAGCCTTTCCAGCCTCCTAACACTACATCTTTTCCTCCCTCTCCTCAGGATGAATTTCATCCCTTCATTGAGGCCCTCCTCCCCCATGTCCGTGCCTTCTCCTACACCTGGTTCAACCTGCAGGCCCGTAAGCGCAAGTACTTTAAGAAGCATGAAAAGAGGATGACCAAGGACGAGGAGCGTGCGGTGAAGGACGAGCTGCTGGGGGAGAAGCCAGAGATCAAGCAGAAGTGGGCCTCGCGCCTGCTGGCCAAGCTCCGCAAGGACATCCGGCCAGAGTTCCGTGAGGACTTTGTGCTCACCATCACGGGAAAGAAGGCCCCCTGCTGCGTGCTGTCCAACCCTGACCAGAAAGGCAAGATCCGTCGCATCGACTGCCTCCGCCAGGCCGACAAGGTGTGGCGGCTGGACCTCGTGATGGTCATCCTGTTCAAGGGCAGCCCCCTGGAGAGCACGGACGGGGAACGGCTGGTCAAGTCGCCCCAGTGCTCCAACCACGGCCTGTGCGTCCAGCCGCACCACATCGGAGTGACCGTCAAGGAGCTGGACCTCTACCTGGCCTACTTCGTCCACACACCAGGTACGTGGGCTGCCGCCACCTATGTGACACACACACACACACACACAGGTCAGCATGTGATGTGTCACACACACGCTGGCATGCGAGTGGCAGATTAGACCCTACCCTTCGCTGCGTGCCCAGCCGAACCAGTGCCAGGATTCGATAAACGCCGTCAGAATTCAGATAGCAACCGCATCTTGACATTTAAAGGGCCACCCTCTGCGGCGTCATCTTTCAAAAATGTGTTCCAGAGAGATGTTTCTATCTGCTTTAAAGAGATTCTGAGAATTTAACAGCCAGGCTTAAAACCTGTGTTTACCTAGAGATATGTTTGCATTGGTACATTTGTTCAAGCATTTGTGTGCAAATTTGTCTAAATCCAAATGTGCATGTTTTCCGGTGCCATGTGTAAACAAAAGCATCTGCAAACCTGTTTATCTGTGTGTGCATGCATGTGCATACGTGTATGTGTGTGTGAGGCTGTTTGTCATGTGTCTGTAATCCATGTGTATGTTATTGTGAGATTGGTGTGTGTGTGGTGGTCTGGAGAGTGCAGTGACAGCTGGCCCCGTCCCAGGTAGTTTAGGAGGCAGGGAGAGTCAGCCTGTCTGCAGCCTCGGCCGCCTTACGCCACACTCACACACTCACAAGTGGAGACACACACACACACACACACAGGAGCCTCCCTCAAACACAACTCACCCGAGCTGCCCTGCTCACATTTGTCGCGCACAAGTAGAGACTTCTGTTTGTTTATGAGATGTTTTATTTTTCCATATTCGGCACACGTGCTTCCTGCTCTGACCAATCAGTTAAAATAGAGGTGGTGAAAACATTTAGTGTGATCAACCCTGCATGCATTCTTCTCACTTTCTGTATTAGTTATAATATTCAGTTTTTTAGATTTAGCATATATTGATACTTAATTTAATTTATTTTAGCAAGGATAATTCTTTTGTCTTAATAAATAGCAATACTAAAATGTTACCGCTAAATTAACATAAATTATTAACTAGTTTTTTTTATTGCTTTTGCAAAAATAAACACTCTTTCTTCCTGTTTTCTGGTGTAAAACAATAAGATTATATTTAGTTATTTAGTTATTTTTTAAGCTAAAAATATTCTACAATAATTTTGTGGCACGTTACTGCAGGGAACACAACTGTTACTCTGTGCAAATAATCTACTTTCATTGCAGCAGATCTAAATCAACAGCTTTCAAGGTGTGCAAAAGTCACATGATTGTGTTTAAAAATGAAATGTAGTGAAAGTGAAAAAAAATCACAGCTGCTGGTGCAGCAGTGGTGTTGCAGGTGGTGTAACCCTCGTATTTGTGGGTGCTTGAAATGTGCTGTGTGTGAGCCCAGCTGCACCACAAATAGGCACAATATGAACATTTCAAGTCTCAATTATTGTGGCCCAAATAATCGCGATAATATGGTGTATCGCAATAATCATGAAAATATACTTCACTTTTTGTTAAGAAACACATATTTATTGGATCAGAGACAGAACCTCGTCTCCCTGTTCTTTATTTTGGAATCTATACTGTTTCCACACATCCAGTTTAATGTTTTTTGTTGGGGATACAACGGGTGAGCCGAGCCTCCAGTCATGGTTGATTAGGATTTTGGAATGAATAGGAAGATGCTGGCTCCCTCTTGTCCACTTGTTCAATAATGGAAATTTACCACAATGTTTTTTATCGCGATGCGTGATAATATCGTTCGTCACTTACCATAAATACTATAGATTCACTGTGACTCCAGTTTTAATTTACAATTTGAAATCATATATTTTGCCTTTTCATCATTTCCAGTCACAGCCTAGGTGTGTGTTTCCATAATTCAGGTGTTTGCAGGAAGATCAGGTGAAAAGGCTGCTGTTACAGACCCTCTCTCTGCCCTGTACTATTATCCCGGGTCTCTTACCACAAACTGGCATACAGTTACAGGACCTTAATTCTTCTCCTTGGCAGGGAGGAGCAGCGTTCCTCTGTGACAGAGTACCCCTTGCCAGGCTCCTTTCAGCCCAGTGTGTAACTCTGCTTGAGTTTGCGGGGCCTCCGTGAGCGCCTCTTCCTGTTCCACAATGCGCCGTGGCGAACCACGGCTCAGATTAGCTCCCAGCGCAGCCTGGTGCCCCTCGGAGTAAAGCCTTTTATTACTCCGTGCCAGAATCCTGCAGCCCCCCCAATACATACACTAGATCAGCCTTCATCTTGCTGATTTGTGTGTTTGCACATCACGTTTGTGCTCCTTCATGAGCGTTCTTATATGAATCTGTTCAAATATTGTTTTTTAAAATTGGAAAAGGCTTGTGTGTTTCCGTCATAATGAAGCGCTGCTATTTTCTGTCTTTCCCGCTTGGCTAAAAAAGCAGAGTGCATTTAGAGCTGCATCTGCTGACAAAGTCCGCTACTGTGGGAGGGGAGATGGGTTCTAATTCTCCTGCTCAGCTCTTCCACAGCAGCCTCAAAGACAGCACCTTGTGCGTAGGGCTCCAGCGGGACAGAGAGAACATCAGGAACCAAACAAAAAACCATCAACTTGTACGGAGCTTGGATTACTGTGTTTTCCAGGCGGCTGGCTGGGGTTAACCAGAGTTTACAGAGGACAGACAGGCAGTGGCTCCATTCTAACCTTTGGGGTGGCAGCGTTACAGTTTTATTCTTAGCTCCTCATTCCAGGGTGTCTGTGTCTTGCGGAAGCTATCAGTTGCCAGGCCTGATGATTGGACCGCGTCCGTCTCACCCGCCTGTCCCCGCCGCGGCATTTCAGTTCTCTTGTCCCACTGATGTCACTGTCGCCAGCTGCGGGTGGGCCAGATTCCACTACGCGAACTGAACTTATAATACTCATGTGACAATACAACCCACCACTTTGCATTAAATTACCAACACATAAAATCATATGGACATGCTCAAATTCTTCAGGCGAACATGCACAATAATCACATTTATCTTAAGTACACTTTCGATATTAAATAAAGAGTTGATTTAATGCCAGTTTCGAGTCGCCTCAGTTTGACAAACACTCCTCTTCTACCTTTCCCTTTGCCTAAACCTTCATCTGTAACTGATTTCCTGAATACGTAGTAGCTGTCGGTTTGCTATCTGTGTCCCTCTCTTCATGTGTCCACCAAAACTGTACACTGCGCCTTCCCTTATTATGATTTGGCTTTTGGCTCCACCCCCCGCCGCGCGCTAAAAGGGAGGCTTGCTTTCAAGCTGTGATTGACAGAAAGGGAGATACAACCTCCACACCACATCCACACACACACACTAACCCCCTCCTCTGTTTTGCTACAGTATGTGTCTCTGCTTTTCTCCAATTATAGACTTGGGCCCGTCCACGAGGGGCAGGGAGAGCTGGGACAGATCACAGCCGCTGTACTCTGATCTGCGCTTCTCTGCAGCTGCAAAGAAAGGTTCCACTACCAAAAAGAGCCTGATCGCTGTCTTATTTGACAAATACCTGGCTGCACACAGCACACACAGATCAGGATGTAATTGTCACAGGCTCATGAGAGTCGACCCCAAAAGTGGTTTACGTTCTTTCCCCTGATCCTGCTGCATCTGATGATGATAACAATAATGGTTAGAGAGAGAGAGAGAGAGAGAGAGATCTGATCTCATCTTTGATCACATGTCTGTTGAAAACTAAAGTCTGGCTCGCCAGTTGGGCGCTGAGGGCCTTCGGACCCCAGATCAGGTCATGTTTTTCGAGCTTCGTGTTCCATATTTCTCCGGTCTAGCATTAGTCATGTTTGGAGACCGAGCCACCTCATACAGCTTTCATTACTGGAGCTGTTATGATAAAAAGATGTTTCTGAGAGTGCAGCCTCCGTATCTGTTCTCCGCGCTGGAGACAGACAGACCAGAGAGGTGTCCCAGGCCAGGTCCGAAAGCCAGCTGTGTGCGCTTGTGCCAGACTGCACCGTATCTCCATGCTGCTATGGTGCTCCTAAGACGTTCATTTACCCATCAATGTGTCTGCGCGCGTCGTCCCCGACATTACAAATGGCCAAGAGAATGTCTTTTAATAGAGGCGAACAAAGAGAGGACTCGACAGGGAGACAGACAGCCAGACTGAGAGACTTAACGCCTGCACGTCACGCTAATCCATCAAACACATCTTATCTGCTTTGCCCAATATCCTGAGCTTCTAAAGGAGGTAACACTATCAGATGCAGTTACATAATGAAGAAGAGACCAAACAGGACAGAGTGGGTTTTGTTTTGTGTGTGGTGGTTTATAGAGGCTATGCACGGTGGCACTGTTGTAGGTTATGTTGTCCTGAGTGTTTGCAGAAGAAGAAAGGAGAGAATCGTAATGTTTAAAAGAGAAAAAAAAAAAAAATCCCTCTGTCTCTTCTTTTCCTTGGCTGAACGTGTCGCTGCAGAGATTTCTGGATGGAGAGCCAGTGTTCTGGCATCGGTCCGTAACCCGGGCCGACAGAGAAACAGAGAGCATCGGCGCCAAGGGAGCCACATTCATCTGGTGTGAAAAACACTGCTGGTCCGACACTTTCAACGGAAACTTTCTTACGCTTTGTTGTCATTTGAAATAATGCGGCCAATAAAGTTTGAGCTTCGGCGAGCCCCGTCTCATGACAGGACAGCGTCAGTGACACTGTGCTGTTTTTAATACGCGCTGAGGCATAGGGGCCTCCGACAGCCCCAGTTTGGCCCGTTTTCAGAGCCCCCTAGTTTTTCCAGTTGCTTTTTCTGTGTCAGAGAAGGAGGGAAAAGAAGAGTGGAGTGTGCAGAATATAAGGAATTGCTGGTAAACAGATTATTCCAGTATGATCAAAATAAATTGGTCAAAAGGTGGAAGCCGTTCGCTTGGCCCGAATCCTCTGACCTCCTTGAACTGATCCCTCACAACTTTCCTCCAGTCTGCAGGTCCGACTGCCTCGCAGCTCCACAGGCTTGGTAGCAGGCCAACCTGCTTCATATTCACTGTAATTATCCAGTTTAGTGAATAATACTGGAAAAGACTGAGTATATGATTGAATTAAGTCTAATTTAGAAACAAAGGTCAGGTCTTAGCTTTGCAAATAGAAAGATTCCTTGTACCAGAAAGTGCCTATTGTGGGCAACATGGATTAGCTTTATTTCCTAATTTCACTGTACAGTGATTTTTAATTATTTGTGTAATTAAGGTTAATAAATCTTATGCTGTCTCTTTTATCAATTTAGCTGCTCCGCTCAGCAGAGTTGTTTTTAATACTTGCTCAGCAAATGGTGGCTGAGATTTAAGAAACAGAAATGTTTTTATTTTTCTTAAGAAATTAAATTAATAATAATATATGAATATAGTGAACACTTGTATTAAAATAAATCTATGTATTTATTTATCTGTTGAGCAGTTTATTTATATTCATCCTGAATGGATTTTCTCCTTTTTTTTTCAATAACGGGAACACAAAACAGCCGCACATTTTCCCTTCAGTTTCTTTGTGTGTTTTTTTAACGCTGTCTCGTTTCAGTGTGTGAATTTGCATGACCGGTGCTCTCATCCTCTGTACAGGCGCCAGGCCTGAAATCTGTCTGTCCCCCTAAAAACATACGTATCCCGGTGCAGGAGGGGTGGCTTGGCTCCTCAGCTGCTTGAGCCGAAGGGCAAAGAGCAGGAGGAGAGGAGAGGTGAAGACAGCAGAGGAGAAGAGGAAAGAGAGCGTCTTTATTTCTGGGCCGCTTCCCAGTAGCCAGATTCTGATCGGTCCGCCTCGCGCCTCGCTCCCCTCGGTCCAGTGGAGCAGAGCACGAGGGAGCCTGCCCTGTAATTGGGACAGCTCTTTCCATACGGAAAACGGGACCGGAACGCAGCGACACCGCCGAGCATAGATCCCCCATCTCTGTGTGGATTTCTTTTTTCTCTTTTTTTTTTTTTTGATTTAAAACTGTCTCAAATTAAAAAAATTGCAATGATACGCAAACAAAATCCTCTTACATAAAAAACCCAAATAAAATCCTTGAAATGAATACTAATAATGTGTAGATAAATAAATATCTCTTTGATTTTTCCCTTATTTATTCTCTCATTTAATGGTAATAAATGTCAGTCACTGCTGTTAGGATGATATTGAGCGCTGATATAAAGTAAAAAGAAAAGCGTAGAATAAAGATGATGCAGAATGCCATGCTGAAAACAAAGAGAGAGGGAGGGCAGATATTCAGGCTAGTGGGGCTGGTTGGCAGCGTTTGGCACCCAGAGCTGCAGCTCTGTTTAGAAGGTGCCAGCTTTTTCAAACCGACACAGTCTCTGCCAACTTCTCTCCTTCTGATCCTTTTATTTCTCTCTCATTTTAACATTTTTCCCCCCATATCCTTGTTTTCGCTTAACACATCTTCCCCTCTGCGCGTCCCCTTTCGCCCCTACCAGCACTCCTATGGTTGCTTTTTCACAGGGGGTTGCCAGAGAAAATAGCGAGCCGAACATATGAACTTAGGTTTTATTTTGTGGCCCGTTGAATAAAATGCCGTTTATCGTGTTACCAGTCCCCCCCCCTTCCTCCAAAATATTTTCCACCGGCTTTTAGCAGAGAGCGGACGGTGTTGCTTGGTGTGATGGTGCTGCTGTGGATTCAGGTCCAAAACAAAATGGAGGATAAATCGCTCTTCCTCTCCAATCAGAGGAGAGAATGATTCCACATGTGGGAAAAAAAACCTGGCAAATTAACAATGCTGAGTGATTTCATCCGAATATCATTTTTGCATATTTTTGACTTTTGCAAAATGTCTTCAGGTGTCTTCATTTACAGGCAGAGCAGGAAATGGTGTCGGGATTAAGGACTTGTGTATTATGCATCATTCGGGGCAGAGACCCGGGGGCCCTTCATAGACAAGGACGTGGGGGCCATGAGTGATTGGGGAAAGCGTTAAACACTGGGTGTGGGGGTGGATGGAATTACTCAATAATGATCAGAAAATTAGAGCCATTATTGAGGGAGAGTAAACAGGCCTCTCTAAGTGTGAAAGGCCTCTATTCAGCCAGGACCAGGAGCAGGACTCCTTTCTTCCTTTCATGGATCCACCCATGGCCTCGAGAGCCCCCCTTTTGTTCCCTGAAATAACAGAGTGAATATATGGGGGTCGCGGGGGTGGGGGTCCCGTTCCCAGTGAGAAGCACAGTATGGACTGTAAGGTGCACTCCATATTTATCCACCCTTTATTTTTGCATTTTTTTCTACTTATGTCACTGGCAAATGTAGCTTTTCAGGCTCTCCCCACTTTTATCAGACTAACTTGCTGTATTTAAATATGTCAGTGTCTCTGAGTTCATCAAATTCTGTCAGGGTGGGGGTTTTTTTGTGTCTCCAAGTGCACCTGGGTGTCTTTTCTCCATCATTGTTACTTAAAAAAACGCAGCACTCCTTTCCGACTCGTGCATCCTTAGAGTCAAGGGAAGGTGGGTGCAAACCAGGCGCTAACGCCACCACTTCCACATTTTTCAGCACGAATACTCTAATTAATGGGAAACGGATAAATAAATAAACATGTCTCTGAGCAGCTGAACAGTGAATGCGGCGCTCAGGCGGGGACAAAGAAATGGAGAGAGAGATTTACACTTTGAACAAGGCGTTGGAGACATCACTTTTAAGCAACTGTAGTTCACAGATTAGGAAGATTTGACAATAATAACTATAACTCAGTGACGACTTTTATATGAGTCCAAATTTGACATTCAGGATCGTTGGCTTGCATAATAAAAGCAATTTTTTTTACTATGTGCATCTATTAGTTAATTTGAACTTTCTTGAGCATCATACCCTCACTTATCTCAATAT
Organism: Morone saxatilis; assembly: GCF_004916995.1. NCBI lineage: Eukaryota > Metazoa > Chordata > Actinopteri > Moronidae > Morone > Morone saxatilis. The sequence goes on from NW_023339696.1 coordinate 524,768, forward strand.
CATCATATAATTTTTATTTAATAGTTCATTCTCCTTCACTCTTCCTCATGAGGATGCTCTCCAGGGCAGGGCTCCGTCCAGCTCCGAGCTCCCACTCAAAAAAAATCACCTGACACTCACTTTCTCCGTCTGTTTGCTGTTCGTACGGACAGCCAGCTCCATTTCACAGGCATAATTCTGGATGGTAACATTCTCATTATACCCGTCAACTGTCAGCGCTCAACTCTCTTGTCTATAATTTCAAACTCATTTGAATTCTTATTGGCAGCTTGGATGCATAAATTTCATAAAAGATCGAAAAACAACACCGTTTTTTTCCCCCCTCTTCCTCTCTCCCCGGTGAGCAATAGAAATATGGAAGAGATTAGGGGGAAAAGAAGTTTATGAAATTGCATTGTTTGTTTGGATTTATTTATCAGAATAACACATGTCCAATATTGTAGCTTAGATTTCTACATTTGATATGTTAATGCAGACTCAAAGCTGCATTAGGTAACTGTTATTAAAATAACTTGCCATATTTGCTGAAACCTTTACTATATACTGATAGTAGTACATGAAACAGATAATCAGTGAAACAATCTGGTTCCTCTGGCTCCTTCTAGTGCTGCTAATGGCATTTGCAAGTAATTCCAATCAGGCCTGAACAAAAAACTCAACCATTTCAGTGCTGAGAAAGATAGAAAGATACTTTGCTTAAAGATAGTTGATTGTTGAGTCTCATTCCCCGGATCCCGAAGTGTCTGTATGTGAAGACCTAGGAATGAGACTCAATGATGGCAATCAACTATCTTTTTTGGCTGTGATTGGTTGTTTTCATTCAGGTCCGGTGGATTCTTGCAAATTCCATTAGGAGTACTAGGAGGAGCCAGATGAACCCGTTTCTTATACAGAATAATTGTCTCATACTCTCATAGTGAAAGTTTCAGGAATTAAAAAAAATATATATATCTTACCTACTGCAGCTTTAAACCTCACAATATAAACTCCAAGCTATCATGCTCTGGTGCGTAAATGGCCTTACTGTATCTGATAGCTGTCCAGAAAGGCAGATGAATAGAGTTGCCATGGCCACGGCCACGTAGCTCTCTTTTTATTTATTTTTTTTTTTTTGTGCTCAGTGTACCTTTTCTGGGCAATATCCAAGGAGTGTCAGCGACTGGCCTGGTTGGCACGGTGAGTGGCCATGCAGTGCTGGGCTGTTTCTGTAGCACTCCGGCCCACTGTGTGGGCAACCAGAGCGCAGGGCTCTGCCAGAGGAATCCACTCAGATCACTTTCACTCTATAGAGGGAATCCCAGCACTTATGCAAAATGGATAAGCAGATAGAATACAGTTGTGCATAAACAAAGTCACATTACAGGTAGCTACGCGCTAACAGTACGTCAACATAAGGGTTTTCACAGTCGGAGCTTCAAAGGAATAATTTATATTCTTCTGAGTAAAAGACGGATATTAGATTTTTTTGGCATTAAGATAGACTATTTCTGGATATATATAACACTTGTCACTGGATGTGGACCAAGTGAGACATATGAAAATGTCAAACGGTAATTTTAGAGCAGATTTTTTCTCCCCTTAATGTTATTCACACATTTTGTTCAGCTTAGTTCAGTCCAGGGGGCTTACACGTGAGTTTTATCCTCTAAGAAGCTCTAATACTCTTTGAGATGGCAGCTCAGATATCGTTTTATAATTTAAAAAGCAGGGAAGCCAGTGATATAAAAGAATCCTCTGCAGGAAAACAAAACAGCTGTAACCCTTGCGTTTTGTTGATATTGGCTTTATTTCTCGCTCATTAGTTGGGGTCCCACAAACCCCACTCCTGTATGTATGAAAATAAAGAAGTCTTTGCAAAATCAAAAATTATAAGTACTATAAGTATTTTTGTCCTTCTAATGCTTTTTTGGTGTTTTCTTATGAGCTTATTAAAAGCCAATATGAAGAAAAATACCCCTTTATTTGGTAATTGGACTTGCACATTTGATAAAGGTGATAAAATATTGAAATTACCGTAATGCATAGTTGTGAAGGAAATATTTATATTATACTGACATATATTAAGACACATAAAAAAAACTGTGCTTATAACAATAATGTGATCTGATGTATGATGTTTCTGTAAAAAAAAAAGAAAAGAAAAGTGCAATTTCCACATTAAAATCCTTTGAAAGGAATCTACCTTCTACCTCGTCAAAAATTCCAGAATCTATGAATATGCAAATGTTCATTGTAAAGTCCATTCTCATTGTATGTGCACTGGTGGCACAAATCCTGCTGGTAGGCCCCACGCCTTAAAATCAGCTTTTCAATGAGCACTGAGAAACTTTCCACTTTCAGCAGATGAATGTGAACAACATCCTTCGTAGTGTCAAACTCTGCACAGACAGCATTCAAACAGCACACTGTAGGAACAAGAAGAAACACTGATTTCTGACTGGAGGGGAGCTTTAAAGTTATATTGGATATGCATGAAGTCATATATATTAGTTTTGTTTGCCAAAAAACACAGACAAAGCAGTCACAGTCTGTTATCCTACATAGTGATGATGCTTATGTTAGGGTTCAGTTAGACCCCAGAGAGCCCAAACTTCCTGTTAGAAGTCTTATAAAGAAATTGTTCTAAAATACCATTAACAGAGATCCAAACAGTCTCATTTGGGACTTTGAATGGGTGGAGCTGTCTTGTCAACACTAATCACAGATATAGAGCAGCAGTCCATTATATTCAACAGCTGGGGTCTCCAAGACCCCAAACAGAAGTAAAGCTTATTTCTCAGTGACTGGCTTCTGGAACACGTCATCGGTTCCAAATGCAATTCTTACTGTCTATAATGAGTAAAGTCATGCTGTTTAAAAAAACGTATCCACCTGTGGCCTCCCTGATTGTTTCCCTGCAATGGGATTTGTTACATCGCTCCCCAATCTCTCTCACACTCAGGTCATAGCTGCAAACATTAAACAGCATACATACTCTGCAATCACATATTAATACAACTGTTGCGAGTTAGTTGGACGACTGAATTATCGTTCATAAACACGAGGCTACATCCCCATTCTGCTTTTCTCTCTTAGAAGATTAAGCCTGCATCCCCAGTGGTTCTCTTTAAGTCCATAGGAGGCAAGTGTGTGAAGTATGTTTTTAGGTGTTATAAGAGAGTGTATGTGTGCTTCCATGCATGTGCTCATGTGTGTCACAGAAGCAGGCCGAGCAACAACAAACAGCCGTCTGCAGTCGAGCATATGAGTGCCCTCTCTGGACTCGCCCAGCACCTGAACCCCCTTCACACCTGATGCCTTGTGGGCCTGCACATGATGAGACGCGACCACATATGCACGCACAAAAATGTACATGTGCTGATATGACCCAGCTGCCCTGTGGCAGGCGTGGGGCCTGGGATTAGAGCAGGGTGCGCAGGCCTCAGAGGGTAGGTAAACCGGGCCCAAACTGGGCCCCCCTCTCTGGTCCTTGACTGGGTGCAATATGTCACTGTGAAAGTAGGAAGTTATTAAAGCATATGATCTTCATTGTTGAAATTACACCAGAAACCTGTTGTAGTTAAGTTATAGTGGCTGCAGATTACAATTCCATTTATTAGCAAGCTATTTCTACTCTCTCTGCAGCAGTAATGAAGCTGAGCTACCTGTTATTTGCCCTTTGTGTGGTAACTTTTGATTGGCATATTATTAGACACAGACCACCCTGCTTCTAAGCCCTACTTGAGTTTCCATTCTTCTGCTGCTCAGCTTTAATGCGAGGCTCTCCTCCAGCAGCCCAAACATACAGGGGAGCGCAACACAGAGAGAATAAACGTAAAGACAGAAAGAGAGAAGGGAAAAAGTACCCGCAAGTGTGTTCCGCTTTAGTGGAACTGTGATAGAGAAGGTAATCCAAACCTCTGTGTTTATTTTAAGAGCTGATGATCTAGAGATGGCCATTAAAAGCAGAGGGCAAACAATTTAAGAGCAGTAAATCTGAATGGAGGAGAGGAGTGGGTGTGGGCGGACGGGGAGAGGAGGAGGGAGGATAGGAGTTCTTTCTGCCACGCTCTCTGTCCTGCTCTCTCCCTCCACGCAGAAAAAAGAATACTTGAGATGACAGTGAATTAGAGCAATCTGGCCTTCATTCTGCGGTTAGATTTTTATCTGCGGTTTTGGCCCTGAGAGCATCTCTAAACCCAGCTTTCTTTTTTTTCTCTCCCTGCTCTTTTATTGTCGTTTCTGTTCTTTTCATCTGAGTTTACTTTCTCCTCTGGCCTGGCTGTAAAATGGCCCCTAACAAGATACTATTCACACTGAAAAGCATCAGGAATGGTCCCATTATCCCCACTACCTCGATCCAGGGTGGTTCTCCTCCACCAGGACCTGAGCACACAGGCTAATGTGATTACTCCGAGGCCAACTTTACTGTTTTTGATAAATGCTTTTTTTCCCCCTCCACTCTGATCGACAAAGATTTTGTCTTTGGGCATAGATTCAAACTACACAATCCTGGCAGCTACATAGGGATATCCTTATGATAAGAGCCGTGATTATCCCAGTAAACTAAAGATGGATTACAAAGAGAGCTGCTGTTTCACAGTCTTTCAGCAAACTTCAGGGCCAGTGTGCATAAAATCGTCTAAGAATATACTATGAGTGTTAAACCTGCATGGCTGATGTCACAGTCAATATATCAGCATCACTTTTAGACACAAAACAGCCATCAGTTTAGTTAGACTTGCTAGATACTCATACATACATACGTACAATACCATATAATGTACATTATATGGGGGGGGTACGTATGTATGTATGAGGGGGTACCTTTACCTGGTTACATGATACATTGGGTACATAGAATGACTGTAGGACCACATGTTGAGAGTGCATGAAAAGTTATCAAGCCAGCAGAGAAGTTGTAAGAGTTAGCTGGAAGTAATAGATGGATAGTAAAATGACTAAAAGCAATGCATACATGGTTAAAACAGATAAAAGTAATAAATAAATGGTTAAAATGTAACTAAAAGCAACGGATAAACGGTTGACAATCTCAAAAGTAGTGGATTAATGTTATAAGTGGATAAATGGTTGCAATAGTTATCTAAAAGTAATGATACATTGTTGATATAGTTAGCTAAAAGTAATGCATATATTTTTGAAATGAATTAATGCTAAAGTAGCTACAGATAAATGGTTGAAATAATTAGCTAAAATTAATAGATTAATGGTAAACTAGTAAGCTAGTAACAATAATGTTTTAAATGGGTAAATGGTTAAAGCTAGTAATTGATAAATGGTTAAAATGGTTAGCTAAAAGTAATAAATTACTAAAAACTTCATATCATATATCATATTTTATCCATTTATAAATTACCTTTAGCTAAGAGTAATAGATAAATGGCTAAATAAATGGTGGTATGCAGTATTTGAGTTATCTGACAGGGCTTTGGGGGTACTTCTGACAAAAGGGTTTGGAAACCACTGCTCTAAATCTGTATCTCCCTGCCAAATAATGTGCTGTAACTGTTGATTGATGTTGATTGAGACTGTCTCTTTGGCACTGTAGCCTTTTCTTTTAGGCTCACATTCTTTCACTGTGCTTTGCTGAAGCTGCTGTCCCAGTGTGAGACACATTTGATATGTTACCCAAAACCCAACTTACAAAAAATTGTGGTCCCCCACCCCCCCAAGACTCTTGCCCCTCTCCCTTTCATTGGGCTTTAGATGTGTGATGAAGTAATCCCAACATATTTTATATCCTAATGCAAAACAAACAGAGCCAAATTACACACATTCTTCCCTTATACTGATTCGTGGAAGTTGTTAACCAAATAAAGCTCCCTTTTTTCTTTCTCTTTCCATCTCACTTGCGCTCTCAGTGGATCTGTCCTGGCTAGAACTCTTAACTGAAATGGCCTGAAGCACAGAGCCTCTTTTGTGGTCAGTTTTTTTTTTTTCCTACAAGGTGTTTGTGAAAAAGAACAGGATTTTCTCTCCTGGGCTCAGGTCCCTCCATCGCTCTTATGCTGCCTGTCTGGCTCTCTTTGTCCAGGTCTGCTCTGGTAAACAGCCGTGTCCTACACACACTGTTTATCACACTCAAGGGTGAAACTTTGCTGATTTTATTTTGGACCTGCTCAGGTTTTACTTGGAATATATTTCAACTGTTCCTTGGCTTCATTTGTCAGAAGCTCCTGTTTCTTTTTCTGTTTATGTAGCTGAACTACTTGCCCCGAACATGCATGCTATAGCTGCACATATGTCATTTATCTGCTTGATGGCCAATCTCTGGAATGTTTACACGGGTTACTTTAATTAGCATGCTATCCCAATGCTGTATCCACCTCAACATAAAGATACTTTGTCATTGCAAGGACAGAAGACCCCTCTGTAATGCGATAAGTTATTTTAATGTATTAGCTTAAACCAATTGAAATAAAATGTCACACTAGACAGCACAAAGTAGAAAAATGCTTGCTATGGGCAGAAACGTTCATGTGTTTTGAACTTCTGGCCACACCCCTAATCAGTGATGTCACAACTGATGTTTTCCTTTCCGAGCTGATTGAGAACACCTGCCGCCACTGCAGTTTTGCTTTAAAATTAGACTATACCTGGTCACTGAAATCCTCTCATTATTTACTACACCATATATAATAAGAAGACAGGGACGTTTTTAGACTTTTTGGACTAGGGTGGCACTGGCTCATGCACGGGTGGCATTAAGTATCTTTCTCGGGTTTCCGATTATTGCCCATTTATGCAATTCTAATCCTGTTTATGCACCCCAGTATGCAGAATTATTCAGAAATTATTCAATTATTCATTCCAAACCTGCCCAAACCTTCATGGGATTAGTATAAAATAGGAATGTCTGCAAAAGGGAGACTCGGGGTCCACATAAAGCCCATTTTCATTCAGAGATCTTGAGGTCAGAGGTCAAAGTATCCATTTGACCCTAGCCATGCCCGTTTTTTCCATCAACTAAATTTGACTTTTGAGCGTTACTTAGCCTCCTTCCCAACATGCTAGCATGTCATGGTTAATACCAATAAATGTAATTGTGGTTAATATGATACAAGTATGTCCACTCAGGCTTTAAAACTGTGTCTGCTACAGCCTCTGAAAGACGGAGTGGAAGAGGTAAGGATAACGGGTTGCACTTGGGGTGGCCAATCAGGTTTCAGGGCCAGTGCCACCCCAGGCCCTACCTCTGGTCACACCCCTGAGTGTAGACTTGCACAGCAGTTGTTTTTGCACCCATAAATTGGCGGACAGTAAATTAAGTGCACTACATAGTAAATAGGAAGTAATTTCAGATACAGCCTGTGTAATTTTAAATAAAAAAATAACAGATTCTTCCAATTACAAATAGGAAGCTGAATTCTAGAGCGCCCCGTCACTTGGCTGCTACAGCCATACTTGTTCTGGAATGACCAGTAGCTGATTGGGAATAATGTTAGCAAACCTTAGATAGATATTACAGTGTAATGCACATTACTTACAGTTCTCTGCTGTGAAGACGGTCTACTACCCCACACTCAGCACTGAACCAGTGTGTGCTGTCGTGCAGCAGTTAAAACAAACAATGAGAAGAAAACACTAGATTTGTCGAAAAAGAGAAGCATATTAAGTGTGTGATTGTTATAAAACATAATACAGACAGAGAATTGTATAAAAGGTTCATAGAATTTCAGGAAAACTCCTCTGATCAATATTCACAGGAAATAATCTGCTCAAAATTCATCCAAATCTCTGGTTTTACTTAAGTTTGGGTTCATTGTGCAGTTTATCAGTTCTCTACTGTTATTGTTATGGAGCGAATAGAATATAGTATGTTACTTAGTCAGGGGTCATCAGTTCACTCAATGATAGAAAAGGGGTCCCTTCAAAAAAAAGGTTGGAACCACTGTTGTATTGGACAGGTCATCAGGTTAATATTATAATCTGAATATTGAAGCTACAATATTCTTTATCATGAGATCAAGGCAGAAAAAGGCGGGACAGTGGCAAGCTCTATTAGTTTCTCTTCAAAGCTATCTGTTACTGTGGTGTGTTCAGATCTTACTTAATATCCTGATATACCGCCCTTGCTGCTCATGTTCTTCATTGGGGTAGAAGAAGAATCACAGATTTCTGACTGGAGGGGAGCTTTAAGTTTGTGATTAAATATGTTAGGTCAGGTTAGGGTCCCAATTTTGGGATTAGGGCCTGCAAAGAAGTACCAAGGAAAATTTAAATTGATTAAATGTATAAGAAAAGAGCATGTCTACTATACAAAAGTAGTATTTTCTCCCAAATTGTTATGTTATTTTGAAATTCTCTATACTTTTACCTCTTCAACTGCACATAACCTCTCATGAGAGATCACAAATAGACATTGCTTTAATTTAACGCATAGCACCCAAGAAAGGTTGGGAAGCATCATGTTAGACGTACATTATAAGTAACTGCGTTTATAATTTGTGCCATTAACAGTAAAGTACACCTACATTTCCTGAGCGAGTGGACAGCGCAGCATATACCAAATTAAAGGCTGCTCTGTGCCTGTCGAGTATTGCTTTTGCGGTATGTATCGTGTACCGCACGTGTCCATGCTGAGAATAATATTACTCGGTTAACTAAGCCATTTTTTAGCACTGACAGAAGGGTGCACACACACACTCCCTTACCCAGGCGGACATGTGTTCTGCACAGCCTGTCATTACAGAGGCCTTGATGTGGTCACTGGGTGGCACTGAGGCCTCTTATTATTGTCGTTTTTTATGACAACTTTCACTCTCTTTCTCTACACTACCCGCTTCCTCCCTCCTCTCTCACTCTCCTCCATGTGTGCCCTGATTCTGCCTCTACCCCCCCTTCCTTCTTTCCACTCCCTCCCTCCGTCGTCCCACCTCATCCAAACCCACATCCATTTCTCTTGCTGTTGCAATGGGACGCCTGTTTGTTTTTAGTGTGTAAACTATCCTGACACACATCCCCAGGGCAAAGGGCGGATATAGGAGTGTTTTTTGGTGAGCGGGGTGGGGGGCAGTAGACAGTTTGGTCTCCATTTGCAGAGGTATGAACTGGGAGATGGAGCATGTCCAAGCGTTGTTCCCAGCATTGTCGATTGTGGCTGACAGTTATTGTTTTTGGTTTTTGGAATAATAGGGTTGGTAACTGCAGCCGTGACCTGCTGATGAGCGCGCTCTGCATATGTTTATATGTCGAGGCTTGTGTTGTAACATGTAAATTCAAAAGGACCAGTTCACTCAGGGGCAGGCTTGACATTTGCTAGAACAATCCCCTTTTTTTGCCCTCGCTCCTCCACCTGTCACCCTACTGTTTTGCTTTGAGGATTTATGATATCATGATTTGTTTATTACAGTTTGTAATTTATGATTCTACTGACTGAAGTCGAACAAACCGGACCAATGAATAGCAGGCTCCCCCTGCCTCAGGCAAGCAGATACAGTATGGGGTGATTGGGTTTATGCTGCTGTAACAGAGACCTCTCTGTTAGAGTAGCGCTCTAGCATATACATTTACAAATTAACTTTGTGTTTATGGAAGTTCATGAGACACTGATTTAACAGTGTGACAGTGTCAGATAATTCAATAACAGGGAACGGAGCGAGTACATGGAGATTGAGGTTGTACGCACATACACGCTCACACACACACATGCAGAGTGTTTTGCATGTCGGCACCTTAATTAACAAGGTCTTTGGGAGTTTTGGGCCCTGCGGCAGTGTTGGGTAAATGAGTGAAGCGAGTCACCCGGGGACAGCAACAGGTAAATCCTGTTAAGATCAGCCCCAAGGCGCTACTTGTTCTTTAATTTGGCTATGAACACCGGCTTCCCTCCCCTTCTCTCACCCTAATCACCTCTGCACCTCCTCCTAATCTTGTGCATGCACCATCTCTTAATTTCTTAACTTGCCACTTTCTTTCTTTATCTTTGTCCCCTTGTCACTCACCTCAAACTCTGCTTATCATGTGCGCTTTGCCGTTCTCCCGTCATGTTGCTAAACAGCCTGCAAGGGCAATCAAGGTGAGAGATGTGGAGCAGTAGGGCAAGGTGACACTGACACTGTTATGCAAACACACAGCGACTCAGTCTACTTGTACAGTCAATGAACTGTTTTTTTTAGGCTTTATAGAGGGTGTCATATTTTATTTGGTTAGAGAGTATTAAATATTATATTTATATACTCGGATACGGGTGCTTTTGGACTGAGACAAACTTGGGCTCTTCCCCGGACAGTTAGCATGAGTCTGTAATTAGCACCTCTAACTTTGTTAGCGCATAATTTCATTTGCTTTGGAAGCCCCATGACGAGCCCTGCTAACAATGCATTAGAGAAAAAGATCCAGCCCAAATGGGTCATTGCAGATTCAGTGACACATAATAGCCTACTGCCCCTGACTTAATGTTCCACTTGGAGCACCATTAGGGAATTTCAACACTTTCATCTTCTCATCTCCGCTGGACAGGCATGGTAACTGAAGCTGTGGGCCTTATTTTGAGCTGCACTCACTCATTCCTCAGATAGCTTAGCATAACTGCAAAACGGATTTTTATTTATTGATATTAAGACAAGCAGGTGATCCACAGAAGCTGTACTTAAGCCATCCACATTTTCAGGAATAACATAACTTATTGGGAATACTGAAATTCTCTATGCCTCAAACCATCTTTGACTTTCCTAAAAAAGAGTGAGGCCAGTGATCACCATTTTCGAAAATTTACAGGAATCATTGACTCATATTTCAGAGTTTAGAGTTGATTTGCTGTGGCAGCTGCAGTGCGGCCTGTACATTTTATTACACGTGCCTTTAGAAATCTGCCAGGCACCAACAGGATTTCATCGTTCCTTCCTGATCCATCTGTGCTCCTGGTGTGAGTATAACTTACAGTAGCGTGGAGGGTCTCCTAAGGTCAGGGAGCTGAAAATCACAAAGACATGTGGAATGCTGAAAGTTGGCCAATACAAACAGGCAGGCCTGGCTCTCCATCCGTGCAGAGCTCAACAACCACCAGCTAGCCTACCAACATCCTCTTGCTCGGACCAGGAGCAACCAGAAGCTGCATGAAGTGAATTTTAGCCACTAGGTGGGTAGAAAGTATCCAAACACAAAACACAGTTGGGAAATAGCCTACTGTTAACTTAGCAAGGGCTAATAGCTAACATTTAAAGCAGCTATAATCATTATTTTTTATTGACAATGGGTCATGGGATTTCTTGTATGTACAGTAAATAGTAGTGATAAGTCCATAGTGAATTATTGCACAACTCTGTAGTTTCCCTCTGCTCAATGGACATTTTTAGTGTCTTTCAGCTTATTGTTTTGGTTTTGCAGCCCACAGCTAGGTTTTGGTACACCCCCACATTAGCATAGCATCATTTTCAACCAGAGAAGGCAGCTGTTTTCTGTACTGTTAGCGACTAGCTGGCGAACATATTGGAACATTTAGCAGCTAAAGAGCCAGATATTTCCCTCAGGAGTTTCCAGAGACCAAAACCAGAGCTAAACTAGAGTCAATATTGGACTTGGACTGGAAGCACACCCCCAAATGAATGCTAATGTTGCTCTATAACTGCTGGATGTGTACATTGCTAACCAGTTCATCATTTCAACTAACAATAGAGGGTGATGATATGTTAATATTCACTCTCCATTAGCCCATTTTTTGTTCTTACAGAGACTAAGAAAAAGGCATTTGGGGACTTCACACCCTCAGACTGGAATATATTTCATAAAGTTTTAAAACTCCACAATCTGATTTCCTTAAATGATTTCAAATCAATTTTGAAAGAAAGAGATGGAATTGGGGTGTCAGTGCTTAAACTGATATTGTTGGATGCATGGCCTCTACTGCGCTTTTATTCTCTGGGATGTTGTATGTGATACTCACTTATTAAGGTTTTGTATTTTTCATTAGTTTCAGTTTGTTTGCAGATGGGTTTGCTCATTTCTAATGTTTTAATTTTTAAAAAAGTTTAGTTTAAGTCTCACTTTTATTAATTTCAGTATTTATTTTTTAACTATAATGTGGGGGATATTTGTCAGGAGCAAGACTTAAGCAGTTCAAAATAGGTATTGCAATACAAAGACATCGGCTCACAATACCTCCTCTTGCTTGTTGTGTTGACAAATTTGACCTGTTAAAAACTAAAACTGAAGGGATTTTTATTTTAGTTAGTTTTGGAAGTATACAATACTGTTTTATTCTGGTAAATGGTAAATGGACCTGTACTTGTATAGCGCCTTACTAGTCTTCCGACCCGATCAAAACGCTGTTACACTACGTGCCAACAATTACCCTTTCAACACACATTCACTTCCAGTGATGGTAAAAGTCCATCCAAAACAGAAACGTAACTCATTCATACACATGTCACACCACACCGATGCTATGGTGCAGTCGGTAGGCAATTTGGGGTTCAGTTATCTTGGCTCAGAGGATACTGTCGAACACGTGGCAGGAGGAGCCGGGGATCGAAACCCAACCAACCTTCTGATTTGTGTGTGTGTACTGTTATTCTCTTCTGTTCTTCTGGCCTCCTGAGCCACAGCCGCCCGTTCTAAAGTTCTAGCTCGGTGTATTTTTATCTCCAAAAAAAAATCACCCTAGTTTCGTTATGTTTTTAGTTTAGTTTTAGGTAACTATAATAACCTACTATCTGTTTTAATTGTTCTTATAATGTGCATTGTGTTTTTGTTAACTTAGAATGAGCCATTTTTATATACAGACGCTGCAGGTTGCCTTCAACCAAACCCCCAAATGGCTAAAAAATATTTATTGTAGTTATTGCAGGTTTCAATACGTGATTTATCAGTAAAACGGCAAAAAAACACATGAATTTTCACTTGAATCAGAAGCTGAGATGACAGTTATTGATACCCTGCCAAGCTAGAGGCCTTTTAGCAGAACTGGTTAGTTTTTTCCCTCCATATATAGCTACTCCTCTTATTTAGTTATGTGGAATTACAAACTGTATTCCCAACATGTCAGTTCATTGAAAATGAATATTTAGCTATTAGACTAGCTTGCTGTGACTATCTCTCCAGCTAGCCCCCTCCTCGCTTTGTGCTGGCTGATATTTGCTTGCTGATGACCACAAGCTGCACCATCAGTAGTTCTGCAGTAACAAGTGGGACATGAATTAGTGCAGCCACATGATTGGCTGATGAACAGATGACTCATTGTGAACTATTGAAAACATCAGCTGAACTGGGTGTTACACTGTCTTCCATGTGGTTAGTTCCTTGATTTGTACATTGTCTGCATACACGGCATAAAAGAAAACAAATAAAAACGTAACATTTTTCAGCTTTGGTTTACAGGATGGTTTCATAAAAGTTACACGCTACACCTTCGCCCACAAAGTCCAAAGGTTTGCATTTGGAAACAAAAACAGACTTCACAAGGAGCTCACTGGGTTTTCTTCCCCCATTTTCTAATCAAAACCATTATGAGCTTCACCCACAGAGGGACGATCCGCAAGGCTCAGTTTTCTCCCCGGCACACATCCATAACAATAGAGGGCATTTTGGTCCAGCAGAACTCAGTTGGCTGCATCAAAATGAAGGGAGCAGTTAGGGTTTCACTTACAGAGTCAGAGAAAGAGAGGGGGGGAGGCAAAAAGAGAAAACAAACACACAGGGATTGTTGAATTATGGGTAAAGACAGCTGAGGCTAACCAGGTTTGGTTTCCACGGTGCAGTGGGGGGCTTATTGAAAAACAAAAAGTCTATGACTCAGTCCTGTTCTCAAGGAGACTCTCAGGCTGTAGACTTTCTCTCCCCAGAAATTCAACAAAAACACATGCAGTTGAATATAAAGGAGAGCACCTTCAAAAACATAAAACCCCAGGGTTCAATATGGTCACGAAAATGTTCCACGTATCCTCACTGTTAATGCCAAAAAGGGAGGAGGAGGGGGGCGGTGGTGCAGGGGAATGGAGGGAGGGAGTGAAGAGTGAACGAGAGGAGGGATCTGTCCTCACATTTGCTATCAATTTAGGGCACTGAAAATAAGCACCAGGTTTCACTGGAGCCGAGTAGAACACCAGGAATGTTTTTCCATATAAAACCGAGGGAGGGAGGGAGAAATCGAGAGACGTGGGCCTGGGAAGAGAGTGAGAAAAAGAGAGATACAAGGTTAAGAAAAGGGGTTAAAAAAAAAAAGTAAGAGACAAGCAAGAAAGGCAGAAGAAGACTGCTGTTCAATAGCACCTTTTTCCCAGATGTGAAGCTGTAGTTTGACAGCTCATTGGGCAAAAAGTAAGGCAGTATTGAAGTCATGTGACCAGTTTGACCCTGTTGTGAAGGACAGATAGACAGTCTTATAATTGAACCCTGAAAAGTCTGATATTCAGAGTGTGATCATAGGGATGAGTGCTGTTTAATTTTTTAATCACGTCTGTGGACAACATACAGATGTAAAAGCCTTTCTTTTTTTTTTAAATCTTGCTCTGCACACTTGTGGTGTATGATGGTGTCGGTGGGCTTGGTGGAGACAGGAGACTCCCAGAGGGCCCTGACCAGGCACAGCGGATGAAGGAGGTTATCTTTTGAGAGGATAATCAATAATTCTAAATTTGCAACATGTTCCCAGTTCTGCTTGTGACGGTTCAAACAGATGTAGGCAGTGTTGAAGTTCCATTTTTAACATGCCTGCTGCACTGTTTGCTTTACCAGCAAGAGGTTTAGGAAGTCCTGTAGTTTAGTGTGTATTTGTTATTTGAATTTTTGTTGGTTCTGATACCATCCTGCATCATATACTAAAAGATTTAGTGGAGCATACGTTTTATAAGGTCATAAGCAAAGCCGCAATGTTTTAGAGTGACGTGGTCTGAGTAAAATGGTGTTAAAGGACCAGTGTGTAGGATTTAGTGGCATCTAGCAGTGAAATTGCTGAACTACGGTGGAGAAAAAACGTGAGGCCCTGTCTAGAGCCAGTTCTGGGATACTGTAAAAACAGTCATTCAACAAGGCGGACTCCATGGAAGGTGATACATATGGCGTCTGTCGATTTTAAAATGGCTCATTAACTTCTTCAATAGTCTAAGGAAGTAGTATGTGCGCAAACTTAACCAAACTGAGCCAAACATCAACTATCTGGTTGTATAAAATACAAATATTCTAATGATATCCACTTTTTATGACATCAAGTTGAAAATGCATTCAACATGACAAGTGGCGTGCAGATAAAGTGGTCCTTCATCAGACAAAAAGGTTTGGGAACCACTGCTGTAGTTTTACCATGGACTGATACATAAACAGGTCTGAGAACTCTACAAAGGCAGATTAATACACACTCGGTTAGGAGTTTGTATACATGAGGTTGTGGGATACAGTGATCGTCTTTTAGGGTGAGTCGGACTCCAGCGACAGTCTCAAGTCGAGTGGTTGACCCTCTAACAAAGCTCCTTCACCCGGCTCTTCCCACCAACAAAGTGCTGCTCTTACGCTGATAGAAACAGTTGAAAAAGACTCCGAGTAGAAACAAGGAGGGAGTTAAAGATAAAGAAAGCGAGAGGGGAGAAAAGGGGGGTAAGAGACAGACCAGATGTGTCTTTTGTTTAGATTTGAACGGAGCGGAAAGGAAGGGTGTAGGAGTTAGGAGGCGAGCTTGCGAGGAAGAGAAAGAGGGAGAGCAAGTGGGAGTGAGTGGATTTTTTTTTTTTAGAGGGGAGGACTGTAATGAAACCAAAGCATTCATAGCCCAGCGCCTGTATGTGGGGAGAGGGGGCTGCGCCATACAGTATGTGATTACCTACCAGCAAAACCACATTCATTATACTAATTGCTACAATGGTCCCGGCGGTTGGGGGCTGAAAAGGGGGCGATGGTGAGAGGGGCTGCATTGTTAACATTTGTTAGGCTCATTGACTCTAGAATTCATGGTGTCTGTCATTATAGGTCGCTGGGACATTTTCCAGGGCCCGTATTCATAGAGAAACTGATAATCTGGAGGTCATAGCTGAAGACCTGTTTCCTCTAAATCTCATAGAGCCTACATCAGCACATCCCAGGCACTGCAGGCTTAATGCATGCGTAACAACATGCCTCCATCCAGATTGCCTTGCCGTGCGCGGTTAGCATGTGTTCCGCACTCAAAAAGCAGCAAGAATTTAACCAAAACAGAGCCGGAGAGGCCAAGATTTGAAGGATCGAGAGACGAGGCCTTTCCTGCATTTTGCTGCACAAAATTGCCAGGCTTCCAGCAGCTTGTGTCAATATTTCACTCTCTCTGCGCTTGTGTGTGTGTGTGTGTGTGTGTGTGTGGTGTGTGTGTGTGTGTGTGTGTTTTAGTGTGTGTGTGTTTTTGTGTGTGTGTGTGTGTGTGCGCACCCAGTGTGCAGAGTGGACTGAGCAGATGACTGGTATGACAGTTAGAACATGTGCGATGGTGAGCACACAGAGACTCACACAGCTCAATCTGTTGAGTGTCGAGCCTAGATCAGCCCAGTTGGAGGGGAATGTTGCCAGTTGTGATCACCAATATGGCCAGCAGTTGTTTGTGAAACATTCGCAGCACATTGATTTCTTTTAGCGTGCCTTCACAGGAAATGAAGGACTAAGTGACTAAAATCTTAGCCCCCCACCCAGCCCCTCCTCTGCCCACACTGCTGGCTTACAAACTCTCAGCTCAGTAAACATACTGTGCTTCCTCCTCAGCTGCAGACCCTCAGTGCTCTGTTACAATCATATATTGTTGAGAGCATCTCTCACCCCCTGCCCTCGTTCCCCTCTCTGACTCAGCTCTCGTATCAGTCAGCCTAAAGCAGTGGTCTGCATCATGTGTTTTTACTCCTTGGCTGGAGAACCAGTGCTTCAAATTGTGCAGAGAATCTATGAACAGGGATGCAGCCTAGTCGGTGGGTGGCAGGGCCTCTCTCTTTCTTCTTCAGTCTCTCCTCTTTACTTTCTCTTCACTGGGGAAAGAGACACAAAGCTATTACCTAAGCAAAAGAAAGGATGTCACAAAGTTTGGAAGATTGAAACGCTTAC